>NC_133344.1:21888853-22222187 GCF_030506205.2 Paramisgurnus dabryanus | reverse complement strand
GGACTAATCCTTTAAGGTAATAAGTGTCTTATTTTGCTCATCAAGAAAACGCATCTTGACTTGGGAATGTTTGGATATTTGTGCTTTAAACAAGACAAAAATACTAACTAAAAAAATAATGATTTAAGAGCAGACTGATCTCATGGAAATTCGTGTTATAGTCACGCAAAATTTGAATTTTTATAGTTTATCTTGTGCCTTGCACGACTTTCTTTTTCATTTCATTTTATGTATTGTTTTCTCATAGTTTTTTCCTATTTTCTTACCATTGTCACTTGGGGTTGGGATTAGAATCACTTTCTGTTACATTTTTAGACATCCTAACCCAAACTCCAACTCTAACCCCAACTCCAGGCGAGAATAGTTTTAAAAGCGGAAGAAAAACATGTAGAATCTAACACAGAAAAGTATATCCAAACCCGAAATCTAACCCCAACCCCAAGCGACAATGAAAAAAAATGAACTCAAGACAGTTGTACTCAAGGCACATTAAAAAGCTAAATTTCGTGCGATGGACACGAATAAATTGATAAACGAGATCATGTTGATTTTGAGTTCCATACCACACAAATGAAGTCCACATCACACAATCTTGAACAGTCGTAATGCAACAAACTGTTTTTTTTGAAAGTTTTGTGTGTGTATGTGGGTGGAGGGGTTCACATAGAGGGACACAGGTGGCTCAATCTCCACAGGTCTGAGGAGACAATTTGTCAAGACCCCTTGCCATGATTAACCTCCCTCCACATCAGAGTAGAGGAAAGTGGAAGAACAGGATAGAAGTGACATGGCGACAGATGAGAAATAGGAAAAAGAGTCAAGCAAGAAGAAGAAGATTTGGGGAGGGGGAGATGGGGTGTTGAGCACGAGGACACAATGTTGCTGCCCCAGCGACTCTGAGCAGGTCGTCTCACGTTCACATTTATCCCGTGCACGGGCGCAGAGTCCCTCATCCGGATCCTTTCCCAGGACACGTCCCACAGCTCGCCGCACGGGAGGATTTCACAAGCACGGCTGAGGAAACCTCCCAACTATGAAGTTCCCAGACGTGGCTCTCTTTATCAGCAGAAAACACATTCATCAAAGCCCTCGTCAAGCATCTGAATGAGCGGTTACTCGAGCGTCCCCTCGCTCAGCCACCAAAGTGGCTCGTTCGTTTGTTTACTTGTCTCAGATAGGGGTCCTCCATTGATCTGTATAGGATGCCTCCCTACCTGCCAGAGCAATAATGCTCAGAAGCTATAAGACAAACCTTGAAATGCACACAGTATAAGCCACAAGATAAATAATGTGAGGAAGGAACATTCTTGATGTGTTCAGAATTGCTTGAAAATCAAAAAAAGAATAATATGTTTAAAATAAAAAATCCCTCCACCACACTAGTGTCTATCCCGGATGTACATGGAGAGTGAGCAGTATGGATTAAAGCATGGATTCACTAGAGCAGAGATGTGTGTGTGTGGAGGGGGTGGAAATAGAAAGGACACTGGCCCGCGCCCGTCAGTCCATTAAGCAGGGTGTCTAACATCCCATTTCCCTTGCACTTCCTCCCTCCTAATCCCTTTATGCGAAACTCACTCAAGAGTAAGCATGTGTGAAATTGAGGACTTTCTAATACACATTGCGTGGCCGGGCTTGGCCCCCGCGGCTAGGAGGGCATTGCCGGGGTGGCTTTATAAAACTGTGGCAAGCAGAATTATATCATAATCAACAGTGACTTCTCCCACCATGACTTTCAATGGCACTGACATCCACACCGAGGCATATCGGCCACTGTGCATTAAGGCACGGAGAGTAGCCACGGTGGACCGGGTTTGCTGAAGCCTGTCCTCAAACCTTTAAAACTCACTGTGACCACAACGATGTCACTGACCAAGGCAATCAAATGAAATCTATGTCCTTTAATCAGCATTACTCACAGATATCAGCCATGCTGTATCTTACAAGTTGGCTCTCTAACTTATTTCCTTTAACCGCACCGTGGCCTTTTCACAACTACTCATTACTTCACTATTATTTTCACCCGAACTCATCTGTCATGGTACGATCCTCATTTATGATTATGTGCTTTAACTTGACCACAGTTGCACTCCCTCACTGGAGCTTTAATGGTTCTTCGCACAACCACTCGACAGCAGCGGAGTCCATTGATATTTGTTCTTCAATCTGTTTCATGAGTGCATATTATTACTGGATCTCTGCTTTTCACATCTCCAAGTGTTCATAATGCATGTGCCTCTCCACATGAGGACCATTGCGAGAGCTCTCCATTGTTTGCGGAATACAACATGACTCCCCCTACTGTGTGGTAATATGGCTATTTGCTCAGTCAATTTGCTGTTCCCAGCATCCAAGCACATGCAAATACATCGACCGATGTTTGCCGGGCGACAGCGGCTTGCGTTACGACAGCTTGCAAACTATTCCAAACAGTGCGGTTTTTGAAGGGCTACAATAAAAAGAAGATTCTGGAGAGCTTGTCTGGAGTGTGACCTAATGACTGTAAAGGCATGAGGTATAAATGAGGCTCTATGCCACCTGGAGGTGTTTCGAAATTGTTTGTCATTTGCCACGCAATTACAATGTGACATGCAGCGCATCGTGATCACAGCCGCTCAATCAACACGTTTCAGTGCCAACATGTAAGACTGTACTTCCTTGGGTATCATTGGGAACGTTTCTTTGAAGCTGTAGCTTGCCAAGCTATATGTTGCTTATAATTTGAAGAAGTAAAACCAGTAGCCAAGCTACTCTGCAGAAAGCAGTTAGTGACATTAAATGCTACTAACAAATAGTCGAGCAACATTATTCAACCATTTTTCAACATGGTCGCGACCTAAGGGTCAATTTTGTTTTAATATAAACTGCTGTTCAAAAGTTTAGGGTCATTTAAAAATTTTTTTTTGCTGCATTGGTTGGGTCATGTATAAAGATTTTGTGTGTTAAGTTAACGGGTTAAGCTCATCTCTTTTAGTTCCAATGTTAATATGAAAATAATAATAAAGAGTAGTATATTGGCACATGTTTTTCAGTATAAAATAATTTTTTCAAATATGTAAACATGCACATTGAGATTAAAAAGGGTTTTAAAGTGGGTTAAAACAACCCAGTATATAGGGCACATTTCAAGAGATCCTATTTTTACCCAACATTAGGTTGAAAATAACCCAGCATTTTTTTTGCGTAGTATATTGGCACACTTAAATTAATACATTGGCACATGTCATTTGATACCAAAGCTAGCATTTTTTTTATCTTTAAAACCCATGATGTCAACACGATAACTGTATACAATTAAAAAAAATCTAACATAGTATGGGTTTATTTAGGATTTTTAACATTACTCCCTTAGTTTAATATGTGCTATTCCACAATATTGATGGGTTTACTATTATTTCAAAATGTAGAAACAAAATAAAGTATAGAGTGACAGAAAGCATATAAAATGACATACAGTAAATACATAAAAAAAATTTGTGTCAGTCTTTTTCTAAAACTAAATCAATGAGGGTAATATTTTATTATAATTGTAAGACTTTACAATAATTTAATTATTGAAACATTTTTAATACAATTTAAAATAATTTACAGAAGTTGCTACAGAAGTCGTTACTGTTACCATTAGTTAATGCACAACGAACAAGACAATTGTATTGGCATTAATTAACATCAAGAAATCTAATAAAAACTACATTAATAAACTATATTGCTAATGCATTTATTAATGGTAGCACACATCATGGGATTTTGAATGTTAACAAATACTTTTTGTAAACCTTGTTGTTATATTATGAACATTTTACTTAATCAGGTTATAAACTTTAGCAGATAAATTTGCATTAAATAAAAAATCCACTAGACTCTAATAAATATATTTGTCTTATTTAAGTACAAACAATGTGATATTAAAATACTAATTTGGTCTTGCAACATGGCTACTCGTTGGCAGAAAAGTTTTTTAAATTCAACTGATATATTACTGTAATAAATATTTTATGTTTTAAATTGTTTTAGTTACCCCTCAGTACTGCCATGTACAGATTCCCATAATCTAAATGATACGGATACAAGTGACTTTTACAAGATCCATGGCAGATCTTAGTTTTTTAATGTCTCTTCCTCTTGCTCTATATCTAGGTGTCGCTCCTGGGCCATAGCGGAAATGTGTGCAGGTAGTGGAGCGAAGCAGAGAGACATGAAGGAAATGAAGGCCAGTGGCCTGGAGTCAACCTTCCTGTCAGGACAGCACGATGTTTAGAGCGAAACACTCATCTCCTGTGCCAATTACAGTTGTCCCAGACAATGCCACAGGACAACGATATAAACAACAACTACACTGCACTCATGACATATTATCAAAGATATGATAGCGGAGAAACATAACTGCTACATTAACAGCTAGACATTAACACATAACCTCTACAGCTTCATGACACTAGCTGATACGTGATAAAAACTCTGCATATCACAGAAGATTTTTGCCATTTATTATAGATATGACAACATGTAACAGGAAGGTAAAAGGGGTGGGACCAGAAAATTAACTGAACTTGTGTCGCCCGCACATAAATGCTACCATGCAACATATACACAGATCATAATGTAACTCAGATTTATCAAGTCCATCAAGCACAAAACCCCCTGCCAATGGAGGTCACTGTCGGAGACCAAGGAGGATTTGATCAGCTCCAGCCCAGGCAGTCCCTCAGGACTCAACACTGAGTCAAAACCAGCGATAGCATCAGTGCCCCCTGTCCCTTTCCCTGCACATTGCACGTTCACACTAATACAGCTCCCAGGAGATCAGGGGGATAACAGTGTCGGTCTGTGTCAACTAACGTCCCGGGGCTATAGTCCCCTTTGGCCCTGACCCTGCCTCAAGGAGGGGTGGGGTTCCAGCCGTGGGCTCCGTCTGTCTGATACTGCTCAACCATGCCTGGCTCAGATAAGCCTCTCTCCCCCCACGAGCCTTAAGTCCGACTCCTATATCTCAGCTTCTCAGACGCATCTAAGACGAAGGCTTTACCTCGTCCCCCACTTCTTCACCACGCTGCCCCCTGCTGCACAGGTGCTGCTCTATGACAGTTGCTAAGCAACATGCTTTGAGGACACCCACCTGCCTTCAGGCTTCAGTGGTCTAAATTTTGTCTTAATTGCAAATTGAGTGGGAGACGAGCGCACGCCCCCTGAATGCGAAACAGACGCAGAGTCCTGTCCGCGGATGTCGACGGGCTAATCAAGAGATGGTGACGGCAGGCAGCCACCGTGATGGGATAACACACACTGTGATGTCATAACCATTACGGAGTCATATCATTGGGGCAATCTCGACTAATACAGTACCGAACAAAAAACCAAGGCTATTAAGGCGAAATATGATAGCAGGGAAGAGAATAAATCCTCTTTGTCAAAGGAATAGTTTGGCAAGTATACCTATTTTCCTTTCTTAGCCCCCAAAAAATCTCTCTCACACCAAATGCAAGAGCCCATTTGCAGAATTCAATTACCAGCTCCTGTACCAAATCCGCAAGAGACTATGTTCCAAAGGATGCTCATTTTAGCTCCTCTCTTGCCAAATCCCACAAGAAATCTCTTTCATTTGAACAATGCACTTTTTCCTATTTAAAAAAAGAAAGAAAATCAATATCTGGTTTCAATATGTGGGGACAGGAATCAATATAGCCAGCCTTTGGGTTTCTTCTTCTCTTGCTTTCCTCTCCTGGCCGGTAAACAGAAACAATGGAATATGGTTATGACAGGGTCAGGGATGGCTCAGCTGATAGAGCTTGTGATTAGGTTCTTGTGTTACAATCACCCCGGCGCTTTACTCTACTGATGCCTTTAGCCTTTTCATGCCATGCGCCGCTCAAAAAAACTCAATACTAGTCCTCTTTTTTCAATTTCCCCCCTCCCCGACCCCCCTGCTTTAGTGTTTATGTTCAATGTGGTGGAAGCCAGGATCATCAGCCAGAGAATGAGTGTTGGATTTGTCACTTTCTTCTCTCTGTAATCCGTTATGAGCAAGAGGCACAATGGAGCCGCTCATTGTCCTCCGGTTCTCAAGCCTCATTGGAAAGGGTTGTTTACCACAGACATGAAATTGGAAGAGTCAATGTGCAGATAAAAATAGTGACTTGGGTTGTCCAAATTGCCATCTCCTTCATTTCTGCGGTGAACCAGTGAGAAACCGGCGAGTTAAAAAAAATGCAATTTAGGCTACACATAATGAAATTTTCCTATTTTCATACTTTTTAGATTAGCCATCTAAAACAAACTATGAAAATAAGGCGTGCTTCTTCTATGCCGTACGCATGTTCACTATATCACGGCGCCATCCATGTCTTCCAAGAACCAAAAACATATGCATTTGTACAAAATGCGCACCTGGGCGATCAACAATACTTTAGCGGGTCATAAAGGCACGGCGGGCACCTGAAGATGTTTTGGATCCAGTGGTGTCAATGTCTTCAAAAAAAGGAATTACTAACAAATTGCTGTGGGCCTGCACATAATTTAGAGGCTGGTGGCAATTTTATGACTTGGTAATGTTCCTAATTACATGCCCGTGAAAGGCCTAATTAATTGAGGGAAGCGGAAAGAGACGAGAAGAACCCGGATCGAGAGCGAAAGGAAAAAACAAGAGCAGCAAGAGGGGAAAAGTGGATGGTGTGTTTGTTATCGTGGTTCCACTGCATTGGCTTTTACTGCCTAAGGAGAATTTAGTGGCTCTTTATTTGCTCAAAGAAAATGCGACTCTCCTGAAAATACGACCATCACGATCAACCCCTTGCTGATACCTAATATTCCTTCTCTCACCCTCTATGACTGTTTCCAAAGTGGCTGTAATCATATTATTGTAAATGTTGGTGCAGTTAATTGCATTGAGAGGAAAATAGGTTCCGCTTGGCGGGTTATGGAGAATTTTATAAAGTTTGTTTCCCCATAGGAAGACGGAGTCAGTAATGGTGTTTTCGGGGGGTGATGGGTGGGGGTTACAGAGGGTGTGGAAACATCTAAATACAAATGTATGATTCCACCCGTAAACTATACAGAAGAGCGGTGAGATGAAACCTTAGATCATAGAGCAGCTTGCTAACACACACACAATGTGATTATTTAATATCAGTGGGTACATAGCAAATTAGAAACTTTAAATGAGGTGTGGGCTTACACACAATGATCCAGATGTATCTCCTTTACTTGTTTTACTCTCTCTCAGATCCTCAGAATTAACAAAAAGTTAATGATGATAAACTTTTGCTGCAGAACGTCTTCTTTGCTTCTCCAAATGTACTAGAGATGCTGCACACACCCAAATTCACACACAGTAAACGCCTGAGCAATACACAAAAAAAGCAAACTAAATAAAGTCTTATTTTATATAGCGAAATTATCTGGAATATAGATTGAAAGTAATCTAAGTTAAGATGATGTCAACACATAGGAGGTATCATATATTTCAAATCAATGTTGTTTCTTTGTGTTTCAGTTGTATATATTTCCACACAATCCAACAGGAAAAAAGAAATGAAAGAAGTGGCAGCGCTCATCCTGTCTGTCAAAGCAGCTATCACACTCACTTCTAATAGTGTCTAGAGCGATCTGGTTCCAGCCCGTTATCTTGTAAATTCAACACATGTTCCACATAATTCACACTAAGTGTGACAATCAAGGAAACAGGCGACTGTGGGCTCCTCACGGCGAGATCAATGGGTCTCATTCTGCATGGTTCTCATTTTTAATTCATTCTTATTTATGGCAGGTGTTTAAAGACAAGACGGAAAACAGGGATGGGGACGAGGCGTGATATCGAACGAGGCATTCAAAGTTGTTCTTCATGGTCTGGTTTAAAGAGGACAATTTGGTGTGTGTTACTATTTCTAATATTTTTGTGAATTAAACCGACCTAGACAATGCAGTTGCAGAAATGGAATGTCGTGTCTAATGGAAATGAAAAGTCTGGGTAAATTCATACTGATTTTAATGCATTTTTCTTTGTAATATAATATTGGCTAGCAAGCTTCAATACCGCAATGAGCTGTATTATATATGTATGTTGTACCGGGCAAGTTGTTACAAAAGATAGTTGTCACAAGGGCTATAACATTTTGAATACAAAATACAACTACTTGAAAATCATCTTATATTAGAATTATTTCAAAAAAAATAGTTTGGCTCTTAGGTAACATGCACATGTTATGTTTTAAATGTTACAAATGTTTACAATTTTATTGATTAAAATATTTACTGGCAAAGACAATGGATTGACATTTTTACATAATTTTACAGGTGGCCAATGTGTGTGACAAAACTATATTTGTTATGGAAATATAAAATAGATGTTGTTGTAGTTTTGCTAAGGTTTTAAAGTATACTCTCTGGAGTATGACAAATACTTTACTGTAAGGTTGCATCTGTTAAATAGCTTAAAAATATTTTTGGAATAAATTCTAAATACCAGACTAATCTCACAGAAATGTGAAGTTATAGTCACAAAAAATTGTATACATTTCCATGTCACAAATATTCAGCTTTTTTCATGCCTTGAGAACAGATGTCTTTTTCGTGTCACTTGCATGAATTTCTATAAATTGTTTTACATGTCCGTGGCACTACTTTCTTTTTTGTGTCATATCTATTGTTTTCTAATTGTTTTTTTCTTATTTTCTTACCATTGTCACTTGGGGTTGGGGTTAGAATCTGTTAAATTTTTAGACATCCTAACCCAAACCCCAACTCCAGGCGAGAATAGTTTTAAAAGCTGAGGAAAAATGCAGAAACCAATACATGAAAGTACATAACCCAAATCCCAAATATAACCCCAATCCCAAGTGACAATGATTTTTTAAAAATAGGGGGAAAAATGAGAAAACAATACATCAAATGACACAAAAAAAGTCATGTCACGGACAGGAAAAACTATTTATAGAAATTTGTGCGAGTGACACGGAAATGTGGTTTCTCAGACATGGTTTAAGTTAATCCAGGACTAGGCCTTAATTATATTAGTAAATTTAAGTACTTTTAACAAACATACCTTACAAAAAACAATACGGGTGTGCATCTTGAGACAAAATAATGGCACTGATATCAGCCCAGTTTCACAAAATTACGTACCTATAGTCACATAATTTTTTATTCGTATTCGTAATAATGTCACAAATTTCGGAGTTTTTTCATGATCGTATCACAAATTTCTGTTTATGTGTCATTGCCACATATTGGTTACTCAACTGTTTTTGTCCAATTTCTTACCATTGTCGCTTCGGTTTAGGGTTAGATTTGGTGTTTGGTGTACGTAATTACGCGTGACTGGGTAGGTTAAGATATGTCAGGGCAAGATTTTTTTCAAATTAAGGCAGCTCAAACATGCATTTGAGTCTGGGACTAGGATAAACCCTGTTCAGGAAACCACCCCATACAGTACTGCTATACTGTTAGCTAATGCATTAACTACTGTACTAAATTGAACCTTAAAGTGTTACCATACATTTTTTATTTACTATATTAGTGGTTTCTTTAAAATAGTGATAAGGTGATAATTTCTGTATACTAGTATTGAGTGATAATTTGTCATCTCTCTGACAGCATTTTACAGTCACAACAGACTGCACTAGTGTTTTCGGTTCAGAGAGGATGATGTTGTGTTTCCAGTGTATGGTCAAGGGGGAGAACGAGAGGTCTGATTCACAGCAGGAGTGTCAGAGAGAGATCACTGTACCCACCCTGTGGAGAGGGGCACCTTCCATTACCTCTACAAAACGCTGACAGAAGAACTGACTCTCCATATGCCTCTCGCCCATAACCCTATAACCTTATCTATCCTCTCATCCCTCTCGCCCTCTTTCAAACCTCACTCACCTAAAACCATCACATACTGTAGCACTTTAAAAGAATAGTTCACCCAAAAATGCAACTTTTCTTATTTACTTACCCTTTTGTGATGCCAAACCTTTCTTTCTTCTGTCCAACACAAACAATGTGAAGATGAATGTTAATGACGGACAGCCTCCTCTCACCTTTATTGTATGGAGAGTAAACATTTAGTTTGAAACAACATGAAGGTGATTAAATGTGAGTCAGTGTGTGAAAACCCACATACAAAGTCCATTGCTGTTTGCTCGAACATAATGTAAAGAACATTCTGTGATAATATAACCTTGATATTTACAGTAATATTGACAGTATAGTCATGCCAAAGATTGAAATCAATGTGAAATCAATGACTGAAATCAATCTCTGATGCCACTATAATCTCAGAATTAGATTATGAATTTCTGGATTTCACAGATAGGGTCATAAATGATAACTTTTATTTTTAGAAAGCATATACTAAACGTATTTTATTTTTTTAAACATAAATGATTTGGTTTATTTTACTTTAATCAATGCAGACATGAATCTACATGGAATAATTTGTAATTCAAATCATCTGAGACGCTTCGAAATAAATTTGCCCATGCATAAATGCATAAATACAGGCAAACACTATGAATATGAACATCTCCACTCGTCCTGGATGGAAGTGATATTAATATGCTTTAGCTGCATGTCTAAGTAAATATTCAGTGTTTATCATGCTGTGCATGGCTTGGGTGAGAGGGTAAGGAAATGAATTGGAAAATGTTGGTGATTAAAGGTATGGAGGTTAAATGAGTGTGCTATATGCTTCACACACTATTACCACTGCAGTTTGGAGTAAATATTTTTTGAAAGCTACACTGTGGAACATCTACGATTTTGCATTTACTGTATTCGACATGCGTGTATATAGGGTCGGCTGGGCAATGGTCAACAAGTGTGACTCTTTAAATTCAGCTTATTGCTTTTTCAGGACATCACTTATGTTTTGACAAATATCTAAGTAATTCAAATGTGTCAAATGTGTGTAATGAGGACAAAGCTTTGAAATTAATAGACTCTGCATGTGCCAAATTCAATGTAGAATAGTTATGTGAAGATCTTTCTTATGACCCAGAAGTACACTCTTGCACATTAGGAGTAGAAAATAAAAACTAATTTACTTACCTTCCATTAAGGTTAAAACATGTATGCTGTTTTAAAGGGGACATATCATTAAAATCAGATTTTTTCCATGTATATTATGTGCTATAATTGGGTCCCCAGTGCTTCTATCAACCTAGAAAACGTGAAAATGAACAACCCAGTAACTTAGTTTTAATAACCATTCTCTGCAAGCATGTGAAAAAATAGGTCATTGAAATTTGGCTCCCCTTGTGATGTCAGAAGGGGATAATACCGCCCCTTAATCTGCAACCACGGCACTGCTATTTAGTGCAGAGATCAGCTTATTTGCATTTTAAAGGACACACCCAAAAACTGCAAATTGTTGCTCACACCTATAAAGTGTCAATTTGAACATGTTATATAAATGATCCATATGGCATTCTGAGCTAAAAACTTCACATATGTACTCTGTAAACACCAATATTTTTTTGACATATTAAAAAAGTGTTGTGAAATGTCCCCTTTAAAAAAATTTTTTCAGGCTGTTTTATTTAATTCTCATATAAATGTATTTGTTTGTTTGATGATATTCAATTTTTCCCCTAGAAAACAAGACAAAAATACTGATTAAGATTTTTTTGCAGTGCGTGTGACTGTCAAAAGTGACATCAAATATCCCTACAAACCATTTTTTTGATTTGGACACAGACATGGAGTATACACAAACTTTGTCAAAAGTAAAAATATAAAGTAAATTTTATTTAAAGGGTAAGTAAATGATGACCTAATGTTCTGGATAAACTTTCTTTAAAATTATTATTTTAAAGTTTTTTTAAGAGGGAATACTCTTCTGGGGTGCGTTTCCCAAACAACGACGTAACTCGTTGCTGAACGACCATAGTACAATGCATCGTTGGAGAAACGAACTACCTTGTCACGACTGTTTTCCGAAAGCATAATAACTTTGTCGCACATTCGTCGTTTGAACGATGTTGGTTTAACAACATAGTGGATGATGTCACGTGGGAGGTGAAGTACTAATTAATCTGTGCAAATCGATTTAATGTCAGATTATTGCTGTAAATAACATACATTGCATCGGAAGATTTTGTTATCGTGATTTAGTTATCCATTGTTTATTTTCCAGATATTTATTTTACGTGCAAGTTCTCTCTTACGTCACTCCTCCCAGGGATTCCCCAGGGTCTTAAAGCTTGTAGGGCTATGCACATGCGCAGTTTTCAAATGCAGCGTTTTCATTCTGTCTAAAAATTTAAAGACGTAAAATAAAATTGTAATATATTTAGAATGATGGATATAGACTTTTCTACATGTTTTTTGCTTATTTTGTTCAAAAGCATGATCAACATAAGTCTACATATGATAATAACAAGGAACGATGCTTCTAATGACAGGTCAAGAGCTGTTGTTCCAACGACACAAGTTAGCGATGCAGTTTGCGAAAGTTCGTTTGATCGATGGTTTCGGGAAACACCAAATCGTTGAACGATGTTAGTAACGATGGAACTTACGATCTTCGCTGGCTAACGATGCTTTTGGGAAACGCACCCATGGCTAGTGATCTCTAAAACAAATACCTTTGCTACGACGAGGGGACGAGGGAAGATGATGAGCATGGATCACAGCTGTGCAGAGAGGTTTGGAAGCCAGGCAAGAATTCAAGGACTTGTAGCTAACACTGTATACATTAAATTTAGACAATAACATTAGCTCAGTATAATAGTTGATACAAGTTAGATATGATATATGAAAAAAGGTAATTAAATTTTATCAGAAATAAACTACTGTAAAAGGACTCAATTTAGAAGTCTACCAGAGAATGCTATCAGTCCACAAAAGCTGTTTGTTTATGCTGTTCGTGCTTAAACTGTCTATATAATTGAAAAAATTAATCTTAGAAATACAACATTTTTTTAAAATGAACCAAAATCTTCAAAATATTTAAACTTTAATGGAACAGAATTTTTAACATTTGTTCATTCCTTTTCAAAAAAGCACAGCAGAACAGCATGGGAAACATTTTTCCTCAAGCATTCTACTAAATTATCAATAACCTAAAAATCTGGGCCATCTATTGTGACCTGGGCATTTCTGTCACACACAGACGCACACATTTCAATGGCCAGTACAAGTGGCAGCAATTTTCCATTTTCAATTTGCTGACCACTTGACCATGTGCTCCCGGTACAGCGCATGAGCTCTCCTCCATCGAGCAGACACACACCTGCAGCCTCATGTTGATGAGGAAGCCACACTCAACCGCACGCCCTTCTCCGTGTATAAACCTCGCACGCTCCTCATTCATGCACCGGGCTGCGTTTCTAAAATTAAGGGACAAATTTGACGCTGTAAGTGAAAGTCGGTCACAAACACAGGGTGAAATAATAATGCACTCATCTAGTACAACGAGGCCTTATTCCTTTAACAATACCTCAACGTAATAAACTCAATATGTGTGTATATTTGTGTTGGTGAGTGTGCTGCCTCTCCACACAAGTGAGACGGCGTTGCATCCCATTGCTGCTGTTGTCGTGAATGCCAGAGGCAGCTGTTCCACGCCGTGGTTTTACATCATTGTTCTCATCCTCCTATTCTCTCCTTCTCTTTCTGTTTCAGCGACTTGGCTGTGGTTTTTGGACCACTTGTCTTCTCTCTTTGTCTCTTATTTTTTCCCATTCATCCTGCATTTCCTCTCCTCCGTTGTCAAAACAAGGCCAGCCTCCCCAGAGCGTTCCATAGGGCCCTCTCCAGCCGATAAAGTCTTTTCATGTCGAAACCCTCAGGCTTCGAGGTAAATCCTACAACTTGGCAGACCAATGTGCCAAGTAAGCGTGCCAGGGTCTGCCCACATTGCAACACACCCTTAGTGAATTTGTGCTGCTTTGCCTATGCGTAAACCTAATTGTTTTCCAATTTCAAATCTTCATCTTGCACCTCCTCGGCTGTACACATGAGCCAATCTCTGTTATTAGGTATTTGACGGCGGGTTTCTTTAGTAGCCACGTGTACGAGCATCAACAAAATGCTTGAAAATATATCTTGTACTGCACTGTAAGTTGCATTGAATAAAAGAGTATGCCAAATGTATAAATGTAAAAATAAGCATTTAAAGAACATGGTTTGGTTGAATTATGGGGTTTGGGTTAGGATGTCTAAAAATGTAACAGAAAGTGATTCTAACCTCAACGCCAAGCGACAATGGTAAAAAAAAAATAGGAAAACACTTTGAGAAACAATACATAATTTATAGAATAGAAATTCATTTATAGAAATTCGTGTGAGTGTCACGAAAAAACATTTTGTGCTCAAGGCACGAAAAAAGCTATGGACACGAATAAATTAATAAAATTTTGCGTGACTATAACACGACTTTCCGTGAGATCAGTTTACGCACACGTGGATAGTGTAGCTTCCCCATTAACCAGCAGATGTTGGTGAGACAAGTGAGATCTTTGCTCATGGGTCGATAGGAAGAGCACATTGTTCCTTACAAGTGTTTAATATTCAAGGTGAAATCATGTAAAAACCTCTATTAACACATAATTCAAACCGCAGGACACATTCACACATTTACAGATCTCTTATAACTGTGTTTCTAGGTGTGTGGGTCATCATGTTGTTCCAGGCTTTGTGATTCAGTCCAGTGGGGAAGGGTGTGGAAGGGAGATACCCTCACCTTCAGCAGAGGTGACCCTACGCAGGTGCCCTCTCTTAGCTCTTATCTGTAGGGAGGGTATATAAAAGACCCTGGCACAAAGAGTGATAGCCGAGACATCACACACTATGTGGGTCCTTCTCACTTCGGCCCATCCTCTACAGAATGATTTGCATATTGCATAGGCACTGCTGTTTTTTGTTGAGGTCATTTTTTATCAGTCTTTCATTGCTCAGACTGCACATAATAAATCCAGCTTTAGGACATGACTGACCTGTTTTTATCAGGTTGCCCCTGTACTTCTCCTGTAAGCTGCATAGATCCCCTTCACGTCTTACTTTTTGTCTACCTCAGTTTTTATTAAAGCATAAATGCTGAAACATTAACCATAGAAATATATAGGGGTGGTTTCCCAGACTAAAATGCATTTTTGAGCTGCTTTAATTTGAAAACACCTCAGTGCCATTGTTTTGTCTTAAGATGCTATTGTTTTTGTAAGATTTGTTTGTGAAAACTACTTAAATGGATTAATCTAAACATTGTCCGAGAAACAGCACATAGTCTCCTAAAGGAATATCTTATCTGATAAAAATTTGTTGCCAATATTTGAAGAGTTTGGTTCCAAAACAAGATAAACACCTTTTTTTAAATAGTTACAGTCAAAATCAGTATTGTGTCAGGTCAGTATTAAAAAGTAAATTCTTAATTTTACGCAAAATCTAATATTCGCCGAGTTATTCTGTCATCTTTTCTTCCATTTTTCCCAAAACGCGATAAACGTCAGTCCTCCTTTTCTGTAGAATGCAATAAATCCGCTCAGCCAATCACAGCGCACCATTCCAAGCATTGTAAACAACGATGGCAGCGCATTGAATACACACAGAATCCTAGTTTTCCTCATCTACTTTGTACTTCGTGATCAACAAACAAACAAACAAAAACAAAATAATACTTTTGATTAAAAATCAAATAATTTATGCAAAAGGCACTTGGGCGAAGGAAAAATTCCGGCTGTTGCTTGTTCTCCCGACAAGCTTTTGTCATGCTAACACATTGACCCCAGGGGATCTTATGAAAAACTTTCCATTATTTTACTTGAAGTCAACGAAAATTGAGCAGGACCAAAACATTTTAAAGCTGATCGCTGTCAAAAACGTTCAGCGACGATGTCCGAAGTATAACAGCAGCAATGACCTATTTATGGATTTGAATTTTTAATGTTATTATAACCTAAAGATGCTAAGTGAAAATTGTGACAGAAAATAGTGTTTTTCATCTTGTCACTTTCTTGGTATAGAAAACACATTTTTACCCAAATTAGTCAAATTGGATTTATTGCATTTTGGAACCAAACTTTTCATTTACATACAGCGAGAGATCAGAGTGACCATGACTGCTCCAAAATAGGAAATAACTTAATATGAGTTGTCCACCTTAGGTGATAGGTGATAGCTTTGTCTAAGGAACAGACTTATATTTAAAGCCTAAATATACAAAGAGTATAACAAGAAAACGGAATAACTAAAAGTAAAAAAAAACATTGCATGAATTACATTTAATTTTGAACAAATGCTCTGAATGTAAAAATGGTATCTAATAAAATGCTATAATATATGGTTTTACATTGTGGTTAGTAAACTGTGACACATTTTTAACTGAGAACATGCAGAGACATTTTGTCTTCCAACATATGCTTTCTTGTAGCTAATCTCAGTTTTGCTTAATATAATTCCCAACCTGATCTCAAGGGATCTCATATTTTTTTATTTTACTTGAGCGTACATATTTTAAATGCAGTGACGTTTTCGTATGAATTTGCATGTTGTGATTTATACAAAAACGTATGATTATCCGAAAAAGCACAAATAAAAGCCCACCCTAACATTATTGTCACTGGGGCAAAAGCAGATCGTACTAAAACGTACAAAAGAAATGCGAATTCATACAAATTAGCCACCATGTAAAATAGGTTCGTATTGCCATGAGATTTTGGGAAATCCTCATCCCTAATTCACTGCTGCTTTCTCGTGTGGATTTGGGCATGCATACATTCACAAGCATATTTGCAGAGGCCACATGCAACCCAGACATGCACCTGCAGCTGTCTCTGATCTCCTGCACCACTGATCTGAGTCCTGATTTAGGACAGCTGTTCTGGGGGATTTAGCTTTTAAAACAAACTATTCCCCAATCTGCCCCACAAAGCCCAGGGCTGGGGTCCAACCCTAAGCCCTGTCAGTATCTCCCTTCTCCCGGAGGAGAGTTTCCCTTGAGACCGTCTAACAGAGACAAAACTAAAATGCTGTGTCCTTGTCAATATAAATCAACCTCCGCGTGGCTGAAACACACAGAAAGGCAGAGTTCGAGTGTGTGATCTTGGCTTATAATGTCGTGTTCATTTTATTTATGGGTTAATGATGGTAAAAGAGAGGTGAGGTTTTGTATTTTTTTCTAAGTCAAAAGAAGATTCTCCTATTCACTTCGTTCTGTACTCCCAATCCCAGCCGACAGGGTCGCTGCTGGCGATTAACTTTGAATACTCGATTCCAACCAAGCTGCCATCGACGCATCCATCAAGCTGAGACACCGGAATGCTAAACGTGTCCATTTGCATCTTCCTTTTAAATAGGAACCAGAAATTCATCTCTCTGGTGTTTGACAGTCTACATTAAAAAGCTGCAATCGAGGAAAGCACGCTGGAGACGGGAAACTTGTTTCTCACACTGTTGTGACAGCCAATGCAAATAGCCTTGGTTTCCTCGAGAGAGACAGAGGAACAAGAGAGATTGAAAGAAACAGAATGGGAATAGCAAGAAGAGTGACACATCCGGTCGACGAGAAAGCTCCTTCAAAGCAGAAAAAACTTTTACGCTACACCCTCACAATGTTATATCAATAATTGCTGGAAAAATTAAACAAGTAAAACAATGAGCTTGCCCGAGGCCTCCGTCTCTTCAAATCAGTCTGTGCATTTTAAAAGAAGGTCACTTTTTTTCTCCCCCTTTAGATCGGTGACACGCACACGAAACGAGCAGCTGACCTGGGTTTGAATTTAGAGTGTTCATTAATAGGATATTATGCCATATGCTTTCCTGCACTGTCTTATTTTAATGCCTGGCACTGACTTGAGAATTTGTAATTAGTGGGGGTATAATGAAGGTATTGGAGAGGCTAATACAGGGTGTGGGGAAGGAATAGATTTGTTCACTGTATTATTAAGATTTAGTTTAAAGATGCAACTATTGGCCAAGATATGAATCTTATGTTCTGAATCATCCGAAACACACTCAACTCACATCCACACGCAAACATCACTAACACAAAACGCTAACCCGAGCCCATTTTCACAAATCCCCCTTCACAGAGAGTATTGAAGGACAATTTCCCTTTGCGATTTTCTCCAGACACAAGGAGCCCAACCCTTATTTTGTGCACTCTAAACTAACAAACAAACACATTCCTCAGGGCACGTATGGTGGTAAAGTAGAACACAAAACATACCCACACAGACGCATTATCCTCTAAGAGAGCGTCAGTGAGGAACGCTGCACACAGCAGACAATGAAACCGGAATTATGGAGAAGATGACAACTATAATGGACTACAACCGTTCGGAACACCCCACGCAAGACCGTGAATCACCGCAACCCAATCATACACTGGCAACGCACTGTAATTCATTGACCGGAATTGTCACACAGCAAGAGACATGGGAATACATCTGAGAGCGGCTTTCAACGCCGTGAGGAAAGCCACTTCAATCCCCGACAGCACAGTCTCTGTATCCCATTATCATTATGCATCTTTCCCCTTCCTTAAAAAAAGTCAGATTAGTTAGAAAAGTTCTCAAGCAGAGAGGCAAGCGGGTGAAATAAATTCCGCTCACACCCCGCACATGACATTGCACATAAATATTCAATAAATTAGCCGCAGCCGTTTTATAGATTGATCAGTCATCGCTGGCACTCAGTGACAGGCAATGGTGGGGCTGAAATATTAATGCTGACAAATTAGGGATTTCTGAGTAAATGATGTCACATCGCACGGCTTCACTCAGATTTACTCCTTGGCACGGGCGAATTCAGCGGCACAAGTAATGCACTAAAACACAGGGCCCCCCCTTCCAAGCCCCACCCACTCGAGCGACAGCCGCCTTAAAATGACATTCATTATTTTATCGTTAAGCAGGAGTCATTCTTTCCCTGTGACTAGGAAGGGGGAAAAGAAAGGAGAAAATTAACCTTGTGAAGGCCAAATCTAATGTTGTCCCGCACAATGCAATGCAGACAACTGAATTCTATTCTGGATTACAGAAGAATAGCATTTAAATCACTCTTTACTTAAAAATTAAGTTTGTGTGTATGCATGTGCATGTACAGTACTGTGCAAAAGTCCACCATGCCACCATTAGTTGTTGTTTTTGCAATGATATTTTTTGTCTTTTTATTAGAATACAACCCAAAAATGCAGGAAATTTGTATGCAGTATTAAACAAATAGCTTTTTATTGTATTTATTGTGACTTACACTAACAAGAACCTAAGATTATGTTAAACGCTTAATATAGCAAGCTGTGTATTCACAGGTGACTTGCTACAGTATATTTTATAATGTTCATGGCAAAAAGTCTGTAATAAATTTGGACTATTAATTTAATTGTCAGACAGTCAAGAAGAAATAGGTATATTGTGGTATCCTTCCCTACTCTCCCCTATAAGTTTAGGGTCAGGAGACATGTAGCATGTGATGTGGAAAATTGTTGCATGTACTCCATGGTCTCTGATAGCATCTCAGGGGAAATACAGCTGTGTGTTATGTGCAGCATTGGTCCGTCTGAGGAGAGGGGGTGAAGGAGGTCATTGCACCTGTACCATGAGAAAAACATTTAGTCCTCACAGCACACGATACGTATCGCTCACGCATGACAGGGTGATGATCACCTGACTGAAAACCAGGCGAGTCATATACAGAAAAAAATGGCCTTGGGCATGAATTTAATATGATCAGTTTATAAGCGACAAAACACAGCTATTCTGGGCTAACTGAGCTATCCACATGCTTAGAAATAAGGTGACTGACTGACTAAATAGACAAAAAAATTAATCAGTCTCTAATTAAGCTAGTTACAAGTGACCAGCATCCCTGTATCCCCAACACAATCTCACGGCAAGTCGTTTTATAGTCGCAAAATATTTGATTAATTTATTCGTGTTATTGACACAGTTGTATGCTTTTTTTCGTGCCATGAACACGAATGTTTTTTTCGTGTCACTCAGCACGAATTTCTATAAACAGTTTTTCGTGTCCGTAGCACGACTTTCTTTATTGTGTCATTTTAGATTTTGTTTTCTCGTTGTTTTTCCTCTTTTTTTACCATTGTCACTTGTGGTTGGGGTTAGAATCACTTTTTTGTAACATTTCAGACATCCTAACCCAAACCCCAACCCATAGTAACTATGGGACTTCAAATCATTTTCCATTCTTTTAACCCTGAATTTCTTCATTATATCACAATATCCCCCTTACCTGCCCCTTTCCCTAACCCTAAATTTAGTAACCCTGGGACTTCAAATCCCTTTTCTTTTCCATTCTTTTAAATCCATTCTTTATTATATTACAATATCCCCCTTATCTGCCCCTTTCCCTAACCCCAATTTTAGTAACCCTAGTGTTTCCAAAACCCAAGGTTTTTTTCCTTTTTTTCCTTTTTTTTCTTCTTTCTTAATTGTCTGTGTTATTTTACATTTTTATTATCATAAACCCTAATCCCCCTTCCCACTTTTTATTTTTTAAACCCAATTCTAAAATGTGTATTATTGGCATTTCTGTTTTTTTCTATTCTTTAAAACATTTCTCTGGTTTGTTCCTCTGTTAAAAACATTTTTTTTTTCATTTAAATAATATCCCCTCCTGGTTTTAGATTGTTTTTTATTTATTACACACAATGAAAAAACTTTATAACTTTGAACTGAACCACCTTTTAGAGTTTGACACATCATCTGTATGTTGTTAGGTATTTTAATTTTCCCAGAGTGATGTTTTTAAGTATACCTGTGCCAGGGCTGCCTGAAAAGGCCTTCATTCCCTAACCTAACCCAAAGCCCAAGCGAAAAAAGGTTTTTAAAAGCAGAAGAAAAACATGTAGAAACCAATACATAAAATTACATCCTAACCCAAACCCCAAACCTAACCCCAAGCGACAATGATTTAAAAATAGGAAAAAACAATGAGAAAACAACATTTAAAATGACACGATACAGAAAGTCGTGCCAAGGACACGAAAAATTTTTAAAAGAAATTTGTGACACGAAAAAGACATCGGTGCTCATTGCATGAAAAAAGCCGTAAATAGTTTCAATAACACAAATAAATGAATCAAATATTTTGTGACTATAACACAAATTGACATAAGATAGGTAGCAACCCTACTAAAGATGCAGCATCCACAACATAACATATGCTGGTGACAACAGTACCAGTGCTGATCTCTGTGAAACATTTATGGACAGCACACTCATCAATATGGAGTCAATCAGGCCTTTCGAAAACTGCCAAACATTCATTTAAAGCCACAGAAGAAAAATCTGTATTACATAATAACGATGAGGCAGACACGGAGCGCATTTTAAATATGCAGAGGGCCTGAAATTGACCTGGAGTGGCACTACAAGTAAAGAATGCCTCTGCTCAGCAATAAAGCCCAGTTGATCTGACCATAGTCAGCCTGTAATAGATGAGCTTCCTGCAGAAATCAATATTATCGGTGAGGAATCGCCCCGTCGCAGGACAGGGAAAGATGAGGCCGCACTTCTCCATCAATACATGATTGCGAATCCCTTGGTCCTTTCCAGATTCTGGGCCAGATCAGCATTCAGCTACCTCCCAGTCCAAAGGGGCTCTTACAAACTCTCATCCTCCAGCGATAATAATCACTGCATGTGTCCCAAAAAAGAGTTTGTCTGATCTCAGCACAGCACTTTCAGAAGAGCTTGATCTGATTAAAATGCAGCGATGATGCATGAGATCAGTGTCACCAGAGCATCATCAGATGTTTCTTGAAGACTTGAAGAGAGATGAAAATGTTTGGTGATCATATCAGGTGTATCCACATGAACATCTGTGTGAATTGCTAACTTGGATGATGGAATTAAAGGCACTTCATTGCTGTTTACTGCATTGAAGTGGCATCTTTCAGGACCAAAGACTTAACAGCAGAGGGGTCTCCATGTCTCCGATCCTGCTAACTGCAAAAAATTTGTAGGAAAATCCTAAATGTCAGTTGACCGGGACTGTCAGTGGCTCTGATGAGTGGAAATAGACCACTCGGCTCTGCTCTTAATGCAATCACTACCCCACGACCCTGCTGCCATCTTTGATGCCAGGCGTTTTGTAAATTCGGAGCAAATTACTCCGTCAGAACCCGGCGGCGCCTGTCTGTCAACTGTGAAGGGGAGGGTGATGTCGCCAAGACAGGTGACTGACAGGAGGCACCAGGGAAAAACAAGAGGAGGAGGAAGCGTAGAAGGAGAAGAGTTAGAGAGAAAAAGAGTAGGGGGGGAGGCAGGGTTTTTTACCCAGCGTCTCCTGGGCATCGCAGTATCAGTCAATCTGAGGGCTAATTCGTGTCAGAGCTTGTATCGTATCTCCTTGAGAGACGAGCAGAAGGTTGCTAAAAATTGAAGTGGAAATGAAGTTGGATGCACAAGAGGATAGGAACAACAATGGTGTTGAGAAATAGGCTTGTATACCTGATGCTCTCTTCCACTTCGAGAGGAAAACCCTGACCTTGTGTCTGTCCTTGCCACTCACAACTTTGCCTTATGTGCTTTACGATGTCAATAGATCCACCTGATTCGTCTGTTTGTTCTGACCCATTCCTACACTATATAAAGTGCTGGGTTGTTTCAACCCATAGTTGGGTAATAACAACCCGGCATAGGGTTATTTATTACCCAACAGTTACACTTCCTTCTTTGAAGGGATTTTTTGTATTTTCAAGTGGATGTGGTGATTTAAGATGTAAAAATATAACTGGACCTATACATAGATAGGCATTGCTGGCAAATAACTTAGAGGATAAAAATATTTAAAGAGCAACGTTATTTTGAGTATTTGGTATAATACAATGTTTTCAGGTAGTTTATGGTTAAAAAATCATATTAATTTCCACATACCCTACTGTAAATTTTTGTAGCTCCATATTTCACCCTCTTTCTGAAAAGCATTTAAAAAGCTCTGTGTCCCTGATTGGCCAGCTAATCTGTACTTTGTTATCGGCCTGAATACCTCTGACGTCAGCTGGAAACATTACGCTCCTTACCATGTTTGAAAGTTTTTATTGCTAAAAGGAGTTAACCTACAGGCTGAGTCCAAAGCGGAAGGAATTATGATAATGTCGGTCTTTTCTACATCACCAATCCCAGGAAGTAAACTGTTGCCTACAATCCGTGTGTTTGTTGTAGTCCAAGAAAAGAGATTTATGTTGGAGATGATAACTCGCCTTCATCATTAAAGGAATAGTCTACTCATTTTCAATTGTATGGCGGAACAGCACTTTTGGGAGTACTTCGACTCGGAGCAGGAACACTCTCCCTCTCCCATTATGAGAGGGAGAAGGGGAGCGGATTTTTCAGGCGAGTTGAAGTACTCCCAAAAGTGCTGTTCCGCCATACAATATAGTTCCTCTTTTAAATCCGCTTAGAAAAGCGCTACGTTTTATTTTGTACCACCAAACTTGCTCGTATAACTACTCGTCTTAAATAGGAAAAACGTTGATGTGTTTGGTCACTTCTAACTTTATCTCTGAGTGGTACCATTGAATGAATGGGGCTAAGCTAAATGCTATCGAAGTGTAGCAGCGCGCTGCAGCGCTTACGTGCACGCACTAAGATGATAGAGGGATGTATCAACTCTTCTTAGTTAAGGTAATAACATAGTTTAATATTGAAAATGAGTAGACTATTCCTTTAACTTTGGGGTTTGTACCTTCTGCATATCGATAACAGGTACTAATACACACTTACACACCAAAGGAAACTTAAAAACGTGAATCGTACAACAGGTGCTCTTAAAGACCTGGATGGCAGTGGTGTAGTGCTATAAAGTACCAACATTGTATGAAGGATTATGGTGTCTGCGTTCACCAAAATACATGATTCCTTAGTAAATCAGGTGCTTAAACAACATAAACAGGATCTGCAAATAGTGGATGCAAAATTCCTGCAAGAAAAGAGCAAAAATAAATTTTTAGGATTTTAATAAATTACTAAGTTAAATTTGCTGTTAGCGTCCACATACATAAGACTGTTAAAAATAAGAATGAAAAAAGAAAACTAACAGCTGGTGGAGGAAAATAGCTGTGAGGTTGTGCGAGGCTTTGACTGATGACTAAATGAAATGACTTAGCAGCAAATCCCAAACACGAGTGGAATTAGACCTGCCTCTCCTTGCTAATGACATCAATTAAGCAACAGATTTGTCCTCATTTTGTGTTCGCCTCTCCTCTGTCTTGTTTTTATTCCTGCTTTTGTTGCATTCTCTGTGAAGCACAGGAAAGCAGCTGATATTTCCTGAGCTCCTCCCCTGCCTTTTCCCGCGTGTGCTTGGAGTTAATGAGATGCTGGTATATGTGTTATCACGAAGGCACCAGCAGCTGCCAACAGGTACGTTTTCGGGCTTTACACAAAACTGGCAGGTGGTGGTTCAACGGATGCTTGCAGGAGGCTTAATATCTCTTTCTCTATCCCGAGCGGCATTAACATGGAATGTTACCGCCAAATGGTGGAGTGAACGACAGAAAATTAAACACTTGAATTTGGATTTTGCCACACGGCCAACACAACAGGATTTAAGCAGGGTACGAGTGAGAGGGAAAGACAGAAAATGGGAAAGAGGGATAGAGACAGAGAGAGAGAGAGTTTTGAAGAATATTGAATGCCTTCTGAGGGAACTGCCAGTTTATTTGTGTTAGTGACGGAGAGCAACAGAGGAACTATCAAGACATCTGATGACTGTACATAAGATGCAGACTTTGGCACCTGTGCAGAAGGTGTGAAGAAAAAGCTCACAAGAAATGGAGAGGCAAGCGAACAAATTGGTGATTGATCACGAACAGTTCATTTAGAATGAACCGTGACCTTCTGTTTGGTCCACTATGGATAACACCAATTAATCTGTCAATTCAGATCCTCAAATAGACTTTTAAAAATAAACCATTGCCCAGTACATAGTTCACAATTAACACTGTCTGGCTTTCTCTCTAAATACAGCTACAAGCTTGTCTAAAAAAATGGTCCTGACTGTCGGTCGTGGAAATTTAAGGCATTAGCGCCAACATGAGCATCTTTTCTAATTGTTGCTGTCTGATCCTCTGATTATCCTACTTGTGCTAGACCAAACAAATACATATAGGGGTGGTTTCCAGGACAGGGCTTATCCAGTGGCAACCGGTGACTTCTTTTTTCGAGGGTGCATGATGCGAAGTTTGTCACAACATATATGTAGCCCTTCATGTGTGTGGGTCGTAATTTCAAAATATGTTTTCTGCGCAGAGTGATCCTATGTGCATCACGTGTCTTGTCAAAATAAGTGCCTGCTGCAGACACATCTAAGGGGTTTATGATAAAAGAGACGCTTTTGTTTGCCAGATACTCACATAATCTCATGTGTAATCAGTGTTTAGTGTTAAAGGGAGTGTCTTGCGTGTATTTTGTGAACGTGAGAGTCTCTTTTATCATAAACGGTTTTGTTGCGTGAACAGCAGGCACTTATTTTGACAAAACACTTGATGCAAACGGTTCACATGATGCAACAAACACATATTTTGAAAACACAAGCAACACACATGACACTCCGAACACTTATTTTGAATTTTCACCCCTCGGAGGAGCAATCACAAACCGCCACAGGGCTTATCCTAGTCCCAGACTAAAATGCATGTTTGAGCTGCTTTCATTTAAAAACACTATGTCCTGATTAATTTTAACATATTTCGTTGACATTGTTTGTCTTAAGATGCATACCTGTAGTGTTTTTTTAAGGTTTGTTTGTAAAAACATCTTAAATGACCTAATATTAATAAGGCCTAGTCTTGGATTAACCTAAACCCTGGCCGGAAAACCGCATATACTGTAGCCTAAAGATGAAGACTACGTATTTTTGCACCCAGTTTGAGCCTCAGCTGGGTTTAGGAGGTCTTTCTGTGAGGAGTTTGCATTTTCTCCCTGTATCAGTGTGGGTTTATTCCGGGTTTTCTCTTAAAGTCCAAATTCATGAAGGCTAGGTGAATTGGAAATGCCAAAATTGTCCTTCCCCTTAATTTGTGTCTAGAAAACCTTGTTTATAGATAGTAACTTGTATGTATATTAACCGGTTATCACCATGAATGTAGCCATAATAATGCTGGAATAGCGTTAGGAAATTAATAAATAAAGCTCCAATATGTAACTTTCGCCTCTTTATTGCCATCTCTGTTTGAAACATAAAATTGCAGGCTACTTTATATACATATATGTTTGTTATAAAACAACATTCATTTTCTGTGAAATCCAGGCCGGCTCACCTTACAAACACTTATAAATCATTATTATAAGCTTACTGTTGTGAATCAAGTTAAGGTAAGGAGACAATCTTGAACCCTGATTGTTTATGTACTTGCTCAATAATTGATTTTTGTTATGAGCAGGAAAGGTTACGAAATGCCACTTTAAAATATAGCAAAATGTTGTTTTAAAGATATTTACTTAAAAAAATCCCTTAAAACACAATTCACACCTCTGGTTAATAGTTACTTTAAAATAATTAATTAGAGTTAAATACAGTGTCTAATTTATTTACAGGTGAATTAGAGCAGAAGTGGACGTGTGTGAATTTTTCAGGAGCACATTTTTCCCATTAATAATAAGGTATTAAGAGACTTAACTTTCCCCCTGACTCCCACAACTGTTAAAACAGGCAAAAGGAATAACACGCCACCCCCCCTTCCCTTTTTCGTCCTAACCCACACTCTGTGATCTGTTGACGGAGACCCAGCCCCCTCAAATCATGAATAAGGAGTTGTGGCAAGGCATATTTTAGACCTCCACACTGCTTTTAGTGTCAAGAGACCAAACAAGTCTAGAATACATTAGGCAGATGAATATCAGGGTATTTTTGAACCCTCAAATACATTTTATATTGGATGTCTGTAAAGTGTCTTAGCAATAACTTATGTGTAAGGGCTCCAATGGAACATTTGAATATTTTTACATAAACACACCGATGTGGCACAATAATGTCAGTAATTACATAAAAATACATAGATATGATGACTATTTCGAATGGATTTGACTTGTGACACCCTGAACAAGGAAGCAGCAATTCCAACAATTTCACTTCAATTTATGCAGCCTCTTTGTTATCATAGCAAAAATGAAAGAAGATGCTTTTCAAATATTTTTGTTTGTGTAGACACCAATATCAGACAACATCTGCATGCTCTTCTGTCTCGTGAGAACCTACAGCTGTCTTCTTTCTAAAAGCAGGGACAAACCAAGGACAACCTGCTTGTCCTCTGGTGATCTTTGACCTTGAACACTGTGCTAATACCCTCAGCTGCCAATGTCATGGCCAGTTGGCAGAGGGGCTTTTGTTTCCGTGGGCTTCACCTATTGCAAAGGCAGATAAATGATTCCTATTTGTCCTCTGCAGCAAAGGAAGAAGTTATCGATACAATCCACAAATGATGTCAGGGATTTGTCAGTGAAGCTTATGAATGACAAAAACATCTCCCCACCCCCTCCAAAAAACACCTTCTCTTCTGGCCGGAAAGATTGAGAGCCCAAACGCATTATTGATTTCTGTCCCCGTACCTTCTTCTAAATAGAGGCTCAGGCTACAAAAGCGGCAGCAAGGGCTTTGTGTGCTAAAATGTGGCTAAAAGCTTGCTTTAAGAAAGGAAGATAAGGATTATATAGGCCCGCGTATAACATCAAACTGTGGAACCACCAGATGGATGCGGGGTGGAGGATGCTGGGTTGGCACACTTCAGGATTGGCCCAGTTGTTTGTGGAAAGATTAGCGGGACAGCTGACGGATAAATAAACTTTGTGGCATTAACCAAAAGGGTGCTGGATGAGATCGAAGCTCTCCAGTGAGAATCCCCTTGATGTTTGCTACAATGGCACACGGATGCTACCCTACTGCCAGATGACACTGCAGCCAGTAATCTGAGCGACAGTCACTGGAAAACGGACAACAAACAAGGAGGAGGAGATACGAGATCAATAAAGAAAGAACACAGACTTACTGATGTCATCAAAATCTTAAAACATAAAAGTGCGGCCCAGAACTCCCAGTTTACGTAAGTTAATAAAACCATAGGAGTCAGGGCCAGCCTTTGGCATAAGCAAACTAAGCGGCTGCTTGGGGCCCCCTGCTTGGGGCCACCAGGGGGCCCCCAAATGTTTTTTTTACAAATAACTTAAACAAATAATATAAATGAATGAATGAATACAAATGAATAAATGAATAATTCAAGACAAGACAACTGCTATGTGTCTGCAGTGCTAGCGTTTGAGATATGAGCAATATAGAAACCTCACGTTCATTGACAATTCTTGCCAGCGTGCAAAGTGCGCATCACTGTAATATTTAATTCATACAATAAAGACAGTGTTTTGATTCATTTGATTTGATTTCTGTACCTAATGCTAATTTTAGCCCTTACTTAATGTGTAACTTTGTTCTTTTTATAAATGTTTGTAATTTCTTTATTTATTTTTTTTAAATGGTGGGAGGGGGGCCCCCAAACAAATTTTGCTTAGGGCCCCCAAAAGGCTTTGGACGCACTTTTTTTAAGTTAAAGTAGCAAAAAATATATGTTGATTTGACAAAAATGCTGTATAGTAAAAAAAATCCTGTATAGTGTCAAGGGTCAGTCTGACCAAAAATGTGTCATCTATGAATCTCAGAAGTAAGCAGATTTGCACACAGATGGACAGCAATAAAAGAAGGAAGGGGTGACCAGTGAAAAACTAACATTTATTTTACGTGTGTGTGTAGTGGGGAGAGGTGCAATCTACTATAAAAATAAAAGTAGTGGAGTGCACATCTAAGAGCCCTAGAGAAAGCTGCCGCTGTAGGCATTTACCTGTGTCTCCTGTGCCAGGATCCACCCGTGTGGCTTAAATGGGTTGGCCTGAGGATGAAAAACTTTTTCCTCATTTAAAGTCTTTGTATATTCAAATTGGTTTCGACATCCGGCACAAAAGTGGACCGGCCCACTGGGAAAAGTCACGGTCCGTTCCTGCTGTCGTGCTCCACCTGCAACACAGAGGAAAACACAAGCACTGCCATCTCCAGGAGAGATGAAAGCAGCAGCTCTTTGGCAAACAGAAAGCTGATTAAAATAAACAGCGGCGAGTTGCCGGCGGCAGAGACAGAGAGGACAAACAGGCAGTCCCCATAGGAAGCACACAGACGGCAGCTCCTCACTGTGATCTGAATCACACGCTGAGACGAATCTGCTGAGTCAGAAACAAAAAACACTTCCACCTCTAAAAGGTTAGCATTTCATTTATTTATATATTAAATATTTATATAATTATTGGGCAGTTTGTTAGACAGGGTTTAGATTAAACCAGGACCAGTCCTCAGTTATATTAGGGCATTTAAGTAGTTTTTACAAACATACCTTACAAAAAACAATACTGGTGACCAGCTTGAGACAAAACAATGGCACTGCTCTATGTTAAGATGTGTCAGGGCAAGACGTTTCAAATTAAAGCAGCTCAAACGTGCATTTTAGTCTGGGACTAGGATAAGCTCTATCTGGGAAACTGGGTTGTGAAATTTTCAAGGGGGATGCATTATTTTTCAATAAATGCACACCTAACCTGTCAAATGTTTAAAAAAAATAACCACCAGAGCAATGTCCTAGCAATGTGTTTGGTAACCGTGGTAAAAGCGGAATAATTGACTCTGGTCCTTTAAATTATTTGAAAATAACTCGGCTTTACATCATGCCACATTACCACCTTGGGTGTGCATTATTTTTACATAATTTAACAGCCCATCGTCAATTATTCTTTACATATATATAATATTATGATATATTATTTTATATTTATATGCATCCGATATTGTAGTTTATTCCAACTACTTCTCAACAACAATATTAATATTAATAATAATATTTATTATTATAAAACATTTTGGTAATAATTAAAAACTATCAGTTCAAGAAATTTTTGAAAATGTCTGCATATTAAAAAGAGAGACAGATAAAAGAGAAACAGGAATCTGATATGTGAGACCATGCAGTGAATGAGAATGATCCTACACTTTGCCCTTAAAAACACAAGGTTAATCCATATCTCACACATTTCTTTTTGAGAGCCTCAACAACGCAGTGTCAATCATGGCTCATGTGTCAGAAATTCTCCCACAGGACTTTGTTTTCGGGTTCATGGAATATTCATTCAACACATTTCTGAAATTTATTTTTTATGCATAAATGCTGTAGATCTTTTTTTCAATGAAGACAGTAACTTAAGATAGCTAACACAAACTAACAATAAGGAATGGTTTTCTGCATTTATTATTCTTTGTCAATTTCAGTTAATGTAAATACAGTTGTTTATTTTTTTATATAGAAATATTTGTAAATGCTGAAATTATCAAGATTATAAATGCTGTAGATGTCATTGTTAGTTTATGTTAGCTAATGCATTAACTTATGTTAACACATACAACCTTATCGAAAGGTCATACTGTCTTTATGCAAAAATCTCACTTAAAAAATCTCAAAAAATGTCTTGAATGACCCTTATTGTAAAGTGTTAAACAAAGTTCCATATATACTTTATAAACATTTTCTTTGGAATTTTATTTATGATTTACCAAATGGCTTTCAAACATTGTGTGAATAAATTTTTTTTTTCATTTCTGCAACAATCCAAAGCTGTATTATATTTGGACAATATATTTTTTGTTAAAAATTGTTGCCATTTTTATCACCAAGTTGAGGAAAATAATTACAGATGAAATTATTGAAATAGTAGCTAAGTAATTCAACGAAGAGCTTGGATGCAAAACCCTCTATGTGCGTCTGACATGTTTTCTTGTAAATTAGCATTTTTTACTATTAATGGATTCTGCCAACAAACCTGTATTTCTGAATGGCCTGAGTCTGGGATTAGGCAGATTTGAAGTGAAAGTATTTGATGAATGTATAATATGTGCCGAGAGCATTCAGTTAATATCATTATGTCATTTTTTATGTGGCATTTAGTGGCTTTTGCATCTGAGCTCCTCAAATGATAAATCTTTTCCTGAAAAAAAGTGATTTAAATCATGACGTAAACTGGTTTTGCGTATAAACATATATAGTTAATACATAGAAAATAATAAGCATTCGATTGCTTTAATTATCTCTATATCTATTTTGATAAAGTTACACTACGAAGGTTAAGAGTGTTTGGTTGATCTCAAAGCGGCCGCATTGTCTTAAACTATTGCTGTATGTAACCAAGTATTCTTTACTCGTTCAGTGTTTAAAGCACAGCCGATAATGAGCAACACCACAAAGATCATATCCCTATCAACTTCTAGCACTTCTATCAGATTTGTCCTATGGAGACCCCGGACACAAACTCCCCCAGCTGGCTGATGGTTGTCATATGTCTGGACACAGAATGGTTTTAATATCTTGGCTTAAAAACAGCAGAGGATCCTGCCAAGATTAAGTATCAGATCTCAAGGCATTTGCAGAGCATGTGAAATCACTCTCGATGGCCTCATCCTCCCCTAATTGAATTAGGAGCTTTCCCAGCAAAAGCTGGGCCCACTGCAATTTTTTCCTTTTTTTTCGGAGTAGTACAGCTACGAGACGAGGTGTCAGGGCCAAATCCTTCACCTAAAACCCCATCGTCTCTGCACGCAAAAAGCCTGATAAACATCTGATGAGAAGAGGGTCAGCCAGTGTCCAATGACATCACCAGTAATAACAGAGCTGCTCTCAGCCAATCACAGACAGCTGAATGAGGTCTGCTACATCATTTTTATGATGTCATGTCTGTGCTTTACGAACAGACAGGACCAAGTGGCCGGGCGATGCTGGTGTTAATAATTGTTTGTCGCTTGAACATATTCAACTACACAATAACAGAACAAGGTTTATTAGAAAACAGAATTGATAAAAACAAAACATATTTATCTATAAAAAATCAATGCGGTTTATAGCACCTGCTGGACAAAATCCACTATCTTCAAAGTCATTAAAAACAGTGTGTTCAAATCCACTGTTAAATGACCAGAAATGCATTTTCTTTTTATTGTGCTAAGTTTATTTATATATATATATATATATATATATATATATATATATATATGTATATATGTATATATGTATATATGTATATATGTATATATATATATGTATATATATATATATATATATATATATATATATATATATATATATATATATAAATATGTGCAGTATAACACTTTTATAAAATGATTTATTGCTTTATGTAAATACTACTTATTAATTATATCACAAAATATTTTTGCAGTTTACCATTAAGTGTGTGATATAGCCATAATATATATTTTTTCACATTTAGCTCTTTGGTACCACTATATTTCCAGTCATAGCTCCAGGATAGAGACCTATAACACCTTTCATGCCTTTAATCCTAACTAAAAAGTTACACAATCTCTCTTCTTGAGATAGAAAGAGGTATTCTGTGGTGTCTGACACAAATGCACAGCTGCTTTCTTTATTAACTGTCTGCCCATATTTACATGGAGCTTATAAACAGGTCTCCGTGTTTGGCTGCTGCTTCCAGGAAATACAATCTGTCTGCCACTTATCTGAGAGGATTACTGCACCCGGGCCAGCTACCGCAGATTAAAGACAAAGGAGAAATTAAAGAGAGAGCTATCAACAAACAGAGCGACAACATGGCAGGGAAGTGATCCAATTTCAGTGATAGCCCAGTGACCCTCTGAGGTGGAAAAGATACTGGAGATTTAGACCAATCAGAAACAAGCACCCTAAGTTGGGTTCAAATGCAAGGTCATGTGCATAAAGGTAGAAATGAGAATGGGATTTTTGATAAAAATTTGATGCGAATGAAGTAAACCACTGAACAATTTATTAGCAACTTTCTTATACTTTATACACTTACCAATATGTTTGTTGTTTTTTCTACAAAATATTTCTTAATAGCCATAATTTACGAGTCACAAGGATTTTTAATAACCCATACAACTGTATTTTTCATATTTATATTTATGTATTATATGAATTTTTAATAGCCTATACTTTGTTTATTTATTATTTTAACAACATATATTATATTATATTATATTATATTATATTATATTATATTATATTATATTATAGTTTTTCAATTATATACAACTAAATAAAAATATTAACAATTAAAAACATTGTCCTTATAATAATGTTGATGTTTAATAAATTGTATTTATCAAAAGTGATTGTGCCCCGTACTATAATACAGAATTACATTATATTTTTTCAATATATTCTCATCAATGGGTCAACCAAAAATCATGGAGTAAAAAAGCCCTTATGGAGATTAAAGCCTTAAAGTAATACAAAATGTTTGACAATCTGAATATAAGTCGGCCACAAAGCTATAACCGGGAAAGTAAAAAATCAGCACGGCCCCAAAAATGTCCTTAACGCTTGCAGGCAGACAGCCACGAACCTCGACTTTACTTTGTCAAATCCTCCCTGAGCTCATTACTGCCCTGTCCCCATTGTGTTAATTGAAGCCACAGAAACGATGCTCTTCGCTTGCTCTATAAAAGCGGAAGTCCTGTCATTTTCTTTGCCCGGCTCTCCCTCCAGCAACACAGGTAATTGAATTGTGGCAGGGATCTCTGTAAGATGGCTTGTTTTAATAACTTCACTAGATTATGTTTAATAAGTGTGCCTTAAATGGTCTTTAGCGTGGTCAGAGATGATGAGAAAGGGCAAACGTGATAATAAAAATAAGAAATAGATGTTTCTGCCTGCATTTGGGACAGATACAATCGCATGTTGGCTGCTTGTCTCGAAGCACAGTTCAAACATGGGACACGACAGTGGAAAAGGATTTAGCTTTGTCAAGCATGTATGCAACTTCAATAGTAATGCCTTATAGTAACCTAATGAAAATCTTCTAGTGTATTTTAAGATTCTTTGGTATAGACTGCTTCGGCAGCAACAACATAAACAAACAGCTTTTGTGGACCAAACTTAACTTCCGGTAGACTTCCACATAATCAGTACCAACAGAGTCCATCTGGAGTAGATTAGTTTTGATAACAAGCAAAAAATAACCAGTAAATTACTTTAAATCATAGCTAAAGCGTATCAACTACTACAATTAAACGTTACTGTGTAAAATGTACAGGTATGTATTAAATGTGAGCTACAAATTCTTAAATTCTTGTCTGGCTCTTGTCCAAGCTCACTGTCTCCCCTTGTCTTCTGAAAACCGAAACTTTTTAAGGTATTTGTTCCAGAGGTCAGTTTGGTCAGACTGATAAACAAGCACAGACCAGAAGTTAACTTCGGGCCAGACGCGTAACCGCTGCAACATGCATGCATCTGATAAAATCGTCTTTATATTGGACATTGTTCCCATACAGTGATTTTACCCCATTTATTTCTTTTTTTGATATTAGTTTTAGAGTAAGAGGCCCTCAGCATCGCAGGAAAAGGGCAACTGTGTTATGTTAGCTTTAGTTAGTTTGGGTGTGTTTACAATCAGCTGTCCTCACAGAGTCAAAGGTGAGACTCGGGGTGTTTCTTTGAAATCAGCACCTGTGAGACTTTGTAGTGACAAAGTGTTATAACTCCTCATTTGTCCTGACTTACACTTGTACAGATACACACACACAAAACAAAACAAAACTGAGTTCTGTATGGTGTATAGGAAAAACAGAATCAGTGTTTTTTAAGGGAATCCTAGGAAAGAGATTCAAGTGCAGTTAAGATCACTTCGCCTAGATACTAATGAGATTAAATAGAGAAAAAAAAATGAAGACTTAGGTTCCGGCTGCCTCGAGAAGGAAACTCCAGTAAACTATTCAAGAGTTTTACAAGAGACCTTAACAATGTTTTAAATTGTGTTCAGATTTGAAAGAGATTTTCATATGAACTCATTAAATATTTTGCGCAACTGACGTCTTCACCTTTTGAATCGCGCTCAGGCACGATTGCGCTCACACCACAACCTTCCACGCCTGAGCCCAAGTGAACCGTGCTCCAGCCCACCTCTGCAACCCGGCCGCAGCGCGATTAACCAATCCACGCCCGGGCGTAGAGCGATCACAATAGTCAAACAAACCAGGCTTTGGGGGTCAAACGCGCCCGAGCGCAGTTTGGTTTGGATAGTGTGAGTGCGCCCTGAGTCATCACACACCAAACGACTTCGTATAAAAAACACAGACTTAATATTACGATGGGTTTCAGTGTTAAGAGAGTGTTTTACTTTCTGCTTTGTTCAAAACAAGTGCATAATGACGAAAGCACGCCCAGACTCAAATCGATAGAAGTACAGTATGAGTTTGTGCTTCTGGGGGAGAAGGGAGGGGGGACAATCGTGCTGGTGCGTGGTTTGGTTTGGATAATGTGAAGTGCGTCCTAAGCTAGGTAACAAGCCTGGCAGAGACACCAGTATCCAAAATACAACATAAGATGGTAACCAACTACACTCTAAAAATGCTGGGTAATTTTGAAACCAGCGTTGGGTAACAACAACAACATTTATTTGTATAGCACATTTAAAACAACACTTGTTGACCAAAGTGCTTTCCAATTCACAATTTACATAAAACAAGAAAGACAAAGCACAACACACATTAAAATTCCTAAAGCAATACTCTCAAAGGCAGTTTGAGCACATACATTACCACTATGGACAATTATAAGCAGCCGAGTAAAGATACGTTTTAAGTAAAGATTTAAAACACTCCAACGAGTTGCAGGCTCTAATATGAGACGGTAGGTTGTTCCAAAGGCGAGGGGCGGCCACAGAAAAAGCACGATCCCCTTTGGTTTTAATCTGGATTTTGGGACACTCAATTTAAAACCAGAGGACGACCTCAACAATCTAGTAGGGTCATAGCATATCAACATGTCAGCGATATATTCAGGGGCAAGCCCGTGTAAAACTTTAAAAATAGTAAAATGAAACAAACCCAGGCGTTGGGTTAAATTAACAGAGAAAATGTTTGACCCAATAATGGGTTAAAACAACCCAGCATTTTCGGTTGAAACAACCCATCATACTGTAGGTTAAATAACAACCCAATGGGTTGGATTTGTCCTATTATAACCCTATGGTGGGCTGAAAACCCCCTAGCATTTATTAGAGTGTATGCTGGTCTCTTTATAGGAAGAAATTAAATGAAAAAGTAAAAGAGGCGTGCCAAATGTAGAGAATGTAGACAGCACAGGTTGATCAGTAAACGGAAGGGTTGTTGTACAATGACATCGAAGTACAGACTGCCATCACACAAGTCACCTATTTGCATAATATTGTCTGTGTTGTCATTGGAGTGACGGCTGGCTCAGGCGGTTATCTGAGGGCCACTCGTTTTCTTCACGTCCAGCTCGCCTCTGCTCATCACAGCACCGGACAGGTGCCGTTCCCCAGCCCTGTGATTACTATGTCAACGTCTTTACATGTCACCCCCGGGCATGCCATACACATATACATATAAATGTAAATGCATTCTCGCTCACATGCACCTGGGACGACAGCGTGGAGAGCTGGGATTGATTTGGGTTCGTCCCCCATGAGACATCTTAGAAATTAGCAGAACAGCCACCTCTGACTCTGAGTTTGACTTTCTGAACCAGGAGTCAGAGGAAAAGTACATATGGAAAGTAAACTTTTGATTATTGACTCTGTCATTGCTATTACCATGTTTGTTTTTAGGGCCAAGTGGTCATTAAAATGCCTTATTCAACTATGGTCTTTGACGATTAAAAATAACAACCCCATTCAGGGAAAACAGTCTCCAGCCAATACATCAAACCCCTCCAAATGATTGATTTAGAAATGAAGTGACAACCATTCTGAGAACATGCTCAACAATCGACAAATTTGTAATTGATGTTTTGTTTGTGAAGAACAGCAAGGCACTCTGAGTCTGAAAGACTGTTTACAGCTCTCCTAATCCCCACACAAAACCATTCACTGAGCTCTTTTTAGGCCCTCACAATGCCAGGGCACCCCATAGGTTTGCAACTCTCTCTGTGGTTGGGCGTATGTCACACCTGCCATGTTGTGATTGGCCTGAAAGCCAATGAGGAAGTGATGCTGGCGCCCGATCAGCTGTGCTCCCGGTGATGGCGACCTTCAACCTGCACCTTGTGTGTGATCTCAAACAGTTCCTTCTGAACCTGCAAACACCTCCACCTGCTGAGCTAACCACCCACCAGAAGGTGTCTCATTTCACTTCTAGGCCATGAATCAGGCAACAAGGGATCAATATTCACTCATGAGAATAGACATCATTTGGCAAAAGTCCACTTCTATTAGTTTCAATTCCTTTGGTCTTAAAATCTCTTAAAATGATTCCACTGTCAGACCGAAATCTAATAAAACCAATCAAAGTTCATTTAGCTTTAAATTGCATTTAGGGATCTGTTTAAAATACTTGATACCACAATACAAAATAAAATACTAGGGTTAAAAATAAGAGAAATGTGAGGGAAATTTTTATGGGGCCGTTGTATTCAAAGTTTGTTTCCATCCAAATAAATAAATACCAATTATTGCAGAAATATCTCAGATAACAAAATTTGAAAATGCTCCTATAGTTCAGTGGTAGTGCATTGCATTAGCAGTGCAAAAGGTTCTTGTAATGCACTGTAAGTCGCTTTGGATAAAAATGTCTGCCAAATGCGTAAATGTAAACAAATCAACCTAGACTCACGGTGTATTGTGTACCACAATACACAACAATAAACTAGCTTAAAACAATTGGAAAAAATGTGTCTTAAGCACAACTCTGAACATTGTTTAATGATTTATTGCCACTAACCTTGCAACATCAGGCAAATTTCCCTAAAAAGTGCTCATTGTATCAGCCAGGTACCTTGTGAACACACTTCTGTTTCCAGGAGGAGAACTGCATCACCTCTAAACTATTTTTCTGAAGTAGAGAAAGAAAAGAGAGAAAGATATATCAGACTTAGAGCTAACCAGGAAATTCTACAGGTGTATGCCATTGATGATGTGAGACAGGGGTGGACTTCGTTTGCCCCATCTGCCACCAGCAGAGACCCCCACGTTAGTTTCTATGTAATTGACTTTGAATTGCAGGGTCTTATGAAGTGACACAACAAACACCATAAAAAATGGCCTTGAGCTGAATGTCTAAGGGAGCAATGTGAAACTCACTGGACCCTGGTCTGATACATGCCATAAGAATGACAGCCAGGGGCAAGCCCAACATCAACCCTGACATCGGTGTCAAGTCATCAATACCAAACCCACCAGCCAGGCCACGTTGAGAATATTTGCTGGTGGATGATCCTTGGTTGGACCAGGCTTTTTACACCTGGTAGTAAGATGCGATTTGGTCAATTAGATCACAAGTGGATGACATTAAATACAGGTGTAAATGGGATGTAAACGTTTTGAGCTTGTCCACATTCAATTATTCAGTAGTAGCCGAAAACGCATTTGACCGCATAGCTTTTGTGGTGTAGACATGTGGTTAATTGTGTTTCTAGCAGCCAAAAAGACTGCCTATGTGTAATGTACAGAGCACAATCTCTTTTTCATCATTCACAGTGTTTGGTGCAGTCTTTAGGGCTGTCATTGATCAAACTAAAGTGGCTTCTCTCTGCCTCTTTAATTTCTGTTTTGTTATGTGAGTGAAAGTTACATGAGTTTTTTTATCAAGTGCTCAGAAATATCTGATAAATAAATGTGTTTTATATCATACCTCATTTTGTAATAAATACATTACAGCTATTCAGCGTATTCACGTGTTGCCTTAACCACATGTGGCAAGACGAGGGGGTGAGAGTTTAGCTTCAAGACGGAAGCAAAGATCTTACATAAAATTCCGACTACGCCACCCTGGGACTTACACCCAGGGAAATATTCATTACACCCAAAAAGGGCAGTAAGGCACACAAGTTCGTTCCTCTTAAAAGGAAGAGTGAGCAAGAGACGTGGGTATAGTACAAAAATAGATTTTATTTACACATAACCCCTTTAAAATGAGCACTCCCAAACATACAGTCACTCCACTTGGAAATGCATCACAATCACACACTCAAAATTAAGGTGAATGAGAACAAAACAAACATAATAACCAGCAGGGCTGAGGTTCCCAGCGAGAAGAATCACTTAATCACGACTGGTGTTTACAAAAAGGCACACACACACACCACAGTGCACTCAGATTACACAACCACACACTTCAAGTGTTACACAGCACCCACTGAGGAGGAAGCACCACCACCGGACAGATCCATCCACCCGTGGGACCCCAGCTCCTGCAACAAATTAAAACAAAGTAAATAATTGGGTCACACAAAACAAAATGGTGGCGACCAGCCTTATTTCACAAAGCTGACGACCACCACAAACAATAAAAGAAATAAAGTTATAACAATTAAAGAAATGAATTATACTAGTCCAAACCAAAGGGAAATAATAAACAATAGAAAAGATACAATTAACAATGAATCAGTCACATCTACGGACCAAGCAAGGTTCTCAAGAACCAGCTAGAATGAGCAATACCGAATGTCGACAGCATTGCACATAACCCAAACAAACAGGTTTACAAACACAATTGATAATCTCCAAAAATAAGATAACAAACAAAAAGATGTAAGTTGATGCATTAAAAGCAGAGCCAATGGAAAGCGACTCGTTTCGCTCACACCGAGAGCGAACCACGGCTCTGAGATATTAACGTCTCACGTGGAGCGTAAACGCTAGGCTCACAACAGAACCAGACAGTACACAGTCCAGTGTGCAATGGCACAGATAATGACGTCGGTGACAGCGGTGCAACACTGCAGCGCGAGAATCAAAAGACAGCGCAACGGGAGACACAGCGTAGAACGAAAGGGAGACTCCTAAAGTAAACAAATATAATATTAAAACTACACACATCATCATACACTCAACATTAAGACTTCGTGCTAGACACTTACCGAAAAGTGGCATCACCCCAGACAATTTATTGTTTTACAGCACATGTTAACCAACAGCAGGAAAACCCATAGCCAACTGAGGGTACACCATCACGTACACCACTAACCGCACAAGGGCACCAGCACGACAGACGACACACTAAAACCAAAACATTACTTTTAAATGACAAACACAGATTAAAACTGCTAACCATAGCATGTTAGCAAGAGCTCACCTGCCGCTAACGTTGTAAACACCCAGGGGAATACAGGACATGACGCATCCCGGGCAGCAGCCAATCGGCTCTTAAAAAGGGACTGCCCCTTCCTGATTGGTGAAATCAGCTGTCAATCACAGCTCACCTAATCCTGCTACAATCATAAGGGTTTTTGCATTTGATATATTTTGTTAAAAATACATTCAATAAGAATAACTAGGACTGCAAGTATTGGTTAGACTGAATGACAACCTCAAGTACTCGGTTCCATTTGCAATATAACCGGAACTCGCGTCCTCCGGAGTTCGTTCTTCCGAGTCTGAACTTGCAAGTCCGAACTACAAAGCATGCAAGTCTGAACTTGGTGTACTTGGTATTGAGAAACAGCCAGGGAGAGTGTGTAATGGTTCTTCTTCTGTGGCCCGTATTGAGTTTCTGCAGAGAGTGCCCTCTGGCTTTTGAATGTAGCGACATTTCACCGTAATTCAATGTGAAGCATAGCAAGCATCATCGGCCGATATATCGGTGCACCTCTACTTTGTGCAGCATGTTTACTAACAACACAAGCAGTGGACTCACCTAAACCTGTCATTTCTCCCGCTCGTATTTTAATGACTTGCCCATACACCATCCCCTTAAAGAAATCAGGACAAAAGTGGTTGAAAGTGGACAAAAGAGATGGATTTAAACTCCAGGTGTGATTGAGAATGTGGCTCTCCCATCCACTGATCCACTGATCAACAAAAACGCATCTTAATACCAGGTGTAAACAGGGCCTTACAATGTCTGTACTATTCGAACATCAAGCATACATGTTTATAAAGCACAAAATCCCCCAAAACCTTAATAAGAAAGTAAATGTATGGGCTTTTACCAAATTTCTTATCAATTGGTAATTTTCTTTTAACTCACAAAGATTGAAAACTTTCTTTTAGGTCAGTAGTTGATTGGCAGAATAGTAGGTGGCCCTTTGCCGCTGCCTGGAACAAATCAAACACATTACTTTCAAGACAAAAAGCTATTTTGCATGTGTTATGGACTGCCACATGTGGTTTGTCTGATGTTATGCCTGTATTTAATGCTGCTCACTTGTGATCAGCTCGCCCTCAAAACAAATCTTAACATCTGAAGTAAACAGGGTCTGTGTCTTTCTTTTTCTCTGGCTGTTCTGTTGCTTCTCGACTCTAAGTCAAGACCTAGAAGCTCTTAATCCTTGGGCCATTTGTAAGTGGCTGTTTGTATGTCAAGAATATGGTTTTTGGTAAAGTGTTTTGTAAAATTGCATTTAGAGATCTGAGTATAATCTGAATGACCGACAAAAAAACGTGACGATAGAAACCTCCTGCCCTTCGGATAGCTCTCCACAGCAAACGGTGCTTGCCTCTTCATTGTAACGTCACCACTTTAAATGAAAGGATTCACCTTAGAATGAAAAGCCAATAAATCGAGTCAAACCTCACGGTGAAATGGCCACTACACTTGAGGATAGGCTGTGAATGGTACAGGTTCATGTTTTCTGGTGTATATGACGTTTCAAGGCATGCGGTTTCAGGTATGACACTTAAGGGGTAAATTCCCCTTACCTAAGAGAATAATTTAAGGGTGTTGCATATAATCCTTTAAACGGTTCCCTTAGGTAAAGGTAATCGTTAAGTGTTTCACAACAGCGACCCAGGTTTGCCGTTATAAAATACTATTGTTGCCATGGAGACGCAACAGAAAAAAAAGTTTTTTTCTGCAACAGCCTTAAGTTTAAGGGAAACATAAGGGCAAACTTAAAAGAAAATTAAGGTGCTTTATGCCCTGATCTTATATGTAAAGAGCATCTCCATAGATTAGTTCAGTTTAATTTTTTTCTCAGTTTTATGATCAGGTTATTCTATGAAGTCAATGCATATTCCAGCTTGATCAGGTGTCAAATTTAAACTTTAGACAAACTAATTTGTTTAAGTGTTAATAAATTACACTATGGCCCAGTTTTGCAGACTGCAAAAAACTACTCTCTTACTTACTATTTTTGTCTTGTTTTCAGTACAAATACCTAAAAATTCTTAAATCAAGATAATAAAGACAACCAGGGACAAAATAAGGCTAGTTTTTAGTTTAATAAATATAACATTTAAGTAAATTTGTGCTTAAAACAAGCAATAAATAAATAAATAAATCTGCCAGTGCGGGTGAGAACATTTTCTTGAATTAGGTGTTTAAGAAGAAAGTAAACTTATTTTATGATTCTTTTTTCTTAACCCATTGAGAGATATTTTTGCTTGTTTTAATCATAAATTCACTTAAATTTTATTTTCTTAGGTAATTTTGCTCATCAAGAAAATACATCTTAATTTTAGAATTTTAAGATATTTGTACTGAAAACAAGACAAAAATACTAAGTAAGAAAGTAATTTTTTGCAGTGTATACCTATTAATTATTAAAGTAAATGGACAGATATTGTCTTTTCGTAAAATTACACTTTTTTATTATTTTTATTTGTCAGATAAATGAACCAATGAGTAATACAGATTTTATTGATCAATGTTGATGGGAAATGTATGATTTGGTTTCATACAGTAGAACAAAAAAAGATTTGTCATGCATCTTGACAGCAGATGGGAAGTGACTGTTGCGTCACTCACTAGGGATCTGTAATTGGTCCAGGACCAGCAGAGGAAAGTCTAAATTCATACTCCTTACCATCTTTGATATTCAAGAGGATTACACCTTGTGTTCAAATAGAGTCAGGAGAGAATGGTGACACAAAATGGAATTAGATCCTGCTTAAAGGGTTTCTTCATTTATTGTTAACTTCTTCTAGTTCATTAAGCCTAATCCTTATTATAGTGTAAGTAAGGCAGGTCTGAATGGGCTGGCCCTAGCCAAGGGGACATGTGCATCTATTGTGGCTCTGCAGGGTTAATCCGGCCCCTGAAGCAGTGGGCCATGCTGGGCAAGGGGAGGGTCCAAGGTCCAGCGCTTCACCAAAGGATTGTAGTCCCTTAGGGTCCCGGCAGGTTGGGGCCCCAGAGTCGCCTGCCCAAACGCTCGGTAAAAAGCGTGAAGCGGCATCCTTTGTTAATCAATCTGCTGGGCCAGACTCAGCCGGACACACGCGGGGTCATGTGTGGCGCTGTTAATACAGATGTAAATGCCAATAAGGCCTCGTAATCAGTACACAAGAGGGGAAAATTGACTTTTGTTGGGAGACATACGGGACCGTTGCCCCCAAAGACCAAATCCCCCAAGAGTTAAATGGAACAGCTTGTCTATATCAAGCACATATCCAAGCCTGGTTCCTGACGTACAAACAACAAAGCGTTGGAACAGTGCAAAAGTCCATGAAAGATGAATAGATACTCAACACAACCCGAGACTAGAGATCAATTGATCAAAAATTAAAAGTAAAATAGCACTAAAGGTGGTTCACTGGCTCGTAATCATAGGGGAACCATTTTAAGTGTAGAGCCACATTGTGCTATATAGAACCAAATGTGGTGCTATAGTGGTGCTATATCACCCCTGGTTCTTCATAGGTGCTATATAGGTGCTATATTGCACTAAAAATGGTTCACCTATGATGACGAGCTTTTAGTGCTATTTAGCACCATTTTTTAGGGTGTTGGGATAAAACATAGCCAGGCTATAAGAGTTTTGATGGCTGTTCATAATTTAAACACAAAATGTGCATTTCTAACCACAATAATCATTATAATACATATTAAATGAAAACATTACTTAATTTGTCTGTTTTTATTATAAGCGCATTCATAGCTAAATCACGTCATGTTAAATAGCAGGTTTGAGCAATGAGTTCCTGTAAATTGAGAGGTATCAACAAGGCAACAAGAACAATGGCCTTAGATTAGCAGCCATTAGTCTATTGCATTAGTGCCTTGTGCATATTAAGACCGTCGTTTAGCACCATTTAACAAGACAGAAATCCCAAGTTCTAAATTGGAAATTCATTCCCCCAGGTAATTTTAATATGAGAAACTTGAAATGCATTTGATCTGCCCTAATTTCAATTAATTAGACGGGACGACTGTTTGGGGAGAGCCAGAGGGTCATTAATGTGGGCTGAGGGGCCAGAAGGAACACATTGGAAAAGTATGAAAGTGCCATCAATAAACTGTTAGAGACTAATTATTCCACAAATCGGTTTCCCAAAGTCTTGACTCTTTAACACCAGCCTGTACCCTAATTACTGGTCACAGCATCCATTACTGGCTGCCCAGCCCATGGTGCTCTTGCCACTCAGAGTATTAATGACTGTTCAGCTCACCGTTATTACAACCCTGAGATGTGTGTGTGTGTCTACAGTATGTCGGTGCCCTGAATGAGCTGTATGTGTGTGCACATATCAAGGAGATCTATAATACCTGAAGAAAGCTATCCATTTGCGTTCCCCTTCATCTCAACGGCTGTAGCTCAGCTGGTGCTTTGATAACTAGAAGCACACAATTTAAAAAAGAATCACATTTTTGCTCATGGGATCCCTGAAATTTTGAGCCAATAGCTTTAGATGTAATTAATAAATTATAGTACAAAAGACATGATGACAATGCTGATTGGTTGATGGTGCTAAAGTAACATTCACAGTTTCAAAGACCACACGTAAGCTTTGACCTGAAAATATTTAAACAGTACACAACAGCTTCCTAATGGCCTCTAACAGAGACACAAAGCTTTATAAAACTGAATGTTGTAGTTACATCATCCACCAGGAGGGGCTAGCTCATACTTATTACACTGTAAGAGGAAATGGTCAAAAAATTGTCCCTAGATTCCATTGGGGCAGTACAATATAAAAAAGTAATATGTACCATTAACATAGAGATGCGGAGGCGTCTGCTGTCTGGGTTTGATCTAGAGGTCTTCACGGGTTCACTTAGGTCTGGAAACCCGAGGTCCGACCCGAGACCTGAGCGGGTTCGGGTGTAAAAAGTTCACGTGTGCCTCGGACACGGGTCAGTAATAATATTAGCGGTATTCGGTCTCGGGTCAATTAAAATGAATGTGTTTTGCCGAACGGACCTGAGAAGACCCTAACTATCTTGCATGTGCGTTAATGTCCTTTTCAAACCCCTCCACTGTTTGCCACGAGAGCGCTTTCGACATTGTGTGACACACACATGTCAGTTGATTTTAAATGTACATTTTAGTGGTTACATTGGTGTCGGCGTCAGATAACAAGGTAAAATAAATGGAGCAGTGGCCCAAATTGGTAACGAGGCCACCGGGGTTTCTTTATGTCTGACTGCTGCGCGTTGGGCTGCAGACTGAACACACATCGGTGCCTTTTACATTCGGGTCCAGTCGAGTTAAAAAAATTGCCACTGGTTCGGGTCAGACTCAGGACTAAGGGTGCTTTCACACATGCACTGTTTAGGTCGGCCCAAATGACGTGTCGGTCTGATTACGGTTCGTTTGGGTCAGTGTGAACACAACAGCCGCACTCTGGTGCGCACTAAACAGCCGCTCAGAGACCGCTCTAAACAGGTGATCTCGGAGCGGCTGTCGCCGAACTCTGGTGCAACCCATCTGTGGTGTGAACTCTGCTCGACCTCGGGCCGAACCAAATACAGGAAGTTCTCCACAGGTTTGAGCCACTGGGCTTCCGTCGTGACGTGAGCCGGGTGTTATATTGTGGGTTAACAACAAACAAGGAAATCTTGGTCCGTTGCAGAGATTCACTGTCTCCTGGACGTTTGAACTGATGATTATATAAATGCATAGCTGTCCTCCACACACAAAAATAGTGCTGGCTCCGTGAGAAGGACTTTTAATAGTACAGTTGCGCAATTTTGCGTTAAAGCAAAAAAACTTCGCAAAGATGTGTATTGTTTACTGTATTTCCATAACTTGCTAGCCTCGCTTTTCCTGTCAGGCTGGTTATCGTGGAAAGTGGGGGGTGGTCATGGGGGTAAGAGCTGCCAGAGACCAATGACAGTGCTGACAATTGTCACATGGTGTACGGTGCGGTGTCTTGAATACGGTAAAAACAACTGAAAAATTATACAATGTAATTTGGTGCAGTCCAAGGCCTCACCATGGTGCACACCAACGTGTATGAAAACACCCTAATTTTCTCGGGTTTGTCTTCAGTTGGGTCTTTCTTTAAAAAATATTTATGCACGTCGGGTTTGGGTAAAAAGTGATTCAGGTAATTTAAGGTCAGATACATTTCTTTGGACCCTAGAAGAACTCTAGTTACCAATATGTATCTCTGAGGTACAAATATAAACTCTTTAGGTGAACAGGTGTTCTTTTTTGAAAGGGTACCGTCCCAGCTAGGGACTAAGACAACTAGGGACCTTTTCTGACCATTTTTCTGATCGTGTATAAGAATCTTTGGTACCATTATAATACAGTAACTTGGTACAATTCTCCACAAAATTTAAGTGTCTGAGTATGTGTACCTAAATTCCAAATAACATGGAATCAAATCTGCAATTGATAAATAATTGCTAAATTACCTGATAGATCCTAAACAAAACCTTCTACGTCCACAACATGCACTACAAAGGACCCTGAGAGCTCCCCAAGAGTCATAAAGATCACAAATGTTACACAACAGCATTGCATGTGGAGAGGACTAGCTTCCCTGACAAGCACAGACACAGCGGCGGAAACTCTCACTTGGTCATTTTCACACCAGCAGCAGGAAAAAAACAAGTGTGCAGGAGTAAAAAAGAGAGGAGAGGTAGAAAGAAAAGAGAAATTATGAGAGATGGAGAGATGACCAATCCTCTGATGACCTCCGGCTGGGTGTCTCTGCAGCGCCCCGCTGAATGTGCTTAATTGGCAGGGTTGTGTGAATAGACAGCTGCCCTGGCCGATGAGTTCTGAGAGGTTGGCAGAACGCTGGGCGCTATTCTTCTCAACTGAAAGACACTCTTCTCTTGCCTCTCAGGCCTCAACCAGCACATAAAAACCTATCTAATCACTGCAGATTATCTGCCTCTAATGGTAACCCACGAGTAGGCTTCTTTTACTCGTTGAAGCAAGAGGGAGGGAGAGAAATACAGATCAACAAATAAAGCTGATGGCTTAGCACAGCGGGGAGTCTGACTGTGGCGACTCCTGAAAGCCAGTTTGGAAATGAATCCGTGCGCCTGACACCCGGAGATCACCGAGAACTGTAAAAGAGCTACAGGCGTATGAAGACTGATTAAACGGCAGCCAGACTAAAATATGCAATTTTTTAAAGCATAGATAATGTGTTCTGTTTATGTGTTGACAGATGGAGTAGATTTTTGGTGTCGTAGTTAATTAAAGGAGAAAAATGATAGCACGGGTTGATAGGGAAACATCAATCTTTGATTGTGCACAGAAAATAACATTTGCAGAGACAACATCAAATACACTACACAGTTACATATAGATTATAATATTAAATCCTCTTTACAGAATCTGTAAATATAGTGTAAAATAAAAAATACTGCCCTGAAGAAACTGCATTACACAAGACAACACTAGCAAAAGATCCTGTAACTAACTAACAGTAGCTGCGTTTCCATTACAGATTTGCGCAAAACTTTAGCTGTATTTTCAACAAAAGATGATTGCGAAATGACGCCGTTTCCATTAAACGATGTTATGCGACTGAAACATATATTTTTTCTCTTGCGACAAGTAATTTCACATCACTTTGACTAATGTTGCTAGGTTTACTAATAATACATCCAACGCAGTAGCCATTATTTTTAACAGAAGACGACGTAAGAGTGTTATCCAAACATTAGTGGCAAGGAAAGTCTCTTAAACTTCGGAGCAGACACATATTAAGGTGTTTTTGGAAGGTTTTAGTATACTGTATACCTCGTCATCTGCAAATAATGTTTATTTGACTTACTTGCATCAAGTGACCTGAATCGAATAACCTGTATCCAGTGCACCTTTTTTGAATTGCCTGAAAAACCACCACATGGGAGCGATATATGGGAGTTTTTGTGAAATTGAAGTGCTTCCATAGGGTGTTATTAATTTTCAGTATTAAAGAGCACCTATCGTCCGATTCATTTTAAGTTCACTGCACACCAGGGGCGGCGTTTGCGTATGGCAGGGTATGGCAGTTGCCATACCCTAGCATTCAGACAAAACACCAGAAATCAACAGGCTATAATGAAGCTCATTAAAAATAATGTTAAATATTTTCAGTAGAACATATCTGAACATTGGTACATCACTAAAATGGATAATTTACGCGTGTGCTCGACTTCATGCTATAATACAGGAACCGACATGTGGATGACATCAACGTGCCGCGAGAACGGTTTGAAAGCAAACTCTTCCAATGATTTCTCGCCTCACCCTGGCGGTACTTTGATGTCATCAACCTGTCGTTCTTGCAGCGCAGCTTGAATTGTGCAGGAGGTTTCATGATGACCGCTGTTGTTATAATCTTTATTTTCGCAAGTAAACTCCTTTTTTTTAACATTCAAACAGACTCACGGTTCTCCCCCACACTCGCGCAATGCATATTGCATACATTATTCCAGAAGTAAAATGATTTCTTCTCTGTGGATAAATAAACATGTTCTCTTACACTGGGAAATTGAAGCGCAGTCGAAGTGAATTGTATTAATTATTTGCGCGCGTTTTTGAATATGGCGACTTGTGGAATAAAAACTGCACGACGACAAAAGGTAAGACTTGTTTTTGCATTAAGCCCTGTTTTAGAGTTTTATTTAGTGTTTTAGTTTAGTTGGTTAGCTGGCTGGGTTAACTACGTGTGCTCTATCACATCATTTAAAAGTCTTTATTGTGTTTTTATAAGTGTTTATTGGCGGTTGTCATTAAGAAAAGATTTGTGAAGGGATCTTACAGTATGTTTTGATATTATCTTGTTTTAGTTTATCTGTTGATGGAGTTGCACTTAGTTAAGAATGACAACATTTGAAAAGCATTTTAAACAACCATGATTTCTATTTTTGTTTTTCATTTGTATTGCTTCCGTATTGTTGTCAGTAAGTGTACATCCGTGCAATCATAGTATGATTTTAAACAGGTTGGTGGAGTATGTACACATATGGATATAATGTGGTTTCATAGATTCGTTATTTGAATGGCCTTCTTGTACGAAGAATTTTTGCCATACCCTAGGTTTTCGTGAAACGCCGCCACTGCTTCTAAAAAAAAATTCTTAAATTAAGATGCTTTTTCTTAATGAGCAAAACGACCCAAGAAAGTCTAGTATTTAGACCAAAAAATATACAATTTAAGTGATTTTGTGCATAAAATGCACAAAAAAATCTGCCAATGGGGTAAGCTAATTTTTCTTGAATTTAGTGTTTAAGAAAATGTTCTAGATTTTTTGGCTTACCCCATTGGCAGATTTTTTTTGCTTGTTTTATGCACAAAATCCCTTAAATTTTATATTTTTGGTCTAAAACTACACTTGTTTTTTTGGGTCGTTTTGCTCATCAAGAAAAAGCAACTTAATTTAAGAATGTTTTATTTTATTTTTTGATTTTTTTTTCTTGAAAATCATTTTTTGCAGTGTAAGTGTACGTGTGTATTAGTACATTTTAAATATTTGCAAAAGATACAAACCTCAAAATGATGATGCGAGTTATCGTCTCCAACATAAATCTCTTTTCTTGTACTACAAACAACACACAGATTGTAGGCAACGGTTTACTTTCTGGGCCTGTTGACGTGGACAAGACTGACATTATCATAATTCCTCCCACTTTGGAATCGCAGCCTGTAAATTAACTCCTGTTAGCATTGCATTTTGGGCAAATCTTTTAAACATGGTAAGGAGCGTCACATTTCTGACTGACATCAGAGGTATTCAGGCCAATCACAATGTACAGATTAGCTGGACAATCAGGGACAATCAGATCGATGAGCTTTGTACAAATGAGTGCCTTTCAGGAAGACATGGAAATCTGGAGCTACAAAAATGTACGGAATGTGGAAAATAATGTGTTTTTTGAACCATTAACCATGCAAATACATTGTTTTATACCAAATACACAAAATAACATTGTTTTTAGCAATTGGTGCTCTTTAATTTGTGCAATTTGAAGGGTAATGGAAACACAGTTACTGTAACTTTTTTAATGTCATTATCTATCACTGCTTGCAGCCTGTTGTGATACTTTGGTGCAATTTCTAAGTTGTCTTGAATACTCTACCACTGTGTGAAACTGGTAGTGGAAAGATTTAATACATGAAGAGTAAGCTGAGACATCATCTCTGAAGGACTCATTCATAACTATCACAAATCATAATTTCACTTTGTATAATACATATCTGTTATTTCAAGCAGTTTCATTAGAATTTACGATTTAAAAAAGAAACAAAGACGTTGCCTGTTCTGCAAGGGCCACGTACTGTAAACATATGTGCAGAACCATACATACATACATAAACAAGCAGTGCATCGTCTGGGGTCTCAGTATTGTCATTCATCCTCTCTAATGCCTGGCCCAGGGTCTCGTCGCAGGGCAGGGGAGAAGGCAGCACTCTTTACCTCCCGGGGTTTCCATTATCCCTCCGCCATTCTCTAAAATGGAGGTCATATCAGGTGCCATTTTCACAACCTGCGTCTCCAGATGCACCATTTTCTCCTAAAATGACACACACATTATGCTTTAACAGTGAAGCACATCTGAAATCGCAGCCCGCGACCTCCACTGGGACTTGAAAGGCAAAAAACAAACAATAAAACATGAAAACCATCACAATATACAAGAATTGTTTTCCTTCTGCACAGCATAACCCATAAAGTGAGGGAATTTTCGAAAATGGCGACTCCCCGTTGACAGAATGCTCCTGTGCATGGAGGTGATTTCCTGTCAAAGGAACATCAGATGAGGTTTATTTGGTTCTATGAAGCACATTGCGAGGCATTTAAAGGTGGAAGACTACACCGAGTAAAAACTTTTGGCTTTGACTATATGCTGTTACTAAACCTTTGCTCTTTTCCACTTTTATTAAAATAAGGATAATTCTTGAAATGTCACCATGTTGGGTTTTGGATGTATTGTAAGTGTGCTGGCGTTCTTACTACTGTAAGTTTCTACTGTGATATCTAATTTAAACTGCAAATGTCTCTTGATCAACCACTTTAAATGTTGGTTGGTTGAGCAGTATTTTTTCTGGTGTACAACATGAAGATGCTGGCCTGGTCAACCAGCAACGTGTCTGCTCAATACTGCAGTTTTACTACAGTATATCTTGAATGCTGAATAATTTGTTCATTATAAGCTTCTTTGTCCACCAAAAACCAAATTCTTCAATTTAACAACATTGTCAGAGATTTTTTCGCCTGCAGCCATGCTGCCTGTTTGGTAAAACAGTCCAACATCATGATCATAAAAAAATGTCCTGATGAGACGGTATGATTGAAACACATCAAGCGCATCATAGTTCTTCATATTCCCAGGCTCTTCTTTATTGCCAAGTTACCAGCGACTTACCAACAGTGAGTCCCTCCTGCTCGAACAGTACAGCAGATGCCAGTCTCAGCTGCTCAGTGGCTGGTCAGGGAACTGTGGTGCGGTGGAATACCTGCCTTTCAAAGCGAAACAATGCCAACATCTGTTTATTGCCATGTGCAGGCAAAGCACAGTTATGGTTGCACTAAAAACAAAAAAACAATGAAAAGCAGTTGTCGGCAAGGCTCCCTCTTTCAGCCATCTGGATAATTGATCATTTGATATCATAAAAAGACGGCAAATGTCTCGTAATAGCCCGCTTCTTAAAAACATGTTCATTGGCTCGCTCCTTCCCTGGCTTGCTCTTTATTTGCGTGCATTCTTGGGGCCTGTCATGATGATTATGAAAGACACATTACGGGAGGGATTATGCATCATTTGCAGATGGAGAAGATCAATGGCCTCCGTTTATCCACCGGCGTTCCAAGGGAACCTTTAGCAGGTGACTATATCCTTGGTGTGTCCGTGACAAACACACTTACGCTTGTCAATCAGAAGATGTGGAGTCACCGAACCGGGTCACCTGCGTCGTACACATCCTGAATCATTTACTGTCACCTCAAAGACATTTCCAGTCATACAACGGCTGTCATTGTCTACAGGAAAGGTCTGATTGCCCCACGCTATCTCTCTGATAGCTTTCTCACCCTCTCCCCCTGCATTATGTAGATAACCTGTGACGATATATATTGCATAGGGGTCACCCAGAGGTTGCAATCACACACTGTGACAGAGATAACCGATCCCGGCACGTCAGCAGCACAGGGGGTGGAGAAGGCCCCCGCTGTAGGGTGTCCTCGTCGTGCCTGCTAGACAATCGTGTAGATCAGGGGGTGGTAGAGACGTGCTTGAGGGAGGACCGGGAAATGGCCTTTGATCACTGGCAAAGGAAATGAAGGAGGAAGGGAAAAATCAGTGCAACATCTGACATGCAAACCTGCTTTACAACATAAAAACAGGTAATAATGCATAAATTATTAGACTTATTGGAAGGTCCTCCCTCAATATTTGGTAATTCATTGTATACATTCATCTCTTAATCTCTCCAATAAAGACCTTTATTTGATAAATCCTACAACAAATTGGCCAAAAAATGGTTCCCTTTCAAAAAGTGCACATTTGCTCACATTTACATTTGGCCTCTGTTTTCTGTCCAACCCTCTTGCTGTTTATTATTGTAGTAAAACAGATTTCATATTTACCCTGCCTCTTCCTTAAACATTATGCTAAAAGTATGCTTTCTGTGCAAAATGTTTTCCCGTCTTAGTGCGCAGTTCTTTGCCAGAATAAGTTGCACTGTGGAACAGACCTCGCAACAATAACAATCCTGCTACTTATAATGGCTATAATGTAGTTGGGTTGGACTACATCGATATATTCATTTCCATAACCAGGTTCTTATATATGCAGAAAGACACAGCGGCGTGCCAAGAACACAAAGTTCTTATGAGACTAATGCAAGAGACACCTGGACACAGGGTACATGAGGTAGAGAGAGCCACAGGGAGTGATATCTGATCCAGCAGTTTCAATAAACACCCCACATTCGCAGGGAACATCAGAAGACCCAATTACCTGCAGGAGCGCTCTGCTGGACCAAATGACTGCGTGCGCTGCTGGAACAGGTGAGGAAGTGGGATGTGTGAGATTAAGGAAAGACAGAGAGAACCGTGTCAGCGACTTCCTCTCATTTCTGTCTAGGCTTTGGAGAGACAAACAGAAGCCATGTAGCAGCTAACAACAGGTGGTGTTTAATAAAGGACTGAGAGTGAGTGTATACAGAAGAAATGTACCTGTTGAACCACCTGGAAGTGGTAGCTTTTATGGCTTAATGACAGATCTATCCAGTTTCACTCAAATCTTCTGATCCAGTCAATTTAGGCCAAAGTTAGCATCCAAATATATCTTTTTACTGTGAAATGGAAGACTGAAGTCTCTCGATCATCAGAGATGAAGCTGGACAGAAGGGCAGAAGATATCTGTATGCAGTGTACTTTGCTGCCCCTTGTGGCTGCAGTTGGCATATCGGTCTTGTTGACAACCTACTCGGGCTTCTTGTAAGAGTTTTTTCCAGAGGGACATTTAGACTTTCTTTCTCGGTTTCAACCAGAGCAGGGGCCTCTTATTACTTTCCCGATAATTACATTCATTTGCAAAACAGCGAGACAATGGCATGGAAAAGAACAGGACTGCTGGCGAGAAGGAGGGGGTGAAAATTGACAGCAGTAAAGGGCATGCTCAGATGCGGTGGGTAAGAAAATGAGAAAGGAGCTGGATGAGGGTAAAGTTTAGAGGTGGAAAAACTTTGATATGCTTGAACAGGTATTTTTGTAAGCCTTACAATAGTTTCATTGGCTAAAGTAGCATGCATTATCTACAATAACTAACATGCAATATTTTTACAGCATGTACTATTCATTGCTAATGGTAATGCAATTGTTTATGTAGCTAACTAATGCAAACAAATTTAACCTTTTCCATTTATATAGGCCTACTTACTTATACATAGATCAACACTGCAGCTAAATTTGACACCCAATGATCAATTACATTTATGCATTTTGGCAAACGCCAGACAAAAGCAACTTACAGTGCATACATATCTTGATCATATATGTTCCCTGCGATTGAACCCATGTCAGCACTGCTAACACAGTGCTCAACCCATTGAGCATTATGCAAAAAAGGCTTAAGAAATGTTTCAAAGCTGTACCAAAAATGTGCCACATGGAATAGGCTTGGCACTTGCTTTCTTTAAATATAAACAACTGCAAAAAAAGGCCCTACTAAACGTCCCCCACTTTGACATCGCCCAAACACCGGTTCCCCCACTTTGAATACATCTCACCTGAGCTGAAGCTATAATGAGAGGGGACTGTGAAGACCTAATCCAGAATTGGAGAGGAGCGAGCGTGGGGTGGATTTACAGTGCTGGAGAGCACACAGAGCGCCTTGTAATTAGGAAGCGAATTTGTCATGCTCTCCGGCACGGCACGCGGATGAGAGCCGCTGAATAGCAATCTTCCCACTGTTTACCCAGAGAGGGACGACCGGCACTGCCGCGTGGTGCTGTAGCCACACAGAGATTAATATTTGATGCAGACCGAGGGAATGTGTGCTTGGCTCCTATTTATTTAGGGTATTGTGAAAATATGGGGAAATTTGCAATTTTATTGGCTTTTCTGCACGGCACTGCGGGCGAGGGGAAGAGAGAGGGGATATGGAGTGGGGTGATGACCTCTGACCTCCATACAGATCCTCAGTGGAGCATAAGACGCACCAGTGTTCGGTTAAGCTCATCTACAATCGCATTTCTACTGCCCGAAGTCGGACTGAAATAGAATTTAAGCACCCAAGTCTGTCTGACACAGAATAACAGGCTTATATCTACACCACATGTGTGCATTCAGCTGCTGAAGGTAAATGGTTAGGGTTAGCAATAACAGTGACATAAGCAATAGGGGTGGAGGATTATTACACTTGTGAGCATGAACATCATTTTTGTGACCCAGTCTGTGAAAAGACGTTTTTTCTACATAAAATCATTGAAACATAATGTAAAGATCATTCTATGAAAATATAAAATCTTAAATATTGAGTGGATAAGGTCAAAGATTGAAATCAGTATAAAAATCAATCAAAGTTTTATTAAATGTATTTATTTATTTTAAGTTTTCCTAAGAAACTTTTTACACAATTTGACATCTCAAAATACCTTTAAACACACTGCTCCTCATTTGTAAAGTAGCACTGTAAACACAAAAAGAAATACGCATGTAAAAGCTTTTCTAGATCTTAACTAGATATCAGCCAGCAAGGCTCATTACTCTGTTTATACATTCATTACACAGCCTATGGTTGGCACCAAACAGCAAAAAGCTTATCCAAAAAGTTATCCAAAAAAGCTTGTGTGTGGTTTCACGAAGAAGCCCATAATCTGCCAGTGGTAATTCTGGTGACATCATGGCTTGAAAGATGATGCGAATCAGATAGCCACGGTCATCATAAGCAGAATAAAGATGAGAACTATTTCTAATTTGAAGTCAATCAGTTTCCAATCTTACTTATCAGTGGGGTTATATAAAAGTCAGCTGTTGTAGATTTATGATGCATTCCCACAGTGAAACCCAAGAACCAATACGACACCCCATTATTTTAGCCAGGCATTTAAAAAAAAGTCATTTTGAATTAGTATGAAGACAAATCTCTCACATCAAAAAAGGCTTCAAGTGTTTTGACCAGATGTCATCCTTGACTGTTGGTTAGCATGAATTTGGTCTAATTACTAGTCATCTTGACAGTATGCTGAAATAATGCACATGGCTACATTGTTAGCAAACATGTCTCAAAACAACATGATCTCACGGAAAGTTGTCTTAGGCATGAGAAATTCGATTAATTTATTAGTGTCCATGGCATGTAAATCTGCTTTTTTTCGAATTTCTTTAAATATTTTTTTGTGTCCATGGCACGACTTTCTTGTCGTGTAATTTTATGTATTGTTTTCTCATTTTTTTCCTATTTTTAAATTATCGCTTGGGGTTGGGGTTAGATGTTGGGTTTGGGTTAGGATGACCATGTTTTTCTTCCGCTTTTAAAATTACTCTCGCCTGGAGTTGGGGTTAGAGTTGGGGTTTAGGATGTCTAAAAATGTAACAGAAAGTGATTCTAACCCCAACCCCAATCAACAATGGTACTAAGAAAATAGGAAAAAACTATTAGAAAACAATACATAAAATGCGACAAAAAAGAAAGTCGTGCAACGGACATGAAAAACTATTTACAGAAATTTGTGCGACTAACACAAAAAAAGACATTCGTGCTCAAGGCACGAAAACAATCTAAATTTCGTGCCATGGACACAAATAAATTAATACAATTTTTTGTGACTATAACATGACTTTCCGTGAGATCCGTCTGTCTCAAATGGAATGCTGGGAGCTTAAGCCACATCATAAACGTCTCCAGCTTTACAGAAATCAGCTGCTGAACCGTGTACGCATGTGGGTCAATGGCATTTTCAACCACCCCGCTATAGTCAGAACATCACTGGCTTTAAATAAATAGGAGCTATACACAGGGAAATGCGTGAGAGGGGGCGTAGTGGAACGAAATGCTCAAAACTCCAACTTCAATCCAAATCACGCTGCGATAGACAAACACAGAGGAAGCATATGTGTCTAACCCAGCTGTTATTAGTATTCCGGATACATGGGGGAGGACCGACAGCAGTCGTGTATTTTTTTCGCAAATATGCATATAATTTATTGTGGGGAACACAATTTACATGGGTAGTCAATGCCTGTTTTATAGCCTCACAAATAGATGTATGAACTGAAGCATATAATGGCTGAAACCAGCAGGCGCAAATACATTCTAAATCTTCCAAATGTGCACCAGGAAAAATGTAACCAAGGTATATAAAACAGATTAATTCTTGCATATTATGTATTGGTTTTTGATTTACAAATCTAATCCGGGGAAATTTGCAGCAGAACGTGGCTGGTTTGTAAAATGCCACAGGGATGGTGGGTGGACGGCTCGTCTCCAGGGCAGACGTCTCATGTGGCAATCGTGTGTGGATTTGAGATGGTAATTTAGAAGTGATATTAGAAAGAGGGAACAAGGATAGTTAAACAGGCTATGAAAATGTCTAAAATAACAATTTGTATCTTGAAGCACGATGATGGAAGTGGTCTTCACCCAAACCGCATTTCCATGTCGCGTACACTTGAAGCAAATGCACTGTGCACCTCATCTTCACAGCCTGGAGAGAAGAGCACTGTAGCCTGTACACTTTATCTTCAACCACAATAGAGCCGGCACAAAAGGGTGGCAGCCACCTGATGACGACCTCTGCCCAATTCCCTCCAGATAAATTTGAGATAAAATAGCCCCTAAACCTCTAGTGTTAACTACTGCTCCAATCGGAAGGACAGCTATTCCCAAGTGTATAGCGATTTCCAGCAAGACTCCATTAATCCAATAGCAATGTTGTGCGTGCAACCAGGAGTTTTGCGGTGGGTTTGATCGAAGGGGATATTGTTAATGCATTAGCCGTTAAAGGTTTACAATGCACATATAAAAACACACCGAAATGAGATTGTGACATAAATCAGCCCATTCATGGTCTGGGACGATGAAGAAAGAACCTGCCCGTGGAAGTAGAAGCAATGTGTTAATTGACAGCTTAATGGTCAATAACTTGTGATAGGGTATAACCTCTGTAAGAGGTAGTATGCTAATTGTACATTTGGGAGCGTCTTTTAAAGTGAATCACTGTCAACAACAACAAAAAAAGAGGTTGAGTGAGTCGGTGTAGGGAGAATTGAGGTCATTACATGCGTGCATTACCCATAAAGCAATGCTTCTCACAATGACTCAAAAGTGTCAATATGGGTCAAGGCCAGAATGCTAAGCTCCCTGGGGAAGCGTTATAAAAACGGAAGAAATATGTGAGTCAGACACACAATCTGGCCTTTGCAGTGACGTCCAGTCATGAAGCGCCTTTAGTAGTTAGCGCTAAATCTCTGTCAAGTGTCAATGGCAGATTGTGATTAGCATGGTAAGTTTAAAAGGACCATACATGTGAATACATGCTAAGCTATATTATCAACATCTGTTTGCTCAGCATTGCATTTGCAGTGCAAAAGGTCATACGTTCTAACCCACATGCTAATTAGAAAAATAATGCACTAAGTTTGCTTTGGATAACAGTGTCATCCAAATGCATAATAAATGTAATGTAAATGCACACATGGGAGGATAGTTATGCTAATATGGCCAAAATACACATGGGTGTCGGAGACCAGACTTAGGTCAGCAAAACCAACCATGCCATCTTTCCTCTGCCTTATATGCTGGCTGACCGAACCAAATGCCATTTGGATAGACGCACGCAGATGATCAATATCTTAGACAGCATACAGGCTCACACATACCAGCATAAACACACACACAAGCGCACATAGCGTTAGCAGACGGAATCAGTGCCGGTTCTAACCTTAAAACAATCACAAGCCAGTAGTCTTATTAATCTTTAACAAGGCAATCTCTGCCAGCGCCACATCGGCTGAGGCAAAACAAGCGGAGGGAAAAAATCATCAAAGTACGTGCGTTAAATAATACATTCGGTTGTGATATGAAAGTGAAAATAGAAGCAAAGTTGTTCGTTTGCTAAGTGACTTGTGCGGTTTCCCTCCAGTGGGTTTGAGGAATCCATTTGCTGGCAGTTTTATATCGGCACATTTATTTCAGCTGCGCTTTTTAATTAAATTCCTTTTAAATTAAAAGTCTACCAACTTTATCCTAAACAGACATCAGCATTTCGATAAAACATTGTAAAATCGCTGCTTTTCAAGAAGACCGTCTGCACACAGATAAAAGAGGTTAACTTGGAGGCACCTGATTGTTTTTCTTCGTTTGAAGCAGATGCAAAATACTGTAGTATATTTAAGTAATTGCTAGAGCAAACTGTAGTAAAATTCCTAGATGATAAAGTGTCTTTGAAGTATACATAGTTGTACATATTAAAAGTATACTACAGTATTTACTACAGCCCATCAGTTCACTATAGCTAATACTAGAACACTATAATATAAATTAACAAAATGTAGTAATTGCAATACTAAAATTTACTATAGTAAAAACTAAAGTATACCTTAATATTTCTTTATGTGTAAAATAAATGTTTAAACATTGCCAATTTGTACAAAAAAAGCACATCAGATTTTTGTTCATCAGATGTAATTTACATATAGCTTTAAGCTTTGCTTTGTAAAACACACATGGCTTGTGTGAACCAGTTTACACCTGGGTTTAAATGCTGGAGTAGTGAACACACCGCTACTGGAAACTAACAGATGATTTGTGCCCCTGACTATGGCAGAAAGTGTGAGAGTAAATAGATAAATCAAAGGTGAATTCTCTGTCTGGTCTTTAGTAGGTCACTGTTTCTGTCCTCGATCCATTAGGGAATATTAGGGGGTGCTTTATAAGGTGGGGGGTAAGAGGACGAGAGAGCAGCCCTGCAGGAAAGCAAAAGCACGTAATCTGGCATGAACAACCATCTACAAAATGAAAACAAATGAGGTGTCATCCCAGGTGGAAATATATCCCTTTCTATTTTTAGCTATCCGTTATTCAATTCTTGATTGATGGGTGAAGTGTTCCTAAGAAACACTTAGAAATATTATAACATTAATGGTTTATTGGTTTAAAAATCCAATTATTTCAGTTTTTTGATAGAAAAAAAACTTTTCCTTACTTTTTAAGAAAAATACTATTTAAGAAATAAAATTTAGATAGGATGAAAGTTTTTTCCCATTTCGGTTGTTTGTTTGTTTATTGTTTGTTTGAAAGCAGAGTGTCTGTTCTTTCATTTGATATATTTGCATGTTTATATATTCTTAGAAGAAAAATTTCCTAGAAGGCATTTTGTGAAAATCACAAAAATGCTGGAGGCAACTGGCTGGCGGGGAAGAGTTAAAAATTTCACATCAAAGGTTCCTCAAAGAAGCATTTCTTTTTTACCTTTTGATAATCTAAATAACCTTTATCCAATTCAAATAAACTTTTGTGCAACAGTAATGTTCTTCTAATACTAAAGGTTTTGTATGGAACCATACAGCCAAAATAGTTCTTCTATGGCATTATGTTTTCCTGAGACCAATGTCTTCTAGAAATGAGACAGATATTGTAGATAGACGAACAGACAGACAGACAATATAGTTGTTTGGAAACCATTGCCTTGTCATACAGAAATGTAGCTCACCAAGATTCATTGTAAAATGTCTCAAGATACTTTATCATTATAGACAGAGACGGGGGAGGGGTCACATCCTGTTTTATTTATTTCCATACACGAGCAACTGAGAAAAGCTCATCATGCATGCATCTAATTAATGAACAGTTTAAATGTCATGATATTGGGGGTTGAAGAGAACTTGACAGGGAAGCAGAGCTAAGCTGAAATAGGGCAGCGTTTCTCTCTGTAGAACCCAGACACCCCAGGGTTCAAACTTAATTCACTATGTAAGGTACTCAATCCTGCCTCTTAACAACCTCTCTGCCAGCCTGGCCCATCTGGAGGCCACGGTGGGAGGCTCCGCCCAGACAGACAACCTCCTCCCTGTTCTGCACCCTCTCTTCAGCAGCCCAAATATTAAATTAAAAATTAGGGCCTTTTGTCGCCTTGTTAGGGGTCTGCTGAAGGATGGTAATTGAGACTTTACCTGCTGGGTGGACCGGGTGAATGCTGAATAGAGGGGCAGGTCTTTTGAAGACCACCCTTACCATCCTTGATGTGCTCACACTGAGCTATTTGGTATTTGTTATAGATCAACAAATGTACACACATATCTCACCGATGTAAAAACTCTATTTTAGTTTCCAGTCTTGCCAAAAAATCAAGCAATAGCCATCATTTCAACATCTAGGTTTTGATATAGTCCGTCAATGAGTAACCCAATTTCTAGCCGAAATAAACTTGAATACATGTCGTTGTACAATATTCCAATATGTAAGCAAAGCTGACAGTGATTACAAGGTGTTTGGTTTCATAAATGTATTTATTTTTGGACTATGTTCATATGCCTATACAATTTTGAGAGCCCAAATTTTGCCTTGTTTTAGCTAAGGTCTCAAAGACGTTTTTTTAAAGCTGCTATCAGATGTCTGTAAATGCAAAATCGCTTGCTGGGTATTGAAGTCCTACACAGCAATATCACATTTAAAGGGACACCTGCTGTCCCATTAACCCATTGTATTTGTGATATGTAACAAGAAGGCCTTGCATTATTACAGACCTGCCATACAATGCTTATACAGCACAGAAACTACAGTAAGACAAAGATATGAGAAAAAAATACATTATGTACATGACACCTACCCCATATCACATTCGTGCATTATTCAGATGTTTTTATCCAAAAGTGACTTAAAGTTCATTTGAGGTGTAAATGTTTTATCAGTATGTGTGTTTCTTAGAAACAAACCCATGACCTTTGAGGTACTGAAGCAATGCTGTACCAATTGAGCTGCTGAAACGCATTGTGAATGTACCCTTCAGCAGATCCATGTGCGAATATGCAAATGCCCTCGTATGAATAAATTATCATTCCTAATTCTTGTGCGAACACGGCAGCCAGGCGAGGGGGACTGGCCCTTTAAAGCGGTCGCCCGTATTCAAAGCAAGCTGATTTTCCTCGTCTCTCAGATAAGAGGTTTGAAAAACAGGAACCCAATTCCCATTATCTGCTTCCCTTATTGTCTGCATTAACCTTCCCCATGGTAACTTGTTCTTCGTAATGCTACACTTGTCTAGCCGCAACACATCAGCACAGCAAGCCAATTGTGTCATGCAAATGAATCCAGGCCCTTTTGTAAAGCCTGCGAGAGAGCAACGGTTTATCAGGAACACGTCTGCCTGAGCAGTATAGGATTGTCTGCTTTAACTGGCAGGCTGGGGGGGCTTCTGTTTTATTTACAGCCCACCGGTCATTCTCAGAGCTCAAGACAAACGCACATACACATACACGTTCACGCACAAGCTCCAAGATAATGCATACTTCTGCTGTCCAATTTGGTCATTTTCTCTCTTAATTGTAACTGGGGCTGCTATGGGAAGGGGGGCATAGTCAATGCTTTGTTTTGCACCTTTCAAGATTTTTCTTTTTTTGTAACTCTGGTGCAACTGTTGAAAGGCTTTTCAGAGAAAGACAGCACCATTTCAGAAACGGCTCTAATCCGCCAGCACTGTTCAGTGAGATTGTGTGTGTGTGGGTGCATGCGTGCGTGTGTGTGTGTGTGTGTGCAACTTTACCTGCTCCCCTTCTGGTTTCAATGGAAAGGCTTGTTAAGAAATAATAAAGCTTATTGGTTTAGCTGAGGATGCACAGGTGCTCACATGAACCTATTTGTTTTTTTTTAATGTAAACTATTTTTTATATTATAAACAAGAGGCAGCACAAACAAAACAGCACATACTCATGTTTATACTTCATGTAGTGGCTAATTTATAAAAATGATTTCTGATCTCATTTATACATTTTCCTATGATCTAATTATGCCCCACTTATGTTAGGTTAAGGGGAGGGGTTAGGGCTGGGTCTTTACTATTGCCATTTTCTTCTTCTTCCTTTATTTCTTTATTTCTTTACGCCATTCCAGCATCTACGGCTATATTCATGGCGAGAACCAGTTAATCCATACACAAGTTTATTTCTATTTTCGAATGACAATTTACATCATACAAATACGAATTAGACACCTCGTAAAATAGGTCGCCTACAAATAGTCATGAGATAAGGTTGGAGAAGAATTATGTGGAAACTATGGGGTAGCTTTGAGTGGATTTTGAATGAACTTTCAAAATAATTAAATACAAATATCCATAGATAATTTACTTTGAATAAAAAAATTCTGTTATCAACTATTCACTCTCATGTTGTAAAAACTCATATTACTTTTGTCCAGTGAAACGCAAAAGGTTATCAAAATGTCAAAGCTTATTTTGTAAAGATAACAAAAAGGCATATACGGCAATCGCTCTGATAATACATAAATGAATTAATGAAATAATGAATAAGAATATGGGTCACCACCAAAAAATAGACACTTTGGTGTGAATAATTAATACAGATAGAAATAAATGTATAATTTTGAGTGACAGAATGATCCTAGTGTCCCAAAGTTATAGTCACAATTAAGGGTGTCTCAATTTCAATTTTAGTCAAAACTTCGAATAAAAAAATGGAATCGTCGATGCTGCCACGCCCCCATGTCACGTCCAGTCAGCTTGCCAAGCTTTTGTAGTGTAAACGCACATGTGGTTGAATGTTTTCGAACAGCCATAGGAGAACACCAATCTATTCGCCCATGTATCTAATCTGAGGTACCGAACACAATGTTTTACATCTTTTATGATTTCTGGCCTGAATACTGGTGTACAGCGCTATTTTTAGCCTTTCATTGATAAAACTAAAGCGGCTGATCTCCGCAGTTTCGTTTTGCAAATTTTCCCCCATATTTTTCCACGGGCAGCACAACTAACATGGCAGGGCATCTCCGGGTTCAAGCTCAGATGTTATATTTCATAAAAATCTAGTCTAAAAATGGCATAGCATTTTCTTGTGCTTTCAAAAAAAAAAAAAAAAAAAAAAAAAACGTAACCGAGAATCGAGTTGAATCGTGACCTTAAAATCGAAAATGTAATCGAAATCGAGGATTTGGAGAATCGTGACACCCCTGGTCACAATAAAACAGAAGTAGCGTTCCTGTTATTTTTCCAGTCATTACATATAGCCGAGTGAAAAGGCTTCTGAAATTAAAAGAAGTAGGGCTGGACTTGAATGCATCCATTGAAAATTGATAATTGATTGGATCATTGAAAGTTGGGTCATGTTACTAATTGCTAATCGCTGCAATCTTTTTTCCGGGCACGCCCACCTGCCATACCCTGCAACTGGAAGTAAAGAGAGATCGTTTTAAGGAGGGAAGGAGATTTGCGTTTTTGATTAAAGATTATGAGGGCACATACATTTATTTTGACAGATAAGTCATTTGTCAAAAAAACACAATATTCCCAAAAACTTTTTTTAATTTCATTGTGACTTTAATAATAGCCTAATAATAATAATACATTTTTAAAAAGCACAGTGTTTGATGCCATAACGTATGACGTCCTTAATAATTCTTCCTGACGCTTCCTGAGGGATATGTAGATATTACAAAGGCGACACAACCAAACAAGATTCTGCATAATAAGACTCATAAACTTTATTCTCAGACAAAAGTCCTGCAGTTGACAGAAAGCAAGCTTACAAAAAGCAGTCATAATACCAAGACTCTGATCTGAGTTATTTAGTGTGCATTTGCATCTATCCACGTCCAAGCATCTCATCTTATACGCTCCAAGTGACCATGGCTGCCGTCCCTCCCGCTTTGCCTTCCTCATTCATTTCACTTCTCCACCCTTTTTATACTTTGTCCTTTTTTTAAATTTATGCTCGGCATACTAAGCACTCAATACTGGCAGTGTCTGCAGAGGCTGAGATAGCTGTTAATGAGAAGAGGTCCCCCTTTATCTTCTTTATTCTGCCACTATTATCTGTATGCAGTCTATAAGCGCGCAGTTACCTTACTGGTTGATAACACCCAAGAGGCAAACGCAGCTGATGAGCTTTCTATACAGTGGAGCCGGCACAATACCTCTATCGGAAAAGCAGACCTCAGGAAAAAAGAGATGGTAGAGCAAAGAGAGAGAGAGAGAGAGAAAAACCCCTGAACCCCATGTGATAGACAACCAGGGCCGGCTCGCTCTGAATATCCAGTGAATTTACAACCCGGGACCCCTTGAAACACGGCTTCTCGCGCGCCTTTTTCTCTGCCGGCTGCTGCAGTTTCTTATCTCCCATTTTCCTGTTCTGCCTCGCCGATAACAGTAATTCTTCTCTATGCCGTATTTTCAAACCCCCCTTCACACACACACACACAAGACCCCCAACCCCAGCCGCCCCCCAATACCCAACACAAAAATCAACTCGCACCAATCTCAGCCGCTCACTCCTTGACCAAACCCTGTCAAACACACACCATGCACATAAAAACACAGGCATGCATGCACACTCACTCGCACAGCAGTGGTGAAACCTCAGTGTGGGGATGCAACGAACGTCTTTCTGCTCAGTCAAGATAAAGGGTTAAAGACTACAGTCGGTCTGTCTCTTTGTGAGATGAGGGGAAAGTAAAAAGAAAGAACAGAAGCAAGAGAAAATCAAGTATTCAAGTAGAGATTTTTTTATCAGTTGTATGCCGTATAAAACAGTCATTTTTGCCTCTTTCACTCGCGTTTTTTCATGAATGTGGCTGAAGCCTGGAGTGTCGAAGCTAGATAAAAGAATTAGTGGTTGCACAGAGGGGCCGGGGCGCTAAGTACAGCCACGAATTAGAATGTCTATCTCTGTCGCTCTTGGCTCATCCTCTCTAGCCAGCCTGGCTCCGAGCTCGTAAACAATTTAATCTTTTCACTACAGTTTGGGGGGAAACCGAAGAACGGGGAGGAAAAAAACGAGTCGTGGACATTACTTTCTCTCCTACCTCTTCTTCTCAGTGGCTTCTCTTTTAAACAAGAAAACTGACGCAAACATTTGTAAGGCGCTTGAAGATTGAATCTGATTTCTTTTTTCTCGCAGCTCCCCCTCCCTCTCTCCCTCTCTCTCTCTCTCTTTTTATGCCACTTTTTCTCACCCAGTGTCCTGAAATTTAAGATGTAGTGCTACTTCAGCTCTGGGGCCCATTTTAGAGATGTAATGTAATTCATAGCCTATCATATACCAGGAGCCACTCACAGACGGCTGTTGTGCTGCTCCCTCAGTGCAAGTTTTGCTGCGATGAGAGCACAGACTTCTATATTTCTCAAGCCATAATAACCATCTAAGAAACACCGAACTTCTGTAGTCCATTCGGGTCACCTGGTGCTGTCATTTTCTTCACTTTAATGTTGTAATGTAATAGGCAGAATGTGAAATAGCAATGCACCAAGGGGTTGATGTGCATTTCAATAAATGGGGAATATAGTGAGATAACATGTATTTTTGGGGGACAATAACTCCCTAGACACCAAATGAAGGAAGCTTCTACCCTTATGAGAACATATGAGATAGCAAAATCCAAAAAACTTGATTAAAATGCAGCAAAATTGATCAAAATGGAGCATTATTTTGATTACAATGAATACTATAATTCGAAAATAATCATGATAATAGGTAATCTCAATCTCTGTGGCCCACCACAGAATCAACACTGGCCCCCACAAATAGAATTTTCATGATTCCCATTTACATTTTTATTTCACCATTTAAAACAGCTTAATTCGGCTTAAAATATAATTTGATATATAATACAGATCAAATACAGATACAGATCAAAGAGTAGAAGTGAAACATATTTCAGGTGCCAACACTAGATCAAACTCAAACACAACATGATGACGTCACATATATGCTAATAAGCGGGTGACGTCATCACCACCACAGTCTCCTCAAAATCCTGTGGGAAACACTGAATCTTAATAATAAGGTTGCTTTGGTATTTTTAGTAACATGATGGCGCAGTGGATAAGACACTAACCTTTGGTGTGAGAGACCCGGGTTCGAATCCACTGTGACACACCATTGTGTCCCTGAGCAAGAAACTTAACCCCTTGTTGCTCCAGAGGCGTGCGACCTCTGACATATATAGCAACTGTAAGTCGCTTTGGATAAAAGCATCAGCTAAATAAATAAATGTAAATGTAAACATGACTATAATATAATATACCATATGAAATGTCTTAAGTTTATGGCTTATCATATCTTACTCTAAGCCCCCTTGCTAAGCCCCACCTTACTGATATATCCTACCTTAGCAGTTGTCATCTAAGCACTTTGCTCTTCTTTTCCTGCAAGCATATGCAGGAGCTTTCAAAATAAAAGATAAAATAAAATATACAAACATATCAACAAAAAATACACACACACACAGATGTAAAAGAGTTTAGGAGTGATATGCCAACAGACTGATGAACACATAAGCTCAATGGTCACCTGGCACCAACCAATAGAAGATTAAATTAATCCAAAAGCTGTAGACCATGGACCAGGTCCCTGGCTTCACATCCCTCTGACCCCCTGAGATGACCCATTTGCAGGGAAGATAGCAGTCTCCATCACCTCCTGTGAGTTGCACAACCATAATAAAAACAACTTCATTTAGTGATGAAAACAGTGTCCACAGATCTTTTCTCACAGCAGGTATATGAGAAAAAGCACAGGCCAGAACTACAGGAAGCGATATAAGGTCTAATAGAGGTGAGTAAGGGGAGGTTGGACTCTGTCAGCGGGCTCTGGACCAGATATGATCATGGAGGTGATAGGGCAGGACAAGGTGGCAGACTAAGGGGCTGAACAGCACCGAGACTGGCAGAGCATTCATGTCCAGCTATCATACATTTGTACAATCACACGTCTCCTGTCCAGTATGTGTTGGTAGTTTTCCTTTCCTTGAGCAGTTTTACATCTTTATTTTTGCAATCTTGTTATTAGAAAGTGCAGTTGTATTCAGGTCAGCAACGTAAACCACAGAGAATGCGATTTTACCTCCCCTGCTGGCTGGACATGCAGTGGATGACACATGTGGGAGGGGCAGGAGGTTCATCTGGGAATGAGGAGTGAAATCACATATTCGTGTCCACAGAGTACAAGATAGTATAGAATATTACAGTATTTATGTACTGTACATACACAAAAAAAAAACATTATCCTTATACTGTAGGTGTAGAGTGTAATGCATATGGCACAAATTTCAGGATATTTAGAATGCTGAAAAATGTTTAGTTTAATAATAACATTTTTAATTTAATAACATTTAATTTAAATTCTACGTCTGTCTGCATATATATATATCTATGTCTACCTACGTCTGTCTGTATATCTATAGTATGGTGTAGTGTAGTGTAGTGTTGTGTACTGTATTATAGTATAGTATAGTATAGTATAGTATAGTATACAGAAGTGGGCAAAGCTGATTTCCAACTTTGAACTTGATTGTTTATTCAAATATTTTATTAAAAGATGCATTTAAAATGTTTAAAAGTGGGGTGCATGATCTCTGAAAGCCAATGTTGATATTTGAAATCACCTAAACAAACACCCCCCTACCCCAATAGAATCTGGACCTTCTTTTGATAGACCCTTCCCACACATACACATTACTGCTGATTGGCTAAAATTGTGTTTTGGTAGCCCCGTTCCCTTTTCCAAAGTGTTTTTCAAAAATCATGCACCCCGCCTTCAATAGGCTTAGCAAAAAAAATGCATGTGCAAATTTGATAAAGACATTACATTTACGTACTGTACAGTATGGGGCACACTTACAACTGTAAGTTTTGTTATTCAAAACAATTATATATATATATATATATATATATATATATATATATATATATATATATATGTGTGTGTGTGTGTGTGTGTGTGTGTGTGTGTGTGTGTGTGTGTGTGTGTGTGTGTGTGTGTGTGTGTGTGTGTGTGTGTGTGTGTGTGTGTGTGTGTGTGTGTGTGTGCATTATGCATTTTAATCTGTTTGTGTGTTCCCTAGGTTTGAACCAATGATCTTTTGCATTGTTAACACAAGGCTCTACCACTGAACTTTCTATACAGTCTCACGGAGGTCCATGATATAGTCACGTAAATATTATGATATTATCACGAATTTCTGTTTTCGTTTGATTGTCATGTATTGGTTACTCAACTGCTTTTTCCTATTTTCAAACCATTGTAGCTTCGGTTTAGCGTTAGATTTAGTGTTTGCATTAGAATGTTACTTTGTGTATTGGTTAATACTATTGTTTCTGATTTATTTTTTATGTCGCCTGGCGCAAGGGTTAGAGTTGGATTTGGGTAAGGAAGTCATTTTATGTAAATCTAACCCTAAACTGAAGCGACAATGGTAAGAAAATAGGACAAAACAGCAGAGTAACCAAAAACACACAAAAACACAAATTCGTTATACGATCACGAAAAAACGCGAAAAATTTGTGATAATATCACGAAAAAAAGAATTAAAACATTTACGTGATTATATAACGAAATTTCGTGATACTGGGATGGAGCTTTACATGCATTTTTTTTTTTTTTTTGCATATGCCAATAAAACCCAAATTCCCCTCCCCTTTGACATCACTTTGGGCCACTACTGTATATACCTAGTGTATAACCTAGAAATGTCTTAGGTCAGATAAATGTGTCTGTTTCAAGTCAAAAGAGGTGCACAGCAAAATCAAAATGAAGCCAAATCGCAAGCCCCCTTAACTTTCCATCTAGTCACACTCATGTAACGCCCGGTGCTCAGAGGTGCCGCTGGAGGTGAGAGGTAAACCATGGTAGCGGTCTGTGGGCTCATCACTGGGATAATGAAGCTGGCCGACCAGATTGACTGTCTGTAGGACAAGTGGTGTTAAACCTGCTAAGACTCCATCTCCAAGGTCAGCCCTTTCCACCCAGTCTCACCGGTTGCTGATGAAAGCACAATTTAAGGAAAAGAGAGGCTGGGGGCGGTGGGTGTGGTGGGGAGCACCTCATCGCCAGACTGGATAAGGCTCAATTTGAGAAGCCTGTAGAGGGAAATGACTGTTTTTGGCCCCCATCATGTTATACAGCCAGGGCACTTTACTGTGATGTTTGCTAGGGGGGTGCAATTTTACAGCCCTTTCTGCAGCGGGATTTACTGGATGTGAAGTTAATAGTTTATATAGTTGACTCGGAGCAGCGGGGATTAAAGATAGAGGGTTGTTGGGTGCAGTGGCACGAGGAAGACATTTATCCACCGAAAGCCCAGGCCTCTAACTGTTCTATCTGCCCCACTGACCTTCGGTTGGGCAACTATTGGGATTCAACAGCCCAGTGGCCACCATAAAGTCCCTGTGCGTTTCAGAAATGTATTGACTATATAGGTCTCTTTCATATTCTCTAGGGTTTTTTCTTTTATTCCATGTCTGATTTCTAACCTATTTTGCTGTCCTGTTTTGAGCCCAACCTTCTCGGAGACCCTCCTGGCTAAACGTGAGCATTTATATTCGGAGTCTTTGATCTTGTCACCCTCCGCGTGTGGTTTGCGATAGAGATAAAAAAACAGCAGCTGCTTGTTCACTTGCATCCATCTGCAATGAGACCTCTGTGTTACTGACCCCTGGCAATGCTGTTTAACTTCATGGCTTGGCTGAAAATTAAACAGAGCCTCCCTGCCCATCTGAGGCTGGGCCTGTTTGTGGGGTTTAGTGGCAGATCTCTGTGTGCCTTCATGTGCGAACAGCCTTCTCACACCCAATTGTCATACCTTTAACATCACCCCACCAGCTGGACCAAACACAGGCCAGCTCTCCTATCCTCACACACCTGCTCGGAAGCACTCACGCCCAGACGCGCGTCCGTCCCGACATCCCAAATCCCACCAATGTGACAGATACTGTATCTGCTAACACAATGGCAAGTGGCTGACGGGGTAAACAGACTACAGGAGGTGCATTTGTGAAGGGGAGCTGATCACAGCTTGCCAGGGCTTGAAGACACACTTCACACCATAGCTCCAGCGTGTGTTATGAGTAGAACCTCACCAAATCAAAGAAAAAGGAATATAAACAACATCTGTGCCATAATAAATAGAAAAACATAAAACATATGTTTAGCCTGCGGCTCAGGTGTTTAAGCTTGTGAGGGTGACGTAAGGATTTACAAAGCTGAATGGTCAGTTCAAAGAAAAGAATCAGCTCTCTGGAATGGAGCTTACAACTTGTTTACGGGACAATTTCTGAACAACACAGAACTATAAATATGTTACCCTGTTTGTGAAATCCAGGTCAAATGATCTACTTATGAGATTGGGAGCATCAAAGTTTGATACATGATTTTCACAAAAGTTTAATGCCTTCCAGAAAATGTTCTTCTTTCAATATATAAACATACAATATATCAAATTAAAAAACAGCCCCCTGCTTTCAAACATAAAAAAAACATTTCATCCCACCTTATTTAGTTCTCTTGTAATCACCTCTCAAATATGGGTAGGTTTCTTCAAAAACACCTAATTTTGAGCAAAAAGTTAAGATAATCGCAATTTTGTGAAGGACTGTTGTTAGAGATCAGATTCAGAGCGATCCTCAAAACATACATGGACATGCAGCTGCTTGCCCTACGGTGATACTTTCGAGTTTTATAAGTTGCGGAAGAGCTAAGGATAATTATTGCGGAAAGCCGGAAATAATTGGCAGGGAAGCGTTTTTTCTTAATTGACAAGATACCTTGTCAATCGCAGTAAAAGAGTTAATATTAATATATCAATATTAAAGATATCAAGGTTTCACAATTTTCACAGAATGTTGTTTACATTATGTTGGATGACTTATGTAGAAAACAGTAAAATACAAAAGATGACTTAGCTGGTTTTTCACAGGCAGGGTAACATACAGTATAGTCAAACCCATTTCCAGGAGAAGGGAAAAGAGGGTCTCACATGTAGCATGTGCCAGCAACTAATGAAGAGCACTCGGCAGAGTCGGCCCTTGGGATGCGCAACGCAACAGGGTGCTTTCATTAAATTTTATATAATGAACCAAAAGTAGGTGCTTTGACATATTGCTGGTGACACCCATCTTGCAATATAATAGTTTGTCACAATTGTTACACTTAGCTTTGTCTTTTTCTGATTTTGCAAATTGTGCAAACTGACTTTTTAGTATTCGAGCGGAAGGTCCTGCATATTGTGCGCAGATGACTATAGGTCAGGTGACTCAGGTCTTGGCAGATTACATGAAAATTATGTAATCGTATGGTCCAGAATCGTTAAGTGGAACTGAAATTATAATTTTATAACAAGAATCCGATTCCTTTCTCATGGATCCGATTCCAGAATTGGAACCGAAATACCAGGCGTCTCACAGAATATTTTAAAGAAAGCCACATTGAAACTAACAGCTAAAGCCAACAACAGACAAAATAAATGACACATTATCCAACCAAAGTGTGTGAGTATCAGAAAGAGGGGCAAAATAAGATTGTAATAGGCAGGTAAGATGTAAAGTGTAAAACTGCAAGCTTACAGCACAGATTGTAGTGCAATTATAACTAACCAACACTCTGAAAGGAGCGGGAAGGGGGGGCGTACAGAAATTGACCCACTTAAATACAGTCAACAGAAACTAGCATTTCTACCTTTTTGTTGTTTTGATTTCACTGGCATTGCTTGTTTTGCTTTTGTGAGAGAAAGAAAGGGTTCGGGAAAAATGATTGTTGTGTGATGTTTACGGTGGCCAAATAGCTGACAAAATGATGCTGTCAGGGACACATCCAGCTTGGATGAGGAGGACACAATTTAAAATTTTCACTGCTGAACACCTTTAATGACTTGTAATGCAAAAGGTGTTTCTATTCCTATTAAATATGTGGCCGAATCAATAAGAGGCATAATTGGAGTTGTTAGAGCAAATTATAACACAGCTATTATGTATCAGTGCTGCGTTTCTCTGTAAACTGTTTTTGCAAGAAAAGCCCCTTTAACCCAGAGGAGTGTTATATGCAATAGTTATCACTATCTGCTATAATCACGACTGGCTTTATTGATAGAGACTTCACTGTCGTCTCTGTCTTTTGTGTACTCTATAATTTCCTGCAGCTTGGCACGTCTCGGGATCACCTGTTTCTTTCGTCGCTTATGGATATAAATAGGTGTCGGTAGTAAAACCTAACCTCCGTGCATTTTATTTTTCAATGTTATGTTTTCGACCAGTATTGACTGATATTGTTCAGAGCTGACAGAGAGGATCCTTTCCCACCGCATTTATATGTGAGCTCTGCTCTTGAACAGACAAATTGCTCAACCAGCCTGACAGATCCTAATGTACTGAACCCTGCTTTAGACAGATAAATATGTGCCTTGGACTTCATATACGACAACAGTAGTGTCAAAGCTACAAACAGATAAACAAATAATAACTCAAGAGGAAATGACAGGAAGACAATCACCTTGTGCCATCGCTCACAAAGACAAACTGATTCAGACGTATGGAGGACAAAGATTGCTTAAGACAAAAGACAAATAATAGTGCCTAAACATGCAGAGGTGGATGTATTGTGTAAATCATCTTTAAAAACAGTCTTTCTAGAGTCTCTTAACACTAACATCCTTGTCAAAGGCAGTACTGAGCTAAAAAAAAAAAAACTACATACTTATTGTCGGAAAAGGGTAAAGAGAGATAGAGGTAAAGTGATACAATTATTGAGATTTATGTTAATTATTTTTCAATAGACAAAAAACAAAACCTTACTGAATGGTTCTTTTGGGGAACCAAAAATGGTTCTTCTATGGCATCGGTGTGTGTAAGATAGTCTGGATTTGGGTAAATGTGATGAGAAATGTTTGAGTTCATAATAAAATGTTCAATAAAATTGACTTTTTGCAGAAATCTGAGCTCAGTTTGTGACAAAATGTGTTAAAATCTCGAAAAGTTTCCATCTGCTCTCCTTTTAAAACATCTGGTCTCTTTGATGTTTTGAAAAAATATTTGAGATATTAAATAAGATCTCATCTTTGATTTATCCATTTATGCTCTCCCCAATACTTTTAAAAATACTTTCTTCCTGCATGGAAAAGAAAAGAAAGACTTTTATGAAGGACAAGAATGAAAAACAAAGTTCTTAAATATACATGAGTCTATAGATATGCACTATTGAAGATTTCTTAAAAGTAAAAAATACATAATTAAAAGCACTCTCAGCAGAATAGCACAAAGCCATATGAGCATGGAGAATCAGGTGAGTCTATGGACAGTAATGGAGGCCTCTAGGGTAGACCGTGATTGGAGAACTATATGTGATGACAGGAATCTCAAATATTGTCAAACTAATTAACTTCATAAGATCAGGTAAAATCTCAATTTTTCGCTGTGAAAATGGGGTGGCGCACAGAATAGGATTACTGCCTTGCACGCAGATGAGATGAAATTGAATGGTCCTAGGGCAGCGTGACATGTTCCATAAGGAGATGTATTTTCACATTTAACAGATAACAGTGACTGTGTTCTAGATTACCTACAATACGCCTGCAACAGGGGGAGAGTAATGTACATTTGTAATAGAGGCTAATTGTGTTGTGTGGCACCCTGTCTCTGTTCATTTAAAAATGCTTTGATAAGAGAAAACAATGACCCCGGGAGCCTTGCAGACAATAGAAGAAGAGTGAACTTCTCATTTTTGCTTATTTTGACTATCAAACTTTACAAAGTGAAATCCTGCCCCGGGGTAACAGAACAGTTAGCAAAGCTACCTGTCACCAACACTTAAGTGTGGAGTTAAGTTTAATATACTGGCTCTCGGTTTGATGGAAAAGTGAAAGAAGGGTTAGAAAGGTACAAATGTTATAAAGAAAACAGCAAATTTGTGTGTTTCTCAAAATGTCTTAATTGTTTGTGAATTCTGAAAGAGTTTTACTGGTAGTGTAAACAATAGAATCATAGTGTGGTATAAATTAAGACGTTGTGTATAGAATTGAAATGAAGCTGAAATGTGTCACGGAGCTTGCCAATCTTAGTTTTATACAATTAACTGATTTAAAATCTTTCACTTTTTTAAATGCTGAATATATATTATTGTATTGTAATGCTTATAGTATCAGATAAACAGTGATATGCCAACATGACATGTTATTTTGCATTACAAGTTTTATATATTTAGATAATAACGATAGAACGATATGTTTATCATCACTTTTAGCCAGAAAACATTTATTAAAAAAAAATGTCAAATATATTTGCTGGAGTAAAAAGTCAATATAAGGAAAATTGTCTTGAATTAGCTTTACCTTCAATGTAAGCAATTCTGTATATCCAGATTTTGACAGTTATTGAGAGGTTAAAGAAAATCCTTTATGGAAAAAATTAACCTCCTAAGACCCGAGCTTTGGTTTGTCTTATTTTGGAGTTAGGAAGAATCAATAAATATAATAACCAAATGTTTTCTTTGAACAGGAATCAGTGTAATTGTCTACGTTTGTGTACAACAGGTTCCAGTTACTCAGAGAATTAAGTATTATGCTGCAAACTGCAAACAACAACAACAAAAAAAAAAATTTATTTTAAAAAAATCCTAATTTTAAGAAATAAGAAAAAAAAATTTTTACACGTGTCTTTCTTATTTGTACTTTTTTACAGAATGTAATGTATTTCAAAAAATAAATAGTAATCCTATACCCTTTCAGTGAACATCAAGGGAAAAGGCAGCCGGTCAGAGCAACAGTCAGAACAGACGCAACAGCTCTAAAGCAAAAGAGAGAGAAAGAGAGAGGGAGAGTAAAGAGAGGTCATGGAGAAGCACACAGGGGTAAAGTGAAGGCGTGTTAGGATGGAGAGAAAACAGGGGAAAGGAGAGACGAAATGGGGTAGGTGGAGAGGGGGAGAAAAAAGATTGAGAAACAGAAATAGAGGTGCTGAAAAAGAAAAAAGAGAAAGTGTGAGAGAGAGAGAGAGAAAGAAAGAAAGAGAGAGAGAGAGAGAGAGATAGGTTAATAGCACAAAGAAGGCTCAGGGCTGATAGAAATGCAGACCGCGTTCTGTGGCATGGCGCTTGGTGATGGGTTGGAGCTGAGATCTGGCGCAGGCTATAAAGGAGCTCATTGAAAATAATTCAGAGTGACGGCTGTGCAAGCCCAGAAACACACAGAGAGAGAGAATGCGTGCGTGTGTGTGTGTGTGTGTGTGTGTGTGTGTGTGTGTGTGTGTGTGTGTGTGTGTGTGTGTGTGTGTGTGTGTGTGTGTGTGTGTGTGTGTGTGTGTGTGTGTGTGTGTGTGTGTGTGTGTGTGTGAAAGAGAGAGAGAGAGAGAGAGAGAGAAAGAGAGAGAGAAAGAGAGAGAGAGAGTGAGAAAGAGTATAGAAAGCTAAGCTGTGGAAGTTTGGAAGCAATGGGAGAGCCTCACATACAGCTCACATACAGTTAGTTGCAAAAAGGCACAGAGGAATTTTAAAATATTACATTCCATGTTGTTTCACAATTATTATAATGTCATCAATATTCTGTTGTCATACCAGAGAATATTTCAAGTACTTATTGACTACTACTCATTTAGATTTGAAATAAAAAGTGATTCATAGGGTGCTGCCTTCACTGTCAGAAATAAAGGTACAAAACTGTACCTTTTCTGTCACTGGGGCTGTACCCTAAGTTTCCGTTTGATACCTTTACAGGACTACAAAACAGAATACAATTTTGGGTATATTACCGTACCTTTAGGACCTACATTGTTAGAAAAAAGTTCAAATATGTACCCTAGCTGTCAGTGGGGCAGCACCCTTTAAGAAGGTCTTTGTATGGACCATTAGGTACAGATGTAAACATTTAGTTCCAATATGTACCTTTGAGATACTAATATGTATTTTTGAGGTACTAATAAGCTCTCTTTGGTACCTCTGAGATACTAAAAGGAAATCCTTAGGTGCAAAGCTGTACTTTTTGAAAGGGTACAGCCTCAGTGACAGAAAGGTTCAGTTTTGTACCTTAATTTCTAAGAGTGTTGTTTAGTTCGGTTGAATCGTACCAGAGTTCGATATAGCTCACTTGGTGCGGTTCATTTGTGCAGGTGAGAATCCTGCGCACCAAAAGTGGACCAAACAAGCGGACCGAGACCTCCTTGAAGAGGTGGTCTCGGTGCACTTTCAAACAAACTCTGGAGCGGATCGTTTGGGGTGAGAACGAGATCCGACCTTGAACAGACCTAACTGCAAAAAGTACTGCGGATTTGAACTAATCCAGCTGCCGTTATCAGTTGCGCTATGGAATGAGGAAGATGGCAACTTGCGGACAAACTTCGCCGTTTGCAGTGCATTAAAATATTATTTTTAAGCCGCGCTTCATTCTCGAACTTAATATACAAACTATGTAGTCTATAACAATCACAAATACAATCAGAAAGTGCAGTCGTCTCTCCATAGTATACAGCGGCGTGATGTCTGCTGTATTTTCCTCTTTTTTTGATTACTTCCGGGGTTCCATTGGAATTTCCCGCATGTTAATTCCGACCAATTGAAAAGCAGTTTAGGAAAAACGTTCAAAAACAAGTGGTCAACGAGTGATTTGGTTGTTATCACATCACTGCATTTGGTTCATTTCAACAATTTGTAAACTGCACTCAAAATTACCACAAGCTATGCAACAAACTAAAAATCATATATTTTATTAAACCAGAGGCTGCTGTTTTGTTCTCACTGAACAAGCATGCAGCTTAGCCAAAAAAATCGTAGTGTTGGCGCTTTAAGCTTTCAGAATTCAGTGTTGACTTGAATGTGTCACCAATACAGAAATATGACAGAAGCCCATCACAGGGAACGGCCCCTTTGCCCTCTTCAGCACCACTGTATTAATGTGGACCTGCAGACCTCTATTAAACTGTGCAAAGCTCATTCCAGGCATGAGGACATCGTTTACGCTAACGTCGATGCTTAAGCACACACTGGCCCCGGTGAGAGGCATCCGGGGGTTAATGGGCCCTATCTGCGTTGGGGTGCCAGGGAAGGGGCAGGAGAAGGGAGGGCACATGGTTTTAAACAGGACAGAGTCATAAAGCACTGTACAACCCAGCTGAGACCCCATAACCCCCCATACACAGACGCACACAAGAGCTCTCAAAACCACTACTAACATAAATATGCTACTACAGCCAAAATAACATTAACGCATTCTCCATCAGTCAAGGGGGTGAAATTCGTACCTTACTGCAGGCTGATGTAAATAGGATGGACGTCTGTTTTGCTCAGAGATGTGCTGTATTTACTTTCAGAGATCCTAGAGTTGCCTCAATGCATGAAACCCTGAGTTTAGAGCGCAGCGATGAGATATTGAACCGTGCAGTCCGTCACACTGTGATTTATAAGACACTCTCACTACGACCACCAGATCCATGGGCTTATATTTCACTCACAGAAAGAGGAAAAATTCATCAAAATATTTCTCGAGGCTCACTTTTAAAAGTCAAATTACATAAATTCAAAATAACCGTGATAAATCAAATCCACTAGAGTTATTACGAAAATAATAACAATCAAAATAATGAAAAATTGGCAAAAAAAATTCTGCTCCGCTCTCGCTATCTCCGACCGGAATCAAATCACGGGCGTCCGCCTCTATAGCCGATCAATTTAGCGTACCTCCAAACATAACAGTAAACATCGACAAAGTCATTTTCTGCCATATTAATGTTTACATCCAATCAGTTGAATGTAGGGCAGCCTAATTAACTCAAACAGACGCTGGAATGTGCAGAAAATGAGAAGTTCACCTAGAGACCAGAGACAATTGATCACTTCAGACCCCCTTCACTCAATTGTTTCTTGACAGCACTTCAGAGCAGCTGAATTAGCAGAGCTACATATGGTGATTAAAAAGCTGATTCTCCCATCAAAAAGCACAGCATCCTAATTGTCAGAAAATGGAAGAGGTCTACACTAATGGTTACATTATATGCTGAATCACTTGGGGTGGTTTAGTGGATTTTCACAGTGTTCTGAAACCAAACGAAAACTCTCAGCTTTCAACACTTGTACACTTAAAGCCAACCTAGAAAAAAGCATGGGTAAATCTCATGAACGCATTTTATCCCAAATTCAAAAATGACATCAAACGAAATGACGCCTATTTTAGGGCTCTTCTAACATTTAAGCACATTTTGCCTCCAACTTCTCATTACTGTTATACTTTATAGAAAACTTTACAGTTTTAAAGTTTAAAAGATCACTGTTATATAGTTTTCTGTTTTTTATTTAAATTAAAAATTAAAATTAAAATTTGGGTGAACTTTGGGTAATTAGTTACACACCCTTAGGCCATCTGATATGTTGGTGACATTTATTCTTCAGTAGAACAATAAAGAAGATATTTAGCATTTTTTGCATCTCCATCTCCTGGTGACATATTGTCTTGTAAAGCCATTCAATTGCTTTTTGCAAAAAATGTAACATTATTTACATTATTACCATGCAGAACATCTGCCAAACATGAACGCAATCTTCTTGTGGTGTTTGGTGGCGGTTGTCAAACCAACTTCTCAGTGCCACCTCTAGAGCAGGAGGGTAAAGCACACTTCTTAGATATACTTTACTGTGCAAAAGTCTAGGCCATTACCACCGAACTTGTTGTTTTAGCATTTTTCATGTCTATCCATATTTATTTTTCAATACATTTTATTGAGATAAAAACAGAAAATAAAGGAAATATGTACAAAAAATAACAAATTAACTAAATGTCTTCTTTAGGCATCGTTAGTGTTTAATGTGACCTCTCTTGGCATTAAAAACAGTGTTTTTGAGCAGAATGAATAAAAAACGAATTTCTTTAAAATTAGAAATTAGAAATTAATTTTATTTAGGTTTAAGAGATCCTGTAGTTTCCTGCTATTACTCAAGTGGAAGGTTTTACTTTAGTTTACCCTAAAAACTTGACGCATCAGTTTACATTTTATACAGTTTTTAATACTGTCGCTCCTATTGGAGCTGACGTATCAGTGTGGCCGCCATCTTGGATGGGTCCCAAATGTGCCCCCACTGCATTTATTTCTACTGAGGAAGGTGTATCTCAAACTACAATAAATGTAGTTATTACAATAAACTTAAGTACCGTTAGTTACGATGACATAATATTATAAATGGTAAAATAGCCAAAATTATTGTTTAATCTTACTTGTGAAATGTAATCCCATGCAATCTGGTATCAATACTGCCTCAGTTATTGCAACCATAAGAAGCACAAAATATGGGCATAGTTGCTCGCTCTCCGTTGACTTCGATTGACTCTGGTGCTAGCGTAGAGTGAGGAGACCCAACCAATATGGGGCGACACTGGATTACGTTCCAGCACGTCATGAGGCATCTACGTATATAATGTCTATGGTAAATTCGATGTACATTAACTCACTTACTATTTCCCATGATATAACTGAAGTTGAACATATAACTAGAATCAGCTGAAGGTTACTGACAGTAAACACCACAAATTTACGTTTATATATTTTCTACTATTTAAAAATAAACAACTTAAAAATAAATGTGAAACTGTTTATTTAAAATATAATACATATGTTTATTAAATTTAATAAATAAACATAATCGTAAAGAAATATGACAAGCAGTTGTTTTGTTTTCTTAATTATCAACTAATACAATAAACATGACAAAAGTGACAAACAGTGAGATAGTAAACTTAACTGTTTCACAGTACAATCCATAAAGACACAGGATTTATCATGAATCTCTGCGACAGCTCTCTGATGCATGGTATTTACGTCAGTGTCCAAAATCGCTTGAATAATTTTCGTTCATTGCTTCCCCATATAGTGGACTCAATTGTCATTCGCTATAAAGGGAATAAGGAATGAGTGAAAGAGGGAGCGGATTCAGTTTCACAGAAAGGATATACTGGAAGCGCCCTTTACCCTCCTGCTCTATAGGTGGCAATGGTTTGCCTCCGCATAAATGCTAAATAACTTCAATTTCTATATGTCAATATGTCATCAGGAGTCGTGATTACTTTTGTATTAGATATATCTGGGGTTTTTTCATGAGTAGCACATGTACAATTGTAGCAATAGCCAACAATAAACTGTATGGGTCAAAATTATCACATTTTTTTATTCCAAAAATAATTAGGATATTAAGTAAAGATCATGTTCCATGAGGATATTTGGTAAACTTCCTACCGTAAATATATCACAAATTTATTCATCATTAGTAATATGTGTTGTGAAGGACTTCATTTGGACTTTAAAGGAGATTTTCTCAACATTTTTTTTTGCGCCCAGATAACAGATTTTCCAATTGCTGTATCTGAGTATTTGGCCAAGTTGTGTCTCGGCCAAACATTGTCCTGTCACATGCAACAAAATATATGATCTTTTTTCACATTATGGTAATTAGAATGAGGTTTCTTCCTAATGGTAATGAGAATGGTTGTCATAAACCTTAATGGTACCAAAAATAGAAATATTTCATAGGGCCAAAAGTAATGGGCAGGTGACTGAAAAGCTGTTTTATGGACATGAATTGTCTATTTGTTAAATAATTTCCTCATAAATAAAATATTTGATTCTAAGTGTGGCATTTGCAATTGGAATCTGTGGCTGTAAACCCACATCATGTGGTTCAGGGACATCTTTATACAAGTGATACAGACCATGGGTAGGTTTCAAAAACACAACAAATCCTTCAAAGAGATACCAATAATTTGGCTCTAACTAAAAAAACAACACACTTGTAAGTTCAGCAACAAAATCATCCTGGACGTCCATATAAGATAACAGTGGTGGATGATCACATTATCCTCCCCATGATAAAGATAAACTCCTTCACAACATCCAGAGAAGTAAAAAATGAATCAGGACGCTTCTGGGTTCTGTTACATAAAAAAAAAAACACCAGCGACCGATCACTTTATTAAGCCATGCATGGAAATGCAATCACACCTAAACACTATTTTACTGAAGATGCTGTTCGCTGATATCATGAGATGTTCCTACTATAGTCATCCATCATTTTTATTCTTATTCTCAGGTTGATATTAGTTTTATCTCTCTAAATAAAGCTTTTAGAGCTTGTCTGACTTTTTAGGATAACAAATAGCAAACAAATTTCATGTCCATAAAACAGCTTTTAAGTCAACTGTCCTATCACTTTTGGCCTCTTTAAAAAGCTGAAGCTACATATTAAACGGCTGTAATTCCTAAATCCTTCATGCAGTTTGGATGTGAATACTCTCTAAATAAAGCAGAGAGTGTGTGCACTTTAAGCCAGTAATTATTATATATCTTTAACTGGAATACATTTTGGTAAACAGCTAAAATAACACAAAATGTGCCTGTGTCCCATTATTTATGGACCTTAATATATATTTATTTCATTTGAATTTGGGGTATAATACAAAAATCTGACATTTTCTGGACAGATTTCCCATAATTTGCTATTGCTGGGCTCCTTTCCTGAAGAAGAAAAAGTCAAAACACAACAGTATAGTATAAAAGAAGAACAGCTCTCCTGGCTGATATCCTCGGCCACAGTCGTCCTGGAGCATTTCTTTTACTCTCTTACTCATTCTCTCTCATTTTTCCAAACTAGCCTTGCTCCTCACTTCCCTCCCAGCCTATGAAAAATCAGCAAATAAAAAGTTACATTAACCCCAAGCCGACCTTTCCCACGTAATACACTGCTGCATGATGGGCTGGTGGGGGAGCTTCATCGAAAAGCTGTCAGTCTCCAGTATCCCAAGCACTGCCTGGGGAACATTTACCGGATAATTAATATATTAAATGCATGAAAAATAGTTACACAGGGGCCTCTAGTCAGCTCTTCCCCAGCACAAGGGAAAGAGGGATACAGCCTGTGAACCATCAATATACAAGCATTCCCCTTTCAATGGCCCATCATAAAAACTGCTCATAATTTAATGGCTTCATTCACAGCCCTTGCTGTAAAGGAAGGCCATATTTCCTCGTAATTCACTGGATCTCTTCTGGCTTTTATGATTTGGCAGTTTTAAGCTGCCGCCCGCTGCAATTATAAGGTGCTCTTCACTTTTGTGTGAAGGACGCACGGAGGTCAGCGCCCGCTACCGTGACTAAACAAGATGCTGTGACTCAAGCCAGGCTAAAAATAAAAAGCGAGTGCATGTATATTTTCATGCACGTCTAGACAGCAGATAGTGTTTTCAATTCTTGTGATCGCCAAATGAGAGTATTTCGCCTTATGGCACGGATACCTTAATATCGCTCAAAGCTGTCACCACTTACAATCAGATGTCATCAAAATCAATTGCAGAGCAGAAAATTAGAAGGGAGAAAATTGAGAGAAAGAGAAGGACATCTGCATGCAACAGTGAAAAGATGTTATTTACTTAGATTTGTACCTGCTTATAGGAATACGGCACCCTGAAATTTGTTTAGCGCGTGACACAAAACCAGTCTGTATTTTCCTTGTCTGTGCTAAACATCCTATTTGATTTTAAAAGTGAGAAATTCTGTCAAATATATAGATGAGGAGAAAAAAACAAGTTCACTGGCTTCATTTCTCCTGTAGTCTATAATTAAACTGCTCTCTGCTATTTTCATGGGACATTAAGTTGAGTCACGTGATCATTATTATCGTCATCCAGACACAGATGAACGAACACATGGAAATGCGGGCAGGCAGACATGTGCTCGTGGACATAATAAAAGACTCGGGTGTACAATACACAGGCTCTCATCATTTCTTTCTCTCTCCGTCTTTCAAACACACAAACACATACCTATAAGACAAATGGCTACTACGGTGTAAAATGGTATTATGTTGTGCAGAGCACCTGCCATAACACAGTGATTTAAAAAACACTGAAAGCAACAATACAGAAGTATTTTTATGAGAGAATATAAATATACAGTGCTGGAAGACTGCACTGTGCCGCCCGCTCAAAAATACAGCACATCCTTCCCTCGTAGGATGCATTAAACAATCCAAACCTTAACAATGCCCCCTTCCATATATGCAATCTTGTCCGCAACTGAGACCTATCCCCTCGAGACCCTGCCGTTATTAATAGTCTTATTCATTAAATATTACTCTTTGTCAAAAGGGTAGCATAATACTGGCCTGAAGACAGCAGCCTAGATCTGGGGGTAAACCGAATTAATTTTCAGGAGCAAATGCACCCGATTTCACATATGACATTCTGTACTGTTAACATTTTAAATGTGACACAAATGGTATTCAACACAATTTAGCCCATATGCAATGAGAGGAAAGGTGTAGTGCTCACCAAAACAAAGGTTAGTCCTGCTCTGCAACTTCCCAGGGCTGTCAATTTCCATGAGAGTGATTTCCCTGCAAAAAAATTCACATATTACCTCCAGCATACACACAGTGCAGCAAAAAGAGGCAATATTAACACATTTTATTGCTCTTATAATGGTGTTATTTAAAGTCTAGCTGTTCAAAATTATAATTGTAAAGTGCTCTACAAGACTTACTTACATGGTACACTGTAACAAATGCTAGGTTGTATTCATGGTTGGATAAAATATGGAAAAGGTTAATTTAATGTACTGTCGAAAATGTCCATATTTGACCTAACCATGGTGGGCTGAAACAACACAGAATTTGGAGGTGAAATTTAAACACAACGATTGGGTTTGTTCATATTTATTTTACGAAATCAACGCACACATCTCTGCACCAAATGAACACTAAAAGTTTGTTTGTGGAACCTACCATTACCGTACAATAACACTGAAAGTGACAGGTGTGCAAACGTTACAATTTACCCCATATTTGGGTTAATTGTAACAAACAAAGTGTTTGTTGTAACACCTGCTAGAAAATTTAGTTTAAACACAAATTATTTAATGACTTTCTGTATATATACTAAAGGTGGATCTGTGGATATTCACACATTCATCCATCCATGATTCTTCATCTACTCATCCTTGTAGCATGCATCAATGCATATAAATAGATTTTTTTAAGACCTGCAAAATTTAGACAAAATAAATCATAATTGTGAGTTAATTCCCCTGATATTGTATTAACAGTTATCTTATTGACGAATAGTATTTACATTGTTTTCATTTCATTGTAATGCAACTACTTTTTTCTACAGGGCCGAGCAATCTTTTTCTCTTACTATCAGAAAATGATCTCCTGTGAATTTGTGAAAAGTTTTGATGTGTTTTGGTTAAGATATTTAAAAAAAACTGTTTTGGAGGCAAAAAAAGTAAATATCTTTATTTTAAATGTATTTTTTTTCTAAGTTGTGTGTGTAAGTCACCAAATCCAACCTTTTGTTATTTAATCACTGTCTTGTTACCTAAAACATAACACCATTTCGAAACATGCCAGCAACTTCTAGTAGTTAAAATCATTAAAATGATAACTGTTAATACAATATCAGGGAAAATAACTCACAATTATGATTTTTGTGTCTTAATTGTGCAGCCCTTTCAAAAAAAATATTTATACGCATTGATGCTTAATACAAGGATGGTTAGATGAAGGATCATCGATGGATGAATGTGTGGATATCTCTCTATTATAGGCAGATATATGAACAATATCCACCTTAAGTATATAGACAGAATTTTATTGAATTATTTGTGTTTAAACCAAATTTTCTAGCAGGTGTTGCCACCTATGGGGTAAGTTGTAACGTTTGCACTCCTGTCACTTTTAGTGAAATTGTACGATAATGGTAAGTACCACAAACAAACTTTAAGTGTTCATTTGTAGCAGAGATGTCTGCGCTGATTGTGTAAAAAAAAAGATTCATCTAACTTAAATATTTTTTGAATGATAGAGCCAAAGTCAAAAAGCGTTAGGTTGTGCCAAGCTCTCCCCTACTGGAGGGTTAGTTGTAACATTGTGTTACAACTAACCCCGCTGTGTAAAAAATTATTTCAATCCCAGCTATCAGTTTACTAAGAGTTGATGACATGTTTCAAAATTGTGTTATGTTTTAGGTAACAAGACAGTTGCTGAGTCCCAATTCGCCTACTTATACTACGACCTAAAAGTATGTACTGTTTTTGTGAGGAAAACGAACATACTTTTGAGTGTGTAGCAAAAGTATATGCACGTTCTTGGACATACTTCGATGACGTCATGCAACGTGAACGAAAATGTGGTTGCCTAGTTACGCACACCACGACTGTTAACAATATTTCATTCATTCTTATAACTTATGTCCAATATAATTAAGTGTGCTTGCAAAAGATATTGGATAGAACACAAAACCTTAAAAAAGTTTCACAGGTCACAAATTTTGCCCAAACTTCACGAAAATCGACGTACACGATCCTTGGACCAAGCCTCACAAAAGTTACTAGAAGGATTTTTGATTTTCGGAAGCCCAAACTAAATGTGCGTCGACGCCGCCAAAACAGGAAGTAGTTTATATCTCAGGAACGCTTTCACGTATTGAAACCAAACTTTGTACATGAATTTGGGTCTCCAATGTGTGGATGCACAACATCAAAAAAAAAAATATTTCTAAAATTTTACGCCGCCAAACAGGAAGTAGTTTATATCTCAGGAACGCTTTCATGTATTGAAATCAAACTTTGTACATGAATTTGGGTCTCCAATGTGAGGATGCACAACATCAACTAGACGAGAAGTTGTGGTTTAAAAGTGCATATTTTTTATTTTTCTTGTCAAAAATGACAATCGTTTCGCAAGATAAGACCCCTATGCCTCTTTTGGGATCGTTTATAGTCCTTTGAAACTCCGTTGAAAAAAACTGTTAAGTGTTGTGTTAAGTATTAAATGTTGGGCTCTATTAAAGTCCATTAAAATGAGAAAAATCCTGCAATTTTTTCCTCAAAAAACATAATTTCTTTTCGACTGAACAAAGAAAGACGTCCACATTTTGTATGACATGGTGGTGAGTAAATTATCTGGATTTTTCTTTTAAGAAAACGGACTATTCCTTTAACCAAAACACATCAAAACTTTTCACAAATTCACAGATGATCATCTTCTAAAAGTAGGAGAAAAATACTGATTGCTCGGCCCAGTATAAATATGTAATGTAGCCGTGAAACAATTAAACCAGCGCGTTAGTTTGTTCCCCGTTTACCTCCACTTCTAACAGAAAATAACATTTTACGTCAGCTGATGGGTTCTATTTTAAGAATAGAAAAAACACCCTAACAAAACCTTTAAAATCAGGGGAAAAGTTTGGTGCTGTAAGTCAATATTTAAGGCCATTTGTTAATGTCCTCCTGTAAATGCCTAAACTATCAAAACTATCATCCTGCACTGAATTTTGTCTCATTAAATCTCTAAACACCCACTCCCCAATACCACTTACAATCAACTAGCAAATCATACTTTGTGGTTATGACATAACGAAAACCTATCTGGCACTTTTAATCTATCCCTGAATTAATCCAAAATGTAATGTTTCAGCATTAAATACTATAAGTCACAAGAAATCCATGCTTGCGATTTCATGGGATCTTTAAAAATACCAATCAAAACTTAAAGCTGACACTCTAAGAGTAATAAAAAAATAGTGTCTGGCTAGCAGCACATAATAACCATGTAATTAAAATGGGCTTTTTATCAGCACCAAAGGAGAATATTTAGTTGTTTCTGTTTATGCTTTAAATGGCATGGCAAATGTACTCAACCCTAATGTCATTTCATGCAGGGATGAATTCAGTCTATCAAAATTCCAGCCTCATCAGCACACTGACTTAGAGGAAAAAATGAAAATGACATTCGTGTCGCGGGCCAAACTGGTGAGCTAACATTGTGCGTGTACAATGCAGTGTATAGGTGATCCCGGAGAGCCAGCAATAAGCAGACCTAATCCTGTTGACTAAGAATGAGTGCAGGGAGCCATGCCAGAATGCAAAGAGCTCAGTCTGCCGAGTACACAGGGGAATTGCTCACAATGCCAGGGTGGTCCACATTGAGCATCTTCCGCTGCCAACGGGCACCAATATCAGGCTGGCACACCCAACATCGACAAGCTCTCTCCACCAACTCACCCTGCGCCCGCCAATGCCAATTTCCCAGCTAGGACGGATTTTCTCAAATTATTACATTAGAATGGAGTTGCAAATTGACTACATGTCTTTTTTTGCTTGTTTTATCTCTGTCCTGGCCTCCTCATCCTCTCATTACAAGGCCACGGAGGACATTACGACTCCAAACCGTGCATTTTCAGTTTTGGCAGCCCATGGAAGCAGTCGATCGCCAGCGTGCGCCATTTCTTTTGTCATCTCCTGTCAGGTGGTAGCAAAGCAGAATAATGAAAAGGCCGAAGAAGCTGTTGAACCTCAGTCACAGAATTAGCGCAACATTATGAGAGAGCTGCAGATGATATGACATCTCCACTTTGAGAGACAGCGCCTCATTGTTCCTCAAAGTGTACGTGTCATTCTAATACCCTTAACTCTAGACCAGACTAGCAGCTCAGTGTCATACACAGACCCATTCAATATAGTGCAGCGTGGCACTGACTTAATGTCAAGCCTCTGTGAGCTCTGTAAAGATTTTCTTAAGTCATTACAAGAGTGTCACCAGTTAATGAGATGACGGAGATTATGGCGATCGAGAGAAGGAGCACAAAAGATATCATTATGAACCCCCTCCCCACTTTTACTCAAAGTTTCCATTTTTCTCCACTGCAGGCTCCTCTCAGACGATTGAATATTAGCCGTTTAATCAGCTCAGCCGCAGGTTAGGGGAAACTTAGAGGTGGAACAGCCTCCGGTGTTACGCTATTAGAACGCAGGGACACGGGCAGGGCGAGGGGGGGTCCTCGGGGGGTCGTAAGGAGAGCCGCATGTCCCCTGTAGCCCCATTAAATCATTACATCCTCTCCTGCCTGGTCTTTATGAGCTGTGTCCTAATGGCCTAACAGACAGGGAGAGGCGGGCCGGCCGTGCCACTGATAAAGCATCAGAAAGCTGTCTAAGAAAATCAGGAATGGTCCAGGAAGAGAATAAAGATTAAAGCCACAATATGTAGATTTTTAACACTAGAGGTCCCTGTTACACAATAACAAAGGTGAAACTTAAAGGTCACGTTGTTTCTGATCCCATTTTTTAAACCCTAGTTAGTGTGTAATGTTTCTATAATAGCATGAATAATACCTGTAAAATTATTAAATTTAAAGTTCACTGCCAGGCGATATATATTTTCTTTAACAGAATTCGCCTTTCAAAGCCTACAGTGAACGGCCGGTTTGGACTACAGTCCTCTACTTCCTGCTTTAATGACGTCAGTAACAGTTTTTGACTAAACTCCGCCCACAGGAATACGTCAGTCACCAGCTAAGCTAACGGCAAGCTAAGTTGCTATCGAATCACAACACTAAACAAACTAAACAATCAGAACTCGTTACGTATTTCTGAAGGAGGGACTTCACATAACAAGGAAGACATCAGCTTGTTTTGAGGACAGTGAAAACAGCGCTATACAGATAAGTAAATTGTGTGAAAAAAGTTTCACGTGAAACATGAACACATGTTATATTTCACACTGTAAACACAATCAAAGCTTCACAAACACAGAAAGAACAGGACCTTTAAGATGCTAGATGCTAACCACTTCCACATTTGTCCACTCATGTTGCCAGAGTTTCTACAACCAGAAATTGAGGATAGTGCAGATATGAAGTCACTAAAAGGGACAAGCCATTATTTAAAATGGATTTACAAATCCTTGGGAACTTTTTAGATCATCTAAGTACATAACTGCATTAAATATATCATACTGTGCAAGTGATTTTTGGGTATTATATTACAAAAATCTCACATATTGTGGCTTTAAAGGGATAGTTCAACCAAAAATTTTAATTCTGTCATAATTTTCTCTGTCTCACGTTGTTACAAACCTGAATAAATGTCTTTGTTCTGATGAACATGAAGGGAGATAGTTTGAGGAATTTTTGTAACAAAACCGATCATGGGCCCAATTTACCTCCATAATAGGAAAAAATAATACTTTTGGAAGTGAATGGGGCTCATGAACGGTTTGGATACAAACATTCCTCATAATATCTTCCTTCGTGTTCATTTATTTATACAGGTTTTTACCAACATGAGGGTGAGTAAATGATACCAGAATGTTTTTCAATTTTGGGTGAATTAAAGCTTCTTTTAGAAAATGACGAAATGCCAATTATGTTTTTGTTTGGGTGTTTGGTGACATTTCTCCAGTTCGTACATACCCGAAATTCTTTGAGAACTTGGTTAGTCTAAGAGCGTTGATAATTAATTGAACAAATGTTAAAACAATGCCACACATAGTACGGACATGTTTATTTAGGTTTGCCTCAGATGAAAAGTCTGAGGTATAAATTAGATTTAATGATACTTTACTATTGTCACGAGTAAGAACAGATGTCTTTCCGCTGGGTTTACACCATAAATCAAGGTACTTTACTGTGTTCGGAGGTGATATGTTTCTCTGTCTCTCTGTTTGAATCCACAGCCTTCACACTTGAGCCAAAATGTCGTGGCACAGGTTCTAAGAGGATCTGGCAACATGCGTAGACAAGCCAGGAAGACAAACCTTTTATCTTGTTTCTCAATAAACCAAAACATGAGCAGGGCATTTGCACAGCCAAAATCCCATGCACTACAGCAAAGTTAGCAAAATATTTAACACCATAGCAGCCAAAAACATGACTACATGCCATAAAGGAACTGCACACAGAGAACAGTAGATGCACGTCAGAGAACGCCAGCTTGAGATATAGGACCATGTGCACATGCCAGACAGAAAACAGACCCATTCATCAGTCAGAAAATAAAACGTATAGCTGCTCAGACAATAACACCCAACAGTCAGATAAAAAGACATACTATGCTTTGACTACACTGGTAATGAAGTACACTATAAAATGTCACAGAGCACATACTTACTCACTGGGACAGGTTATGAGACAGCTCCATGGTGAACCACTAGTGTCATCAGAATAATAATGGCAGTCAGGTAGTGAAGTCTCTCTAAGGCCACGTATACATATGAGGCTAAATACGGATGTCACTTGACTTCTGTGTGCTTGATGCCACATATACTATAACAGATTTTTTTTCATACTGGAAAAATCTATAAATCTGCACAGTATGCACAAAGCAACTCAAATGTTGCTTGATTACCAATAGAAATCACAATATGCTATGACATCACATCACATACTGTATATGTTGGTTTAAGCAGGGAAGAATACAATACATACAATATTTGTGAATACAAACTGCTTATACTTACACAAGAATGAGTCCAATTTTAATTGTGTGTATGTGTGTGTGTGTTGGGGAAAGCCCGGGGCCCAGCAGATGTGAGCAGATGTCAGAGTAAGTGAGCGGGGACTTGGGAGAGAGAGAGAGCAATGTGCCGGGCCAACGCTCTAATTTACGCATGAGTGGAGCTGCACCACCGATATTTACATTTAAATTGATGTTTCAGATACTTAATTAAAGACGAGGACTGGGCTCTTCTGGTCGACGGCAGGTTCTTCCTCATCCTCCTCCTCCTCGCCGAAGCCAACAGACCACTCACTGGAACCCAGAGCACTTCCCAAAACCCATATAAATTTTTCACTGGAGTGGCATAAACAACAGTGGTCCCAATTCTGTCTGTTACTGAAGACACAATGCCCCCTGGTGGATTCGAATTCTTCCCATACTTCATCAGCGACTATCTTGTTAACGGAGCTCAATCGCCGACTTCCATTTGAATCAGACACCGTTTCCGATGAAGACCCGGCGTTGAAAAGGAAGGGGTGGGGATGCATATTAATGCACTGGGCCCCGAGTCTGATGATGAGGAGGCCCCCTTGGGGCCCGAACTATAATGCAGTGGCACTCCAACACTGATGAACTAAAGTCCCAGCATGCTTCTCTGGTCTCCTGCTTCCATCCACCGAGGGACCCGTGGCTCTACGCAGGACATCCTCCTCAACCACTTACTCTCAAACAGCCTTTTAATAGAGTTTAAAAGAGGGTTATTAACATTACCTGCTAATTATGTTAAGGACCTAATTAGAGAAAAAGAAAAAAGGGGCCTTTTTTGGTCTAATTAGGTTTTCTTTTTAAGTACACTGATAACCAGGGGAATGCCAAGATCTCCTTAGAAATGAGAGTGCAATGAGCCAGCGAGAGACTCCTTCGGAGGAGAAGTTAACCCTCTCATCAGCCGAGTTGACTCTATTAACTGGGCCCTGGCAGAGTGCAATTACCACCCAAATCGTTTATTTAGGATGTGTTTATCTGGAGTGGACTGCATCATTTAGCGCGTTATAAACTCACTGCCGGCTTCATTAGTGATTACAGTCGGTGGGTGGTAATACCTGCCTGATACAGCCAACTGAAGCCTGATGCTATCAGCGCGCTGCTGAATTACACCGACGGGACTTAATTTTTCAGCGGCCCACCACATTTCCTGCTGCTTCCTCCACTCACCGCAAACACGCTCAGCGCTGTGCTGCTGGCACTCCAGCGAAGTAAAGCCATTGATTACAGGATCTGGCCTTGAATCACGAAAGAACTAAAGCACAAAAGCCAAGTACAATAACGGATACCTCGTAAGCACGGTCCAACGTCCCAAAAACATCTGATATTGTCCTGTAGAACCTGCTCAATCGTAAGTTAGAGAGTCTATATCAAGAAATCAAACATCAGCAAAGAGTTTCGAACGCAATTCAGAGCCATTACTGGGGTTCAAGTGCAGCACTCCATCTGCTTCTGTTTCTGACATTGGTTCCTACAAACAGTCTGAAGGCAATGAAGACCGAAAGCGAGCAACAGCGTGACATGGATTGCCCTGATGGCTGCGCAGGGCCCAGAACTTCACAAAGAGCCTCCTTGTGTGATTACATGTTTAATTTACTTCTCATCTCAAAATTGTCCACTATGACAGAGCCAATTTGTCGTGATCCTGCGGAAGTGTCAGCCGAACCGGGGGGGCAGCACACTCTCGCGTTCCTAATGGAATCTCAATGAAGCTGGAACCGAGGGTCCACGGGATCAGACAGCCCTCGCCCATTACAAGAAGGGACCCTCCTTCACCCGGACACCCCTCACTCACAGCTGTTATTATCGCTTCAAGCCACAGGCTAAAGAGCTGGGTGTCTAGAAGGAAAAACGCACAGAAGAAAAGAGGTTACTATTACTTATCACTGTGTACCTTGACATTTTCCAGATCTGGTTTGGAGGGAAATAGGCAGTCTTCCAAATTGACAGCAGTGGACACTGTGTTTAAACTGATCTCTGATCGTAGCCTTGCAGTCATCTCCTATTTTATTTTAAAAGCCTGAATTCAAGAATAGACAGACAAACTATATATATCTGGGCTACAGGCGTCTCCAGGAGTGTCATTTTTGTCTTCTTTAAAGAAATAACCATATTTCAGTTTCAAAACCATTTTCTTAGTTTTTTACAGATATCATGCAAATTTGCAACTGATCCAGCATGTAGTCTGTAGGTGTAAAATGTGGTGTTACCACTTAAAGCATAAAAAATGCATACAGGCAGTACTGCACATTATTTTTGTGTAAAACCTAAGATTTGCATGTAAACGCAGCAATGATAAATCACAAGAATTCGTACATATTCTACAAGTTGGCTAATTTGTATTAATTTATACGACCACATTCGTAAGTTTTGGTGTGATTTGCTTTGACCCCAGTGACGTTGGGGTTAGGTTCGGGTTAGGTGCGGGGTTAGGGGTTCGGTTTCGTTGTTGTCGTTTTTTTCTTCATTAGAATGTACGATTTTGCACGATTAAAGGGATAGTTCGGCCAAAAATGATATTAAACCTATGATTTACTCACCCCCAAGCTGTCCGAGTTGCATATGTCCATCGTTTTTCAGACAAACACATTTTCGGATATTTTAGAAAATGTTTCAGATCTTTAAATTGATTAAATGTAATGTTACGGGGTCCACGACCTTCAAGTCCAAAAAAGTGCATCCATCCTTCACAAAATAAATCCAAACGGCTCCAGGATGATAAACAAAGGTCTTCTGATGGTAATCCACGCGGTGTTGTTGTAGAAATATCCATATTTAAAACTTTATTAACGTAAATAACTACCTTCCGGTAGCGCCGCCATCTTAGTCGCGTCCGCATTCAGGATGAGAGCTTACGCAGCCTACGGAGGTTACTCTGCTGCTACTCTGTGCCCCCGGCCTCCGAATTTGTCATACGTCACTAAAAAAAGTGCGTACACTACGCTAATACTCTCTCCTGAATACAGAGGAGTCTAAGATGGCGGCGCTACCGGAAGGTACAGTAGTTATTTACGTTAATAAAGTTTTAAATATGGATATTTCTACAACAACACCGCGTGGATTATCCTCAGAAGACCTTTGTTTATCATCCTGGAGCCGTTTGGATTTATTTTGGGAAGGATGGACACACTTTTTTTGGACTTGAAGGTCGTGGACCCCGTAACATTTCATTTAATCAGCTGAAAGATCTAAAACATTTTCTAAAATATCCGAAAATGTGTTTGTCTGAAAAACTATGGACATATGCAACTCAGACACCTTTAACTTCGTATGAATTGATCAGGCAGGAACTAATATATCAACAATTTATTAAACAAAACAGCTGTTTTCAGCGGAAGCTAGTCATTGCACTGAAACTGAATGAATGAATGAATGAATGAATTGACATTAACATGCCTTTTTGAGCGGATGGCCTATAATTTTGGAAAAATACTAGGCTAATAATAAATGTAATTCTACATAAAATGAATAGCATAACCCAGAGGAAATCATGTAAAAAGAGAACAATAAATCTCAGAAGGATTAAACCATACACACCGAACAATGCTTTAGAGCGCTACAAAAACAAACAAGAGAATTACTTTCCATTTCATTATCATTTAAGAAGTGTTGTATATGCTTTTGTAATTCAAATAAAGGCACCGCAATATTTGTTCAGTATTAAACACAGAAAAAGAGAGCTCACCAAATGTACTTTTTGTAGTATTTTGGCCCTTGAATGGCCCTTGAGGGCCCTTCGGGAGCAGTGTTTGAAAGCAGCATGTTTAATGGACCTGCACTGCGAGCATTGCCATGCAAGCTAAAAATGTTTACTGTTTGCTCAGCCAGACCCTAGTAAAAAAAGACAAGATGAATTTGATTGCTAATGCAAAAATAACAGACAATCATAAATCATGGAAGTGGGAGTCGATGACGAGAGTTAATCAATACGAGCCCTGACTTTGCCATTGTGCGGAGTGGCACTCCATTTATAACAGAGGAGTTTGAGAAGAAACATTATTCACATTAGGGTATGCATGGAGGAGGGCGAGAGAGCGAGAGGAGGGTGCTTAGTCACCGCGGCGGCGCAACGCTGGAAGCGTGCCTGAACGGCAGCCATCATCCGCACACCTCATAGCTCTGCAGGTGCGCAAACATCAATTCCCCGAGCCACAATGATAACGTTTTCACTCTCCTCCGCGCGTTAAGGTGTGGGGCACGTTGCAACTCAATTGGCTTGTGTTCTATAAAAGCGAGAGAGAGAGAAAATACAATGTGCATTTCCTGCGACAGATAAACAAAAAAGTTCACTAAATTCCATTATACTCTGCTGAGAGGAAGGCTATCCACAGCGGCAGAGTCTCCTTGATTTTCTTTTTGAAAGTCGGACGGCCTACTTGATTTGAGTGGGCCTAGGATGGAGCTCTCGGGGGAAATTGGGCCTGGGGAGCATAGGCTGATTTACTCTGGGCTTGACCCGTGTGCGCAATGAGCTGAAGGCACGGAGGCGACACAGGGATCTCATCCCTGCAATATTTTCCTTCGCACACTAAAGGACAGGCCTAATGCTGCACAGCCCAGGCTATGCATTTTCTCCTTCATCTCCTGGTCTTTCTCATTCCCTGCTACGACTTTCTCACGCTGCAGTAATTTTTTTCTCACCCATCACCCATCCAGTGGTTCTGGGTGGGATGTATGGCTTTATTTGAGCAGTGCTTGGGTTTCATTAGATTCGTATTGCTCTGAAACAGGAAAGGACATTTCAGATTAATCAAGATCCAATTTAATTCAGGATTCATGGACTCTGCATCAGTCAACATGCCAAGTGAAGTGCGTTCAACCAGGGGCGTCAATTGGGTATGGCAGGGGGTGGCGGCTGCCATACCGTGGCTGCCTGTTCAGGTCAATGCAAAATGATATTTTATTGCAGACACAAATAGCGTCCCTTGTTGGAAAACGCTATTTACAGTAAATCTGCTTACTGATGTCTGGTTGGACCACTGAAGGTAAAAAAAGAAACACTCAATTTAATGTCTTCAGTGGCACAAGCAAATTAAGCAATCATGGGTATGAGTAAAGTTAAGGTCATCATACAGTAAGACTTAGATTTTAACATGTTTTTTGTTCATTTTTATAACAGCTATCTATAGCTGTCTAATTTGCTTCTTATGAAAAAAGATGTGTGTGATTTATCTTTGGACTTGTCACACTTACCGTATTTTAAAGGGATAGTTCGGCCAAAAATGATATTAAACCCATGATTTACTCACCCCAAAGCCGTCAGAGATGCATATGTCCATCATTTTTCAGACAAACACATTTTCAGTTATTTTAGAAAATGTTTTAGATCTTTCAGTTAATCAAATGTAAAGTTACGGGGCCACGTCCAAAAAATATGCATCCATCCTTCACAAAATAAACCAAATGGCTCCAGAATGATAAACAAAGGCCTTCTGAGGGTAATCAGTGCGGTGTTGTGTAGAAATATCCATATTTAAAACTTTATAAATGAAACCTCCGTAAACTGTGTACGCTCTCATCTTGAATGCGGACGAGACTAATATGGCGGCATTATTCTTTGGGGAAGGATATTTTTTGGACTTGATGGACATATGCATCTCGGATGGCTTCAGGGTGAGTAAATCATGGGTTTAATATCATTTTTGGACGAACTATCCCTTTAAGGCTGGTGCAAATGTTCTGCCTTTGCACAAATTTGTCATGCATATTAATTTCTCATATTGCTTCCACGATGTTCTCATCAATACATTATTTTAAGCGTATTGTACTGTTTACGTATTTGAGCGTGGTTGCTTGCTGCAGCAGCATGTATGATAAGGCCAGGAATGAATCACTGTCACGTCATGGAAGTAAGATTTAAGGAGGTCACCAGAGTCTGCCATACCTTGCGTTCAACAAGGCCTCTATTTGTTGAGCAACAGTGTGTTCACAATCAGAGACAAAGTACAACATAATTAGAAAATACTATAATGGCTTTATTTAATTCGATTTATGTAAGAAATAAGAAATGTCTTCCTCTTCCATCAATACAGATTAAAGGAAAGGTGAAAGCAGTTAGATTGGCACTATTTAGAGTAAATGTATTGATTTATTGGGGGTGGAACGAAATATACCGAATTAATAGTTGTACGCACGGCTACCAAATAAAATGGTTAAACAAAGAAAAAAAATACTTACTGAGTGAGCTGATCCCTAAGGCTCTGATTTTTTTCATCTTAACTCTTTCCCCGCCACCATTTTTTTTTTTTAAAGTTGCCAGCCAGCGCCAGCATTTTTCATGATTTTCACAAAAGTTTAATCCTCAGAAAATGTTCTTCTATAAATATATAAACATACAATATATCAAATGAAAGAACGGACCCTGAGATATGTCCATTTTTGTGAAGGCCTTTGATAGAGATCAGATTCAGAACGATCCTCAAAACATACATGGACATATAGCTGTTTGCCCTAGGGCGATACTTCCGGGTTTAATAAGTTGCAGAATCCACTGGTGGATAATAGCAGTATTGCGGATTGCCAGAAAAACTCGTCATAGGCAGGGAAGCTTTTTCTCTTAATTGACTAAATAACGCTGGGGTACATTTTTCCGGTATTTTATTATTAACTTTTTCAATTTGCCAGCAACTCAGCTTCTGTGGGGATAGAAAAGTGTTCAGAGTATACGGAGAAAACTTGGTGTAGCAGTAGACCTTTCATTTAAAAAATATAACTACTATTAGTTCATGATCTTCGCACACTACAGTACATATTAAGAAAGTAGTCAATTTCAGACACAGAAGTCTCGAAAGATAAAAAAGTGTAGGTATGGGGCAGAATTTAGTACTGTAGATTTAATGTGTGCAAAAGATGTAACTGAAAAAAATTACACTTAGGGGGCATATACACCAAAGGGTTTAAACATGGCTATAAACAGCCCAGTCTCACGAAATTTTGTTATATAGTCACGTACATTTTTTATTCTTTTTTTCATGATATTATCACAAATTTCTGCAAATTGTATAACGAATTCCTGTTTTCGTGTGATTGTCATGTATTGGTAACTTAACTGTTTTGTCATATTTTCTTACCATTGTCGCTTCGGATTAGGGTTAGATTTACATAAAATGACCTCCCTTCCCAAACCCAACTCTAACCCTATAACGCCTGGCGACATATAAAAAAAAAAATCAGAAAAAATGTATAAACCAATACATAAAGTGACATTCTAATGCAAGCACGAAATCTAACCCTAAAGCGACAATGGTTTAAAAATAGGAAAAAGCAGTTGAGTAACCAATACGTGATAATCACACGAAAACAGTTATTCGTTATACGATCACAAAAAAGCGGAAATTCATGATAATAACACGAAAAAAGAATCAAAAATTTACGTGATTATATCACGAAACCTCGTGTGACATGGTAGCTATGAAAAGCGCGGGGTTTCCACTGAAAACAATTGAAAACATACGCCGGCCAGCCTTGGTGTACATACTCCTTAGGGTTGGGGTTTGTTGAAACTAACACTAATTATGATCAATAGGAACACAAATGAGATCTTTGGAAGGGTTATTAGATTAAATAGATTTACTCTAGTATAATCACAGTCATCAAAAAATAGTTCAGATTATGTTTGTTTTACTTCCCATCATGATGTTCTATCCCCACCCATAACAGGTCACATCAACAACCTGCTACCCGAGATGACACGCAGGCACGCACACACACAACCTCTTTTCTCAGCCTCTGCCTCAGTCCACTTGTCCTGACCTCTGGAAACGGTACGAAATTTCACACAATATCCCAGCACAGCAGTGTCTGTGGCAACGCTGGGAACCAATATGTTTCCGTAATTGGGCCTGTAGTGGGGGCAGAGTCCAAGGCAATTAATCCTTTCCTCTTCTGTTGTTTTGCGACCGGATGGTGGCGACTAGGTACGGAGTAATTGGACGAGAGCGCCCTTGTCCCCTCCGCTTCACATTAATATCCCTCCACCCAAGCTTTAATCCCGGCCAGGCCTCGGCCCGCACCGCCTGAATTGCTTCCATGTCAAGTGCTTGCAACATCCACATGAATCCAGCCTGCAGAGAAATCAAAACAGGGATTGGGGGCAACACAGTCTCACACCCATGGCGTCAATATTTGACGACACTTGACCATGCGTCAATATGTTGACGCGGAGGGTATACCTTTCGCGTCACTTTTTGACGAACTGGGGACTTCAATACTATTAGGTACGCGAAATTAAACAGTTGTCAACTGACATTGGGGTTAGGGATAGGTTTGGGTAGGGATGTCATTATGTAAATCTAACCCTAAACCGACGCGAAAATGGTAGAAAATGGTAAGAAAATAGGAAAGAGAATTTCGCGTACCTGATAGTATTGAAGTCCCCAGTTCGTCAAAAAGTGACGCGAAAGGTATACCCTCCGCGTCAACATATTGACGCATGGTCAAGTGTCGTCAAATATTGACGCCATGGGGTGAGACTGGGTTGTTGGGGGATGCTTTTAGGAATGTGGCAATGATATAAAGGCTGAACGTATTTTGTTGGAGTCATCCACAGGTGTTGCACCTGTCTGAAAAACGTATTTATTTGTTAAATGTAGTTTTGTTGATTCTTGCTTTAAGCTTAAAACATTTTTATTTATTCATTCTTTTTGTTACATGTTTTTTTACCTATTAAAAACATCCACTAAGTAAAGTTGGCTGTGAGATTTTGCTTGACATTGAGCTAGGCTGGGCAAATAAAAAACCCATAATGGTTTCTATTCCACATACTCTGGTTTTCAGTAATATCGCAATGAAATGGCAAATGATGAAAAAAGTGTTCTTTATATTTATTATAAATGCAAATATTTGTGGGAATACTTAAAAAATTGTCAAAATGATGCAATGCATTGTTAGGTTAATCATAGTGGTCACTAGGTAAAAAAGTTAATAAATCAACAGGCCAAAGCACCACAGGCAATCCTGGTATCACTCACAACAGAAACTGACACTTACTGTAATTCTGGCCCAGGTCTGTGAACAAAGCATATTCTCTGCCATATTCTCTCTCGCCCTCTCTTTCTCTTTCTCTCTCTCTCTCTCTAATCTCCTCCAGCAACTTTTATAAGCCTAGGTGCACCTCAAAAACAAATCAATAGAGGTGTAATAGCACAGAGCATGCTTTGTAATTTTTATATCATTAGTTTTGTTTTTCCACACTTGCTTCCCATGCATCAAAATGTTGGGTGGGGGTGCGGGGAGGCAGAACATGCAACGGCGTCTCCTCGTAAAGTTTATTTAGTATTCTATGAATATCATATCAGTTATGTTTCCTAATGACTTGGCAGAGGTGACAGTGGACATGGGGGAGGGGGTGCAGGTGCTGATAGGGAAGGCAGAGGAGGGAAAAAGGGAAAATCAATAAGAGTAGCAGACTTTTCCGCAGCATGCTGGAGAGGGGATCTATTGTGGAGGAATTATGATTTATGTCAGGGGTGGAAGAGCCGTCAGGGTGCGGCATAGACGGAGGTGTGCGCCAATAATGATTAATGCCCCCCCTCTGTCCCCGACAAAAGGCGGCCACGGCCTCTTTCTTGCACACCCCGCACACCCACCTATGATCCCCTTGCTTATGCACACTCCTCAAAACTGGCCTTTCGTGTCCAGATCTGCTAAAGATTCAGCCAAGCCTTTGATACAGTTAAAATGCTGGGTTTTTAACCCATTGTTTGGACAAATATGTGAACCTGCCTGAAAAATTCAGGGTAAGGTCTCATAATATAAATTTTGAGATTACAAGCTTCAAAGTTCGATTTTAATCATTGATTTTAATCTTTGACATGACCTTACTCGGTCAATATTAAAGATATCAAGGTTATATTTTCACATAATGTTCTTTTCATTATGTAGAATGATTTTATAAAGATAACAGTACATTTCTAAATTCACTTTTGCTGGACTTTCACAGAAGTCCAAGTGTTGGGTTAAAATTAACCTTGAATGTTTAGAGAAAGAAGCAGAGCAGAAGTGATGCATATCCATTTATGCATTTGGCAGATGTTTTTTCTCCAAAACAACTTGCATTCAACCTATTTCTTTAGAATGCATTATTTCATGTTTAGTATTACAGTATTTGTGTTGCCTGAGAATCACAACCATGACCTTGGCATTGTAAATGCAATACAGTAGGAAGAATACAGAATACAGTAGGCTTATGTTGTGCTTTAAAGGGACATGATTTTAACCGTTTTGGAATCCATTCAGCTGATCTCGGGGGCTGGCGCTAGCACTTTTAGCATAGTTTAGCACAATCCATTGAATCTGATTAGACCATTAGCATAACACTAAAAAATAACCAAAGAGTTTTGATATTTTTTCCTATTTAAAACTTGACTCTTCTGTAGTTACATCGTGTACTAATTACGCAGCAGCCAAAAATAGTCCCCTGCTAGTGAAAGATACTAAAGGGACTATTTTCGACTGCTGCGTAATATCATTACGCCTCCTGCAGCAATGTTACGGCAGCAAAGTCCTTGATTATTACACCAGAATGAGAGTATAGTTCCTAGCCATATCTGCCTAGAAAATCGCAACTTTTAATTTTCGGTCGGCCTTAGTACACAATGTAACTACAGAAGAGTCAAGTTTTAAATAGGAAAAATATCGAAAGTCTTTGGTTATTTTTAGCGCAATGGTAATGGTGTAATCAAATTCAATGGATTATGCTAAGCTATGCTAAAAGTGCTAGCGCCAGACCCGGAGATCAACTGAATGGATTCCAAAATGGTAAAAATCAAATGTTTAACTCTAGGGGAGCTGGAAAATGAGCCTATTTTCAAAAAAGATGTATGTCCGTTTAATACCAATTTACCTTAAAATAGGTAGACTTTTGGGTCACAACATTGTTTTTCTTTGATAATGGTCATCAATTTAAAAATGATCACAGGTCGTGATCATCATATACTTTTGCAGCATGGTTCTGCTATGGCGCATCGCGCAGTTTAAGCAGACAGCGTAGTGTGTTAATAACAGCGATGAAATAAACATGTGCCACCACTGTAAATCAGGCCCAACACTATTCTGCAACTCTCTCTTTTTCCTCTCATTTCTTTCTCCCCCCCAAACAAAAAAACTTCTTGCGTGTTTGGCTGGCAGGCTGCAGTTGGCCATGATAGATTCGCAGCTCCCCAGCTGTGCGGCTGCAGGACAGGGCGGTCACTTTTTAAGCTGGACGTCTGCACTCTGTCTTTGCCAGCCATGTCAGCGCTCTCAGACCGGAGACAGAGTACAGGGGGGATGGACAGAGAGAGAGATGGACAGAGCAAGAGAACCACTGATGGAAGCAAATGAAAAGATGGAAGAGGTGCTAGTGACAGCAGACAGAAAGAGAAATGAAGCTGCTCAGAGAACAGAAGCAGCCCACAGTGTCATAAGTAAAAGATGGGTTTCAGCTGTCAGGAATTACTTGTATGCTGAAAGTAGAGATGTTTTAGAAATGTTTAATAACTTAAAATAAAACTATTCGGTGCGGTTCAAACGCAATATGGAGTTCATAACTGACTTTAATTTCAAATTAATGTTGAAAGGACATTTTATTGCATAAAATAATATATATTTCAATTCAATACAATATATTTAGGATAAATGTGAAGGTTCTACACTGTTTATACAGTAGGTTACGAAACTAATAAACAAATTTGTTCTTAAGTGTTTTGTTCCTCTGAAACAATCATGCTGGGATAAAATTAATCATCTAACCTTGAAGGGATAGTTCACTTTAAAATGAAAATTCTGTCATCATTTGCTCATCCTCATGTTGTTCTAAACCTGTATACATTTATTTTATTTTGATCAACACAAAAGAAGATATGTTGAGAAATGATGGTAAGCACACATCAGATAGTGACAATTTTTTTCCTACTATAGAAGTCAATGTTTTGGAAGTATTGTGATAAATGATGAAGAAAATATTTTGATAATTGATGGTAAGAACACAGTTGATGGTACAAATTAAATTCCATCATTTTTTTATTCCTAGTATAGAAGTCACTGGTCACTATCTGCTGTGCGTTTACCATCATTTCTCAAAATATCTTCTTTTGTGTTCAACAGAAAAAAGAAATTCATACAGGTTTAGAACAACAAGAGGATGAGAAAATGATGACAGAATTTTCATTTTAAGGTAAACTATCCCTTTAACCTAATTTAACCCTAAATTGTCCATGCCAGCTTGAGGGCAGACTAAAAATAAAGTAAATAAGGAGTCATACCCCAAAATGTTAAGTTTTAATGTAAATGCTCATTCTAATTCAAGTGGATTTTCAAACAAATTTCTTTCAAACCATTTAGTTGAAAAAATACTTAAAAATGCATTTTACCTAGCGTTTTAGATGTTCGGACCCTGCTGTGTAAATGCTTTATTCTTCATGTTAAATAGCAGTACAGAATGTGAGGCCATTGTTATGAAGAAGCCCAAGGGATCCGAGCTTTAAAAAAAACTTTAAAAAGTACAATTGGTGCTATATGCTTTTCCCACCTAAAAGATGAATTTCATCATTGTGTTTTTCTTTCATTAGATCCCATTCTTATAATTGAATAGTCCTTCATTTTGAGTGCACAAACACAGTGACACTTCCAGAACAGAGAGACGTAAAAGCATTGATAGTTTTCTGATAGACCTTCGGTCCACTTAAAGAAATATACCGGGGAAATTGAATTTCAACAAGAAGCACTGCTCACACTGAGGTATATTCATACCCCAATGTGTGCTACTTTGCGAGGAGCAGTGAAGAGGAACCGTCGTGTTGAAAGCATTCTTTGGAACGCCTTTCATTATCACCTGGAAAGCAGGGGCACCCTGTGAACTATTCTAATATGTGCAAAGCTGAATGAGGCTTCAGAGGGGGGAGTCGGAGGCAGCCCATTGTGACCTCGCTCCTGGAGCCGACGCCTCGGCACGCTCTCGATGAGGGCGTCTCTGCCGCTGCAGTGATTCGCCTGAGCCCCTAGAGGGCAAGCCTAGGTCACCGGAGAAAGGGGAGCTGAATATGAAAAAGAAAACTTTTTTAGCAGAGCAGAGACTGATGAGAGGAAAACCAGGCAAGCAAATGATCAAGCACCGATTTGCTTTAAACAGCGGTGACGCCATGTGCTCCGATTTCACAGTCGCAGATAGCGCCCCGAATGCACGCGGAGGGAGAGAGGGAGCAAAACAATGGAGGTGAGAGAGTGGAAAGAATGGAGGTAGAAGGCAAAGAGGGCACCGGGTACAAAAGAGAGTCTGAGGGGGGAATACGGGAGGGAGTGAGACTGAAAAGCTCATTTCCACCCTCCACTGCCTTCTTCTGCCTAGTGTAAAAGATTACCCTACAGCAGACGAGTATAGCTCTACACACACACACACACACACACACACACACACACACACACACAGGGAGCATAGATGCACAAGAGACACACTTACACACAAATGCACACACATATAGCACTCTGTCATACATTTCCACACCCACACATCTGCTTACAAACACTTTTGTAGAGACATCCATGCAACATGGGAGCTGCTGCATCATACATAACCTGTCATAAAAATTTCTAAGGCACATTTTACTTCAAAATAAAAAAGAATGATGAAGCACTTATATTAAAAAAAAATTAACTGCTTGTAGAACCCCCAAAACTTTTTGGCATTGTGACATGCACTGTGAGAAACTGTGAAACATCTACATACAGTAATTTTCTTTAAAATATAATCTGTTTTTCTCATATTCACAATATAAAAAAACAATAATATTCTTGATGCAAAATAGCTGATGGACTATCAGTGGCGGTCGGTGACTTCTTTTTTCGAGGGCGCTCGATGCGAAGTTTGTCACAACATGTATGTAGCCCATCATGTGTGGGGTTCGTAATTTCAAAATGTGTGTTCTGTGCGTCAAGTGAACCTATGTGCATCACGTGTCTTGTCAAAATAAGTGCTGCAGATGCATCTAAAGGGTTTATGATAAAAGAGATGCTCGCGTTTGCCAGATACTTGCATAATGTCATGTGTAATAAGAGTTTACTGTTAAGGGAGTGTCTTGTGTGTATTTTGTAAAGGTGAGCGTCTCTTTTATCATAAACGGTTTTGATGCATGTGCAGAAGGCACTTATTTTGACAAAACACGTGATGCACATGGTTCACATGATGCAACAAACACATATTTTGAAAACACGAGCAACACACGACACTCCGAACACATATTTCGAATTTGCGCCCCTCGGATGAGCAGTCACCAGCCACCACTATGAACTTTATATGTGGACATATAAAAGTTTGTGATGATATATAACCAACAGTTGGATTTGACCTACAAATTCTATAAAAATGCAAGAACAACTTATACCACACGTGTACAATTATCACATATGCTATAATCAAATAATATAATTATATAATTTTATAATATACTATTATTGATATAAACATATATTATTATATGATATATACAAGCTAAAAGATTGAAAGCAAATAGTCCTGTCAGGACTCTCTCTCTATCTCTCTCTCTCTCTCTCTCTCTCTCTCTCTCTCTCTCTCTATTCTACCACAGCGGAGAACAATGTGGAGGCTGAATTGGGCTGTTGCCTCCTCGCTCACCGGCCTTCAAATACTGTGCAATAAGGTAATTAAAAGCCGGAGAGTAAAAACATGTATGGACAGAATGCTAGTGCCAGCCTTGAACATTTGGCCTTTGAAACGCCACATTGTGACTGGCCGAACCTCAACCAATCGATATTAAATCAGGTAGACACAAGGAACAGGAGAAGAAGAAAGATAGAGGCAAACAAAGAGAGAATGTTGTTGCTCTGCAGACATATCATGTTTCTGCTGGCCTCCTGGATTTCACTTCACCCCTCCACAGTGAGGACCCTCGGCAAAGACTGTGGTCGTACAACATTGAACCTGGTCTTGACCTCACCTCCTTTGTTGAGCTCCTACATCTGCCATTTCTTTGACTGAATCGTGTGGCACGCAGGAGGAACAAGATGGCAGGCAAACATCTATTGCCGTTTTTATATTTCACTGACAATCTGTAAACTCAGCAGCCATGCTTCAGACCATGACATGACAACAACTTTGTATATAATAGGAGTCAAAAGTTTGGACACACTTGGCTGCATGTGTGTTTTCTCAAAGACATTTAAATCTAAAGGTTTATGCTTGAAATCACATTGTAGACAAATATGCTGGGGCATGACCATTTAAAAAAGTCCTAATATGTTTGCTATATATATATATATATATATATATATATATATATATATATATATATATATTGGTACCAGTGTGTACCTTTGAAGTACTAATATGCACTCTTTGGTACCAATATGTACCTCTGAGATAATATGATCTGGAGGATATCGCGGAGGTATTGCTCTAACACGCACGGGTATATCGCTTTCCGTCATGGCAATCTGTCGCGCTGGTCATTTGTTTGTCGGAAGTAGCAACAGTAACTAAGGGGGGCGGGGCTCTGCGAAAGGCTAATTGATTCCCTAGTGCATCTATCAAAATTTGTAAAATATCAACCCAGTAACTTAGTTTTGTTAAGCCATTCTCTGCAAGCATGTGAGAAAATAGGTAATTGAATTTTGGCTCCCCCTGTGATGTCAGAAGGGGATAATACAGCTCCTTAATGTGCACTATCCAACCACGGCATGCCATTTAGTGCAGAGATCAGCTCATTTGCATTTTAAAGGGCACACCCAAAACGGCACATTTTGCTCACACCTACAAAGTGGCAATTTTAAATTATCTATATGCTATTTTGAGCTAGAACATCACATACGTACTCTGGGGACACCAAAGATTTTTTAAAAGTCTTGTGAAATGTCCCCTTTAAAGGATACTGCCCCAGTGACAGCTAGGGACCATTTTTGGACAGTGCAGCAGACATAGGGAAGACCTTTCTGAATCTGCAGGTTAAGTAAAAAAAAATGTAGAATGTAAACTATAATAAAAGTAATTTTTTATTTGTGGTTATGAATGGTAGTGATTGCCTTATTTTCCCCGTGGTGACGTATATCTGAGTGAAACCGGCTTCTGAAATGAAATAAGGCGGGGCTGGATTTGAATTGGTCCATTGAAATCTGATTGGATAATTTAAAGTTGCGTTGTGTTGCTAATTGCTAATCGCTGGGATCTTCTCCCGGACCCCGCCCACCTGCCATACCATATGACCGGAAGTAAAGAGAGATTGTCTGAGGAGGGGAAGAGATTTGCATTTTTGATTAAAGATTATGAGGACACATGAATTCTTAAAAAATAATGAAGCTCACAGATAAGTCATTTGTAAAAAAATATATATATATCACAATATTCCAAAACAAATGACAGTTTTTCATTTTCTTTTCATGGCGACTTTAATAATAAAGAAAAAGTACCGTAGGAATGTTCAGGGTTTTGCCTTATGCTGCAAGTAAACTGAACCACAAAACAATATTCCTATATTTCACTATATTCATTTTTATATTTAAGTAAAATCTTTAAAATATTCCAGTTAAGCATATCTTCTGCAGCAACATGGTATTTATTCAAACAGTATGATCTGAGCTTGAAGTGGGCCGAACCAGTGCTCACCGGTACCGCAGTACCGGCACTTCTCTATTTTAATCTTTAGCATGCCTATGCTTTTTCTTGCGTTCCAGCACTTCACGTGTTGCCGGTACTGTTCCTCTCCGAGTTAAAGCATCAGTGAATGGGTGATTAATAGTAATGACATCACACTACTGGGAGGGGGCTCCAAGTAAATTATATGATTTATCTATCATCTCGACAAATCACTTGAATAATAGCCGTCTATAGAAAGTTTTCTTTTCTAATTTGAAGGGGTGTGATCAAGGATGTTTGAGTCAGAACTTCACCAGGATAAAGTAAACATTGTACATAAGCAAACCTGCGTCTGCGATTTTACAGGTACACTCTCAGAAATAAAGGTATAAAACTGTACCTTTTCTGTCACTGGGGCTGTACCCTTTCAAAAAGTACAGCTTTGCACCTAAGGATTTCATTTTAGTACCTCAGAAGTACATACTGGGACCAAAGAGAGCTTATTAGTACCTCAAAAACACATATTAGTATCTCAAAGGTACATATTGGTACTAAATGTTTACATATCTGTACCTAATGGTCCATACAATTACCTTTTTAAAGGGTGCTGCCCCACTTACAGCTAGGGTACATATTTAGACTTTTTTCTAACAATGTAGGTCCTTAAGTAAGTAATAATTGACGACGGGCCATTGAATTATACGAAAATAATGCACACCCAAGGTGCAATCTTTACACCGCGGGTGTGCATTATTTTCAAATAATTTAAAGGACCGGAGTCAATTATTCCTCTTATACCACGGTGTCCACAAACATTGCTCTGGTGCCTATTTTTAAGACATTTGACAAGTTAGGTGTGCGGTTATCAGAAATTAATGCATACCCACGGAACATTTCTCAGCCAATCAGAATACAGCATTCAACAGACCCGTGGTATAAAGTATGGTAATCTACCCAAAATTGTATTCTGTTTTTTATTCCTATAAAGGTACCAAACGGAAACTTAGGGTACAGCCCAAGTGACAGAAAAGGTACAGTTTTGTACCTTTATTTCTGACAGTGTAGCAGCACTTACCGCTGCTATACCAGTGATGTTAACAATAATGTGACTATAAGTTGCCAGTACCAGCTGACCCTATACTATTCCTTCACGAGCCTGTTTTATGAGGTAAACATCTTTTGATCTTAAACATTTTAGAACAGAATTTGGTTTTTATCCTCTATCTTATATAAATTGCCATTAAATGTGATAAACGTATCCCCAAACTGCTAAGTAATCTTCTACCTCTGACGCATACATGCATGTGCAACACATGTTGTACTAGCAATATCTAAGGTGCACAAGAGTACCGAAACTTTCCCCCCACTCAGTACGGTCAGGTACAGCATCATAAAGACAAGCAGTCACGTTTATATGTGTGACGCTTGTGTTGTGGGCGTGATTTGACAGTTTGACCCAATTTTTCAAGTCTCCATCAGTGATGGTTTTGCTGCCCCCGTGGGCTGGTATGTGGATGAGCTCTTGGGCTCCATGCAAAGGTGCGGAGCCTCTGAAAATAGAGCAGAGGCTCCCAGTGGTCCCACTACTGTAGCCTCCGAATTATAAGGCTATTAACCAGAATTGTAACTTCCAATTAAAAGATGATTCAACATTGAATTCTGATGGATGAATTTTGATTAAATAGAGGCCCCATTTGGAGCAAAGGGAGACAGACTTCGGTGGGCTCTGGGTCTGGTTAAGTGGCAACGGTCTAATAAAGATTTCGGTCTTTTCGGCAAATTAAGGTTAATTACTTTAAATAACATAGCTGGGAGCGGATAAAAGGTGGTGTGCTTTATTCTCAGGGCGTTTGTAATGAATAGAGCGGGTATCTGTCCCTACTGTTGGATTTCATGGATGGGCAAATTCCAGATATGCATTAAATCTCTCTTACTTATGCCAAGGACACATACACGCACACACTGCAAATGAATATGAAGCAATGAGCTTCACTGCAAACAATCCAGCGGCTCGTATTATTAGCCAAGGTGTGTGATCATGACCCCCTGTTCTGTAATCCCAGAGCACATAGAATTGAGTGACAGCGCCATTGGATAAAACAAGATAAAAGAGTCCACAATAGCCTCACTCACTGGAGATCTAACTGCTATATATCTAATGCTACATTGTAACATCTCTGTGTGTGTGTGTGTGCGTGTGTGCTATGAGAATAAGCAAATCTGGGTACTCACGCTTATACTTTGGAAACAATGCTGGGTTATTTTTAACCCCAGTGTTGGATCAAAAGTGATATTTTGTATTAAATATATTTGGTGATTAAATATCAATAAAAATAAACAATAATAATTAATTGTAACACATTTTTAATCAAAACTACAAAAAATCAGTGTGTGTGTGTGGGTGCATGCGTGTGTGTCTATCCTGGCAAGCATTGTCACAGAGCTACACTGCTGTGATTACTGATGATGTCTGCCATTGATTAGCCAAACACAGTGAGAACGGTAGACACACAGCTGGGACCAGCACGGCTCTCCATGAGCTTATATATTTACACATAAGAGTCCACTACAGATCCTTCGTCGCTCAAGTACATATACCTAATGTAAACATGTCGCAAGACACATCGGCTCGCTGTACCTTCACGAGAGCATCGATAAAACAACCCCCGAATCGATAACACTCAGCAAAGTTTACAAAAATGGAAACTTTCGATAAAAAAACTGTCCTGAGTGTAAAACGTTTAAATGTGAGGACAGCCTTTAAACACGGTACAGAACAAAAGGCAGCCCAGCACAGGGGGTTTGTATCCGACCTCATCCTTTCCACACATTACTTTTCAATTTGTAGCTAAGTCTCCGTTAGGCTCTCTCTGGCGAAGGCTGCTGTGTAATTGACAATGACAGAGAGCAGTCAGACTTGATTAGTTCAGGCTTGGTAAGCAGTTCATTACTCCTGGGCTGGGGGCGGTGGGGTGGGGCGAGAGGGTTTGAACCCCTTAGAAGACATGTGGAGAAATTTCATGGACAGGGTCCCATTTTTGTTTGTTACATACATCCTGAGAATTACTTCAAAATTACAGATATATGGCCCCATAAAGTGTTTGGATACTTAAACTATACATTTTAGCTACAATAGTTAGGGTTGCGCGGGGAAACAAATAACGCGGAGTTAGTTGTAACACGGCATGTTTACATTGTTGCACATGGTTGAGCGTTTTATTTTTCAGGTATTTTTTTCATGCTGCCAAAAGATGATCTCCCGCAAATTATTGGAAATGTATAATGTTTTCCAGAGAGTTATTGATGAACGAGTGATTTGGTGGCATGTAAGTAAAATTTTTTATCATATGTTTTTTTCCGGTTTCTAAGTTGTGTGTGTAAGATACGAAAACCAATGCTATTTCATATTAATCAGTGTCTTGTTGACTAAAACCTAGCATCATTTTGAAATATGTCTGCAGCTCTTAGCAACTTTTTTGGTGGGCTAGAAAATATTTTGTACCGGCAGGGTTAATTGTAACGCTGTGTTACAACCAACCCCCTCAGCACTTACAATATGAAAACCACTAACGTTAGCATAATTCTCACCGTTGTTTTAAATAGACTACACACGAATGATTGCCAGCTGCCAACAAAATAAATGTGCCTGTCTTATCAAAAATTGTGTGTCAAATGTATTTTTGTTCATATCTTTAATATTGATTGAATAAAATCACGTCAACGATTGAAATCATAATGAAATGAATGGCTAAAATCAGACTTTGATGCTCATTAACTTTTTTGAAACTATAGTATGGTTATTACAGACTGGGTCACATATTAAAAAAAATGTTTTGTCATAATTGTGCTGATTTTTCTCACATATTTAGAGATGTGTATCAATTTATAATTAAACTATTGTTAGAAAAGGGCTGCATGAATAAATGCAGTTTGGATACCTGTCTATTATACACAGATATATAAACAATATCCACTTCAAGTATATAGACTAAATAGTATTTAAAAATTTGCCTGCAAATTTAATTTTTAGCAAGTGTTACAACTAACCCCCAGCCTGTTACAATTAACCCCACCTATGGGGTAAGTTGTAACGTTTGCACTTCTGTGACGTTTGGTGTAATTGTAAAAGAATGGTAAGTACTACAGTAGAAACAAACTTCAAATGTTCATTTGTAGCAGAGATGTGTGTGTTGCTTGTGTAAAAATATAATTAATCAAACTCAAATATTTTTTGAATGATTGAGCCAAAACCAAAAAGCATTAGGTTGTGCCCCGCTCTCCCCTACTTATCATTGTGTCACAGGGACCTTCCCTCTGGATCTATGAAGGCAGTTCAAGTAAGCATCTTTTTGAGAATCTAATAATAATCTTATATTTTCAATGAAGTCATTGGCTGATGGAGGAACGAGAAAGCGATTGGTTACATCCCTAAAGGACGTCACATTTTCGATGGCGCTGTTTGGATGATCTATTATACTACCTCCCTATTTTAAATACAAACATTTAAGGCGGGTTCATGTGTTTAACGGAACGTAAATTACCGGAGTGTAATCTCATATACCCTTACATGTTACGATGTAAATAGTCCTCAGATTGTATATTATATTCTATTACCAGACGTTCATGCAAAATCTGATGTAAACAATAGACTATATATATATATATTTCACAGATTATACGCATTTGTGGAGAAAAAAGGTCATTGGATGATTCAAACATCTGAAACAGACTGGATTCGACTTGTGATCAACACAAAAAGTCCTGTTTATTTTTGCATGTTGTCATCAGGACTTCTGTCACAAAATACTAGATATGATGCTAGAACATCTGTATCTCAAAACGGCTTTAGCTAAATGAGATGTAAATGAGCCCTATTGTCTCTCCAGGCAGGGAAAAGTGTTAACTTTTCTTTCTAAATTTTCTCTGCATTCTCTTTCTTGAATGTGTTATATTTAAATGACCACAACTTCTCCAAATCTTATCAGATTTCCATGTGTTACACATCAGCTTAGAAACTACACTTTAAGGATCTGTGAATATCTCAAAATGCCCCAGATCTGACTTGTGTCCCTACTTTCCATGACGTTTTATCATTTTATTGTGGCTAAAGTATCCATAAAGTCTTTAAAATGTGTCAATCCTAACACTAAGCATGAAACTTTTGACTTAAGGGTCAGGACCTGGACTAATGTCATGATATGTGTATTCACACCATCTTTTGCTGAATTGATGCAGCAGCCTGGATGTTTTATTGGTGCTTAGTGGTGTGCCTTGTTATTACTCTTTAGATCTTAATCGAAGTTTATCAACAGGAATTCAACTCAAGAGATCTTTTGATCACTGATATCATCATCATGTATAAGGTTACAGGGTTTCTATGAAACAAAAACATGTTTTTATGCACAATTTGTTTGGCACATGATAGTACGCTATTCAGAGTGACCTTGCTGTAAGAGTTTAATTATTTCATGCATATCATCGAGGATGAATATCAGTCGTAATGATTCATTGGACTTTGAATGTAGTTTGAATGTTAAGCTTTCTCATTTGGAGAACACGCAGATGCTTAGTTTTGCTGTTAGCGGGTAAGCTGTGACTTTCACATAAACAATAAAGCTATAGTACTGAATGTCTATATTCAGTCACACCAACCAGATCTGAAGACTGAGTATACTAACCAGAGCTTTACATATTATGTTGCATTAAAAATAAAGGATTTGTGCATCTAATACAAATAAAATAAAAATTAAATAAAGGCACAGGACAACAAAGCAAACCAGCAAAAAAAATGTTGCCGTAAAATTACTTTTTTTTCAATTAGAGTACGTTGAAATATATTTCATTATTCATTGCTTTCTACGTTTGACTGTGGCTCTCTTACATGAGAAGATATACGTGTATCACTTCAATGTGTTAAACAGGTGAGATAATGAGAAACAGAGGCGTATAATAGATGGAAAAAGAGGAAGAGATACATATGGGAAGAGATGGAGAGTATTTGTGCCATGGCAGAAGCCGTTCTGTGAAGAATTGCAAAAGCCTGGGCTTTACAGCAGCTGACAAAAGGCCTGTCCCGAACGATTACATGATCTAAATTCTAATCAAACATCATTTACAGCTTGTTTTATTTGGGTCTCTTGAGAGACTGTCCCTCCTGCCTCTTTGCCATGGCAACCAGTGTCTCATTTCAGAAGTGTCATGCCACATTATCATCTGGCTAGCTCACACACTCCGCCCGACAACTTCGCCCACCCTCTCTTTCTTTCTGGTTACCATTTTTCCCCTTATATAAGCCTGTTTAAGGTTACTACAGTAACCTTATGTGATACTATATAGCCTCTTGGTTTTAGCCATTATTTTAGAGACAACATAGTCCAAAAAGTGACATGTTCTTGCAAACAAGTAAACTAAGATCACCTTATATTATAGTCTTACCAATACGTGTCCACGTACAAAACATAACATGTGTGTTTGCAAAATCATATTGCTTTAAAAATAATAATAATAATAATGATAACCATAACAATAGTCAGCATAGTTTAACTACAGTATCACTAAATGTACCAAAGGGGATCATTATGAGCCATAACATTAGTGCAAAAGCAACAACTGAAAACTATGCTTTGAATGGTAATGGTAATACAGTATGTTGTTACTAATCTACCTAGAATGAAATGGTTGTCCAGGGACACCGATAGTAAAGTAATATATCAAGCAGCGATGTGTATAAAGAGGGACGAACTTGTTTCTCCAATGCGTTTTGCATCTGATTGGAATGATGCACACAGCTGGTGTTTTTTTCCATGCTGCCGTCGTCTAAATCATTCTGCTAATTGTCTGGATGGATTGCCTACATGCCACGCAGAGTCTATACACTCAAACAGACATCATTTTCCAAAGATAGTCACCGTTTAAAGCAAATCAGGCTCTGCCTCCCTCGGTCCCATGTGTGCGCGCGCCTGCCGTATAAATGGAAGACGATGGTGCACTCAAGACCCCAATAAACGTGGCAATTTACCCCAAAATGCAAACACTCTTAGCGCAAAGTCCAATTTCATCAGAAATAAACTGAAGGTGCCTGTGATTGCACACCACATCTGTCCTTAAATCAACTAAATTTAAACGTGACACAAAAAACTGGCAGAAGAGGTGGCGCGGGTCCCGTGAGGGGTTGGTGTCCTGTTTCTGTAATTCAGCAGGCAATTCAAATTAGAGGCCTATTTAGAGCAAAAACAAAATCACATCCTTTGCTTTCTTAAATAACAAGCCTCATTGCGGGCTTAGGCCTGAAGAGAGAAAGTAATTTGAGAGGATATTTGCTTACATGTGTATAAGCAATTTGGTGCATTTGGACGCCCCCTCCCCGATGCACGCGGGTGCGTGAGGAAGTGTGTGCATGAGTGGCACCACGCAGGCACACGCACCACCGTGCCACGGGATGACTGCTGCCTCGGCAACGGTTCTCCGGTCGTCTCCCCCTCCTCCCCTTCACATACCCGCTCGGTGGGAATTACATTCCCATCATCAGAAGCTGCAATTTGCTCAAAACAATGTGAAATCATACGACGGCGTGTCTGGACAGCCCCGGCTCCCGAGGCGCGCAGCGCATATGCAGATTTCTGGATTAATGTCCCTAGCGTGCAAGACAGAGCACAGCGGAAACGAGGGGGAGGGAGGGACGGGTGAGAGCGAAAAGTGGGAACAAATAGGCTAACAAGACTTGGGGTCTTTTTCTTCTGTTGTCTTTTTTGATTGCTGCTTGAGCGAGGCTGAACATGTGTGTACTAAACTGTCATTGTTAAAACAGAGATTAGGGGTAATTTTGCGGTAAAAACAAGGTAGGGCTAAATTCATTGTTATTCACAATTCAAAAAATGATATTATTTTTCAATATTTTGCATTAGAACACAACAAATAAAAATGATTGAGATGTGCCCATATAGCCAAAAATCCAACATGCTGATATGTTATATTACAAGTCTTAAAGGGGTAGTTCACCCAAAAATGAAAGTAATGTCATTAATGAATCACCCTTTTGTCGTTCCAAACTCGTAAGACCTCCGTTCATCTTCAGAACACAGTTTAACCCTTTCCCTGCCAGCGTTTTTTTAAAAAGTTGCCAGCCAGCGCCAGCATTTTTCATGATTTTAACAAAAGTTTAATGCCTTCCAAAAAATTTTCTTCTTTAAATATATAAACAAACAATATATCAAATGAAAGAACAGACCCTCTGCTTTCAAAAAAAAAAGTTTAATCCAACCTTCATTAGTTCTCTTTTATCACCTCTCAAATATGGGAGCAAAAAGCTGAGATAATTCAATTTTTTGAAAGAGTTTTGATAGAGATCAGATGCAGAGCGATCTTTAAAACATACACAGATTTCTTTCTCTTTCATGTGAGGCACTACTTCCGGGTTGTATAAGTTGCGGAAGTGCGCCTGGTGGATAACAGCGATATTGCGGAATTCCGGAAATTCTCGTCATTGGCAGGGAATCATTTTCTCTTAATTGACAAGATATCTCGGCAATGGTAACGAAAGAGTTAAGATGTTTTAGATTTAGTTAGAGAGCTTGTTAACCCTTCATTGAAATTCTACGTACGGTATACTGTCCATGTCCAGAATAATAAAACCATCATCAAAGTAGTAATAAAACCATCATCAAAGTAGTAATAAAAACATCATCAAAGTAGTCCATGTGACATCAGTGGGTCAGTTAGAATGTATTGAAGCATCGAAAATACATTTTGGTGCAAAAAAAAACAAAAAATACGACTTTATACAGCAATAGGTGTTTGAGATGAGCAAATTCTGCGCAGAATCGATCACCGGTGATCAGCATGTCACAAGACATAAGAGTAAGTATTTATATTTTTTAAAATATCACAAAACAGTGTAGATTTTACTGGCTGCCTCATGAAAGTGAGAGCTCTCAGTATCACAGATGTTTGAGCACGTAGGTTCACTGCATGGTGTGGAAGACTGTTCTCGCCTGCCGTTGTTTATTTGTATACCATGAGGCATGAAGCTGTGGGTATCACACATTTATGCAGCCGGTATGTGTGTGTGTGTACATGTGGGTTCACCCTGGCTGCAGAGGTAGATCTGCCTAGCACACTAAGGTCTGTAGGGAGCCCAGGTTGTTCCAGGTCCCTGCTGTAATTTTCTGTCAGCCTGGCAGGATTTACCTCGCCTGGGGCAACCGAGGCTGGCTGTGGAGCATGCCACCAATCAGGGATTGAACCTCTCACCTCACTGGCTCTGCATGTGCACAACGCTGCCTTTGAGTGTGCGGGTTTGTGAGTATGTGACGGCGTGAAAAGAGAAATACTGTGTAGAGCTGCACAATTAATTGAAAAACGAATCAGGATTACAATTGCGAGTGAAACAATTACATAATCGGCAAAAGCCTTAATTACAGCAGGCCATTTGTGATAATTTCTGTGCATTTCGGCACCAAATACAGTGGTGAACTAGAGATTTAAAAATGTATAAATTGCCATTCATTTTGGATTTTTTACCAACAACATAACTCCTATAATTATTTGCTTTCTACATTATATTATTTAGTTTTGAATATTTAGATTTTATCATGCAGCTGCTTCACAAAAAGTAATAAAACATTTCAAAACCTTAATGTAAATATATTCATCAGCAATATTTATCGCAATTACAAAATTAAGGTGAATTGATATTTTTGTCATAATCGTGCAGCCCTAATATTGTTATACTGAAGAAATCTAACACACAAAATACAAAACAAATATTAGAGTATATATCTGCGAGACTAAACAAGTTTAATAATAAAATGATCATTATATGAAAAAGTGCAATATTACTAGTATTAGGTGTCGTAAAATGCGCAGCTTTGCGTTAATGTAAATTTCACTGAAACAGGAAGTTAGAACAGGGCATATTGAGTGGGTCCTTCCTCTTTAAAATAGGCAATTGGGTTTAGTTTACCTCACAGCTTGTAATCTCATATGAAGCTGAAGTGCAGATGATGTCATAAAAATCATTGATCCGTGTTATTGGAAGAAAGTTTTGAATGCTTTTATCTTTGAAAAATGCTAATTTCATCTGTGTTTTTGACCACACTAGTTCATAGATATCCTTCAGATTAACATATTCTTATCAAAAGTCCAAAAACGTTCTCGATTCTGATTCAAACTTTCTATTTTTCAAACCAAACTATCAGGATTTCAAACCAAACTATTGCATTGGCCCTATAATTGTTGTGTATAATATGAAATAGAAACATCACTACTAGACAATCATCATAGTAATAATAGTAATAGCAATTGTGCCTATTTTGACTAAAATAAAAAATGCATCACATCAGTTAAGGATGGTATGATTCTTCAAACACTCTGCTATCATAGAATTTTTACCTTCATCCAGCCCAGGGGTGCTTCTCAATTCTTATTTGTGCACCCTCGTTTCTTTTCATCACATCTTAGCTCCACCCTCATAGGATGCAAGCGAGAAAAGACGCGAGGACGGAGGAGACAAAGTATTACAGTAAGTGAAATGGCATCCTCTTTCCTCACTCTCTGTATGATGTTCATACTCTGTAACCAAATTATCAAGTGCATTAATAACCCCAAATATTTAACAAGAAAAATAAAAAGTTAAATACATACTTGAGTTCATTATTACATTAAAATAAAGACATTCTTAAAAGTGCTGTAAAATTATTATGTGTCTATATCGCTGATCATTTACTGCACTGTATATAGATCAGTGACGGCTCGTGATTGCTCATCCGAGGGGCGCAAATTCAAAATAAGTGTTCGGAGTGTCATGTGGGTTGCTTGCGTTTTCAAAATATGTGTTTGTTGCGTCATGTGAACCATGTGCATCACGTGTTTTGTCAAAATAAGTGCCTGCTGTCCACGCGTCAAAACCGTTTATGATAAAAGAGACGCTCACGTTCACAAAATACACTCAAGACACTCCCTTAACACTAAACTGATTACACATAAGATTATGCGAGTATCTGGCAAACGCGAGCGTCTCTTTTATTATAAACCCTTTAGACGCATCTGCAGCAGGCATTTATTTTGACAAGACACGTGATGCACATAGGATCTCTCGATGTGCAGAAGACATATTTTGAAATAAGGAACCACACACATGACGGCTACATATACATGTTGTGACGAACTTCGCATCGTGCGCCCTCGAAAAAAGAAGTCACCGGCTGCCACTTATATAGATCGGTGGTTTATACATAAATATTTAATATACTGTCTGGAATGAGTCTTCATTTACTAATTTAATAATTAATACCAACATTTATGCGTGTTTAAATACGTGACGATGTGAAGGTGGAGGAGATTTTGTGCGTCAGGTTTAGTTGATAAAACACTTCCGCATAGCCTCCTACTAATAGTTCCTCTCCTCACCTCATCATGGTGCAATTAAAGAATTGTGCTGCAAGATGGCGGAGCTCGATCAATTTTTGGGTCGTAGGATGTAGGACATAGGAGCGAGGAAGCATATTGAGAAGCACCCCGGGTCACCTCACCCAGGGGTCTGGGTTTTCAGAGGCAGATTTGCAAGTCGGCATCTGAGCGGGAAAGCAGGTAGTTGGGAGAAAAGCCTCCACCAAGCCTTTTCTCTTCATGTAGAGATTGATAAAGCCTTGGCCCAAACACCGGTGTACACATACCAACAGCCATGTCAAAACAGAGTTCCAACATTCTCCATCTGACAGCTGGGCTCTCCAAAGCCCCAGTCGCACCACTACAGCATCACATGCAAGCACTTTTTGCCTTAGACAAGACTGAAAAACATCAACTAAGGTTTAAGACCCCATGCAGCGTGGGGAAATAAGAATCGAAACATAAATAATAGATGTCGTCTTGACAAATGAGTTGATAATGAGAGGTGTGTAACAGCAGTCGTCTTCTCCCTAATTACAGAATCAAACAGAAGCATCTCAATTCATGACACATTTCATAGAGTTAATGATCAAATAAACTCAAGGTCCATAATTATCAGGTAAACAAAGAAAAAGTACTATCTGCTGTGTTAAATTTATGCAGTATTTCTAAAATGTGTAATGGAAACAAAATATTCTTAAAAAAATTTATCCGATCACACAATGACTATTATAACTATGGTGTGCATGTTGGCCTGGTCCTACCTATTTATCGTTGTTTACTTTTTTTAGCCAATAAGCTATGACTTCTTGGCCTATTGAATATGAATTATGCCACAAGGTAACTTCATTAGCCAAGCCGCTAGATAGCAAGTAAAAAAAAAGGATAAAACGGGGTATTAACCTTTGCAAGCTTACACATACAAACAAATTAGTAACTTACTCGTGCATCAACTTCCCATCTATATTCTTTTGTAACTATCAAGTGGCCGATTCACAATATTGGCAAAATACGAGCTACACAACCTCTCCCTCTACTAACTGTGATAAGTATTTAAAAAATGTAATGACCAAAGCAATCTATTTACAAAACCCCCTTTGCTTGTGTGCAGAGGAGATAAAGGAGTCTGGTTCGTTCAGTAAGCATCTCTCTGGCTTCAGTCTAAATGTAATCCCCCCGAAAAAGAAAAAAGCTGTAAATAAATATCAGTTTCAAAGTAAAAGCACCAAAGCCCTATAGGCAGGTGTACTTATTTCAATCAGGTGACATTTGTTAGCTACCCACACCAAGAAGGAGTCAGCCACTGGCTAACCTTTCAGCGGTGAATTATGAGAATTTACCTTCATGCTTCAATGCTTTAGCTGTTCGACTGCCTTTAGTGTCTAAATCAAAGGCGGGATCTGCCACCTCGGCACTTTTTCTGGCAAGGGCAGCCATTGCACGAACGCTTGACAATCAGTGACATTTACCGTGTCGCCCGGCCCACTACAGCAGACAGCACAGAGCCCCGAAGGCAAACACAAGTCAATTCACGCTAGCAGCCATTTTCCTTCAATACTGCAACATTGTCGACTAAAAAGAAAAGCAAGCAGTATATAATCTGGTGTATAAATTAACAATTGTGCAATCTAAGATAATAGTCTGTGTAGAAATACATTTCGGACGTTGACCTTACTGCGCAGTATGGTCTGATATAGTCTGTGACAATTTTAGCATTTTACTGATTCTTGCATGCATTTTTGACCTCATCTCTATTAAGATAAAACATTAAATCTTTATTTACTACATGCATTTGACAGACACTTATCCAAAGCAACTTACACCACATTCAAGGTATACATTATATTAGTCTGTGTTCCCTGGGAATCAAACCCATGATCTTTCACATGCATCCTATAGCCATAATCTACCATCACAGCACAAGATATAGTAACACATTATGGCCGTTTCACACGGTACGTGGCAGCCACGAGTGTTTAGTTCATTGTCAATAGAAGATGCAAAACGCCTTGCTCGTGCACCGAAAAATCATGCCCCTTCCGCGGATACGGCTCTTCATGGCAGGCGCCGTTAAAGATAAACATATTTGCACTAAATGCTGCACAAAACTCCACTACATGAGAAAAGCTGCAGCCGAGCAGCGATTTGTCTGCTTGCTGCGTACCGTGTGAAACGTCCATTAGACATTTTACTAACTATATGACTGGCAGTTGACAAGCATCTTTAGAAATTTTTATTAGTAGACCGTCTGTTTATTATCTACTAAAATTTTATTGTGATGGTACCCAACATACATTCAACTTATTAACCCTAACCCCAATTCCCTTACCCAGTTTTTAACTGGATTATCAAAAAGCATAACCCAAGACATTTAAAACAAACTAGTAATGACATAAATTAGTTAAAAACAATTATGGCCAAATAAACTGTACAGTTTCTTCTAATCTTTTCCTGAAACGTATGCACTAACTGCCAAGTCCAACAAACAATTTTAATCAACATTAGCGAGCAACTTAGCAGCACACTGTTCAAGTCTAAGTAGAGAAGTATAAAAACTTCACCCGAAGGCAGAGATGACAAAACTTCAGATTAGATCCAGCGAGAGCAATAGATATTTGCGAATAGAGTATCGCCTCAGGGAGATGAGAGCGGCTCCCAATGTCTGGCTTAGTGAAACTGGGGTCCATCACTCCCCAGACATTTCTAATTTATTTAACAGCTCAACAGGTAATTTTCCAGCAAAATGCTGATTTTCCTCACCGGCTTCCTCTTCAGCATGTATTCTAATTACCAATGGCTCTCTTTGATCTCGGGCCCCGCACTTCACACTGCTCGGGCTTCCCGGGATCTCATTTCATTAGAGGTTCATTTCGTCTTGGCTCACTCCTTATTCCACTGATACACATTCAGTTGGGGGGGAGATACGACCTGACATATTAACTGAGCGCACTGACAAATACTGTCAAAATACACAGCGCCGCTTCCGTCCGCTCCCCGGAGACGGGGCTCAAAAACAAAGTCCGCTGCATTTAAAGAGACGGACGGCGGGATTAGATACGCATCCAAGTTCTGATTACCTGATTAAAATTTGGAAGCTGGGTTAAAGACAGCGGTATTAAATTAATTTCATCGGCTCCGTATCAATCACGGCGCTCGGGCTCGCAGGGGCCACGCGTGCTATGAGTGGTTTTAATCTCTACTTGGCAGTGAAAAGATCAGGAGCCTCTTGATAACGTGTCAGGGCTTCATTGTTACGATATAATGTGACATGACAATACAAAGCTCGCTGCCATACGTGGCATCTGATAGACTTATGATGACTAACCCATGCTGGTTAGGTTTTGCTTTGACAAACTACTTTAACCTTCAAATAATTGTCTCCTATACCAGACAGACAGTTTATGTGTAACAACCTGCATGCAACTGTGAACACCCTGGATAAGTTTTTTGGAATTTCTCTCGTGCAAATTAGCTAAACCACAAATCCAATTTGCAGTTTGGTTAATATGCAGTAATCTTGATTGAAGTGCTTTGCCACCAACTTAACAGCCCTGCGAAGAAGTTGATGCCATTCCAACGTCTTGCCAAAAGTGGGTCATTAGATACTGCTGAACAAAGAGAAAAAAATGCCTCGACCTGGAGCACACAGGCAAAAGGACACAGAGTATTAAAAGGGGTCTTTTCAGAACAGGAGAGAGCCCAGAAGGTGGCAGTTTTCCGGGAAAGGGCCCCCTCAGTTCCGCCATCTGTCCGTCTGTCTGTCTCCGCAGAGGGTCACTGCGGGGGGTGGGTGGCACACCCCCTCCGATGCCCGGAACGGTGCCACGCCTGCACGGAGCCACGGCGTAACGCGGACGGTGCCCCGTGCTGCCATCGGATGGGCGAGTCTGTCTTACCTGCTGTGATTCCATTACCAGACTGCCTGTTCCTGCGCTCAAGTGTTTCTGTAGCATATTAAACAGATTAATAGAACAATGCTCCAGGGAGCAAGCGGCCTGTCAATCTCGGCTAAAAACACAAAAGCAGAAAATTAAAAAAGCCCATGGCTGAACTCCAGAGCCGATAAAACACGCTGGAATCTGCAGAGGAGGGGGGAGCAACACAGATGGTAAATATTTATTCTCCATCTCGTTGCTTTAGAGACCACACAAACACACTCGTGCACAAAGACGGGCATTCTCGCACAGGAACGCACACAAACACAGATGAATGCAGCCCTGCCCCTTTACTTGGCCTATCTGCCTGCCACATACACAACATAAACATACATTCAAAAGGTCTGTGGCATTTTTTTATTTGCTATTCCAAGAATTCAAGGTCAGAATGAAAAGTCAGTTCAGCCTCACGAAACATAAAGTGACAGCAATTAAACCTTTACTATTCACAGTACACAAATGTTCAGTTTTGTGCTAAGTCTAGTGCAAGGTGCACAGCGAGTATCTTATGGGTATGTTATGCACATCTTTGATAAGTTGCTCATGAAAACAATTTAATGTTTTCGATTCAAAGATCTAAAAGATGAAGCTCGCTTCGTCCTTAGAGATTTCGAGCAAATTCACTCTGAGCCGTGTTTTATTTCACAGAGAGATTCCGGGAGATTCGCTCTGGTCTACAGAGACCACAGAGGCAGGCTGGCCTATCTGCTATCTTGATCACAATTCAACGACCAAGAACCGCTGAAGGTTTGTGGGAAGTGATTGCGTGCCGAGTGAGTTTGTCTACACCAAACAGCCATCATGGTTTTATCAAATATTCCAGCTTCTCTTCAAAGCAGAGGCTATTTAAGCTCTTTTCTGGGAAACAAAAATATGAATATTACTTTATCCACTGTGTTGGTCCATTATGAGAAATTGGCCCTGTTTTGCAAATCCAGTGGCTTTCCTCGGTCCCTGGGCCGTCTGTGGAGAGGCTGTCGTGTATTAGCAGGTTAATTGCCAGAGTTGCAATGGCTGTCAGATCACAGAAGGGGGAGAAAGTTTAATTGTGCACTGTCCTGATGGCTAACCTCACAGACAGCTGGCCTGTACATGCAAGAATATGCAACAAAAAAGCTCATGAACGCTCGCTGATACATACTGTATAGGAATTATGTATACATTTGTATACAGTACTGTGCAAAAGTCTTGATGTCCTTCCATATTTATTTTTCAATCTATTTTATTGAGGTACAAACAGAAAATACAGGAAATATGTACAAAAAAATTAAATTAATTTTCAGGACTAAATGTCGTCTTGAGGCATTGTTGGTGTTTAGTGTGACCTCTCTTGGCACCAAACACATCTTGAGCGTTTTTGAGCAGAATGAAGTATAAAGACGAATTTCTTTAAAATGAGAAATTAGGATTACATTTTATTTAGGTTTAAAAGATCCTGCAGTTTCCTGCTATTGCTCAAGTGGAAGGGGAGTTTACCCTAAAAACTTAACACATCAGATTACATTTTTATACAGTTTTTAATACTATACACACATTTCCTGTATTTTCTTGATGTATTTTATTAAAGAGACTGAGAAACAATTATGAAAACTATAACATTGCAAAAACAACAAATCTAATTCTGGCATGGTGGCATTTTGCACAGTTATATTTTGCTTTGGTAAAACTTTACAATAAAGTTCTATTTGTTAGCTACACTAGTTAATGACATTGAACAATTCCTCTATAGACGGTTTCAGCAGTATCAACATAAACAAGTGGCTGTTCTGGTCCGCACGTAACTTCCGGTAAACTCCACTAAGAATAAATAACAACAAAGTTCTTTAAACGTAATTTATTTATATAACAAGCAAAAAACAACACATAGATTACCTAGGAAACCAAAACATTTGTTATTTTCGACAATGTTCAAGAGATCAGTTTAGCAACTAGTCAGGGCTGGGTTTCCTGATAACGATTGAACTTAGCACTTAAGAGCGCTTTCTACGAGCTACTTAACGAACATTTGTTGTTCATTTACGTGCGTTTCCCAAAGATGCAAGTGAAACGATCGCTTGAAGCTGGGTTTTAAGTGCTACTTACGAGTCGCTATCCGTTTGTCAAGTGCTGAAATGTCACCAATAGAATGACTCTGTAGCAGAAGCTTGTTTAGGCTAATCATCTTTAGCCGATGTGCACTAATATTTTTTATAATATTTTTTATTATTGTTCAATGACTTTTTTAATGTTTTAAAATTATTCATAATGAAATATTCTTTTCTGTATTTAGTTATAGGACTCGTCCCACTGCAAAATGCCTTCTGCATTTTATATTATAGTTTAGATTATTAATATTATTTGTTGTTTATTATCAATGATTTTTTATTATTATGGATTATTGCATTGTACCGTAAATATTTATTTGGTTTCTTTAATCAGATGCCATACCCTTCAAAACATTTTTTTTACTGTAGCCTAGATGAATTATAGCAGCAATTGGTAGGAACCATTTATCCATTTGCTAGTGCCAACTTTTACCAAAGTTGTACCAAATATGTTTTCCTTCTTTATTTATTTATTAAGTCATTTACATTTGATTTCTCATTTGAATTTTAAATATATTTTATAAAAGTAATTTAAACAAATAAACAAAGAAAACCCCAATATATAAATATACATTTAAAACATTACATTATCGTTATTGCAGTAGTGCAATTTGCTGGTCCTGCAGGTGACCTTGTAACTTTGTTGTCTTACGATGCACTTATGAATTAACGATTACTCCAGAGCACATGTAGATCTACGATGATTTTCAAGTGCTACTTAAGCTACGAAGCTTTTGGGCCCGTAATTCTAAGATGATTCGTACGATCGTTTTTACGATCTACTTAGCCTTACGATGCTTTTGGGAAACCCGGCCCTGACCATTAAAAAAAACTAAATTAGAAGTAAAGTTCGGATCCAGACGTGTATCACGTCAGCGCACGTGCGTCCGATGAAACCGTCTATAGCAGTGTTTCCCAACCAGGGGGTCGGGGACCAACAGGGGGGCCTCAGCAGATTTCCAAGGGGGCCTCAAGAGGACTTAAAATAATTACAAATTGGACAAATATGGCCATTTTAGTAGCGAATATACATCTGTCTAGTCATTCCAAGTTCTATATGAAACATTATACCTGTTAATGCACAGATAATAATAAGCAAACAATGACAAATACTATTGATAGCAGAGGCGGACACTACTTGAGTATTTTAAGTACATTTTTCAAGCATCTGTGCTTTATCAGAGTGTTTGTTTTGGGAAAAATTACTTTACTTTACTAAAAAATTTTCACTACATTCTAAAGCATAGAATCATACTGTGTATTCCTTTCATGTTGCATTTTTAAATGTATTTAATACCCAATTACATAAAGATTGTGTACTTTTACTTTTTTGAGTAAAGTACAAAGGTACTTTTTACTTGAGTAAAGGTAAAAAAATACTAGATGTTTAATGTACTTAAATTTTAAATATAAACCAAAAACCTGAAATTATAATATGTAGTAGAGTAAAAATGATGTTAATATGCTTTGGAATGCATGTTTTCCAAAGAAAAACACTGAAAAAATATGAATACTTAAAAATGTACTTTTATGTAAAAAGTAAAAATACTTAAGTAGTGTCCACCTCTGATTGGTAGTAACTAAAATTCACAAAGAATAAAAAATACTGAAAAATATTTTGGCCACTGTAAGTTCATGTTAGCTACCGCATAAATTAATGTTAATGAATGGAATCTTACTGTATTGCTACCAACCCTTTCATATTTACATTTTATGCCTTTGGCAGATATTTTTATTCAGACTTAATCAGTATGTGTTTCCTGGGTTCAAACCCATAACCTTTTGCACTGCTAACGCAATACTCTACCATTAAGCTATACAGCTTTATCCAAAACAACTTACAAATATCCATTTCAGCAGTATGTTGGTAACATATGCAAATTAAACCCATGTCCCTGTTGTCAAAGACACCATGCACAACCAGCTGACCTAAGACCTAAAATATATTTGAAGCGGTGCGCAGAAAAGTCATTAGGCGCACACCTCGAGCACATGGGTTCAAGAGTTGCTGTCCGTGGTGCTGAAAAAACTCCCAATGACCGTAATGCTCTACATAGTTATTTCAAGAACAGGTTATGACAGATTCACTTCGCTCTCTAGTCACACAACCATCCACACCTCAGTGCAGCCTGACCTTCACAGGTGCCCTTTCTAGCTCCGTCGCAGTGCAGCCACCCACCTCTCTCTTTCTCTCTCTCTCTCCGCCTACCATTCTATTTCTCCAGTTCACTCGGCTTGCACCTCTCCCCCAAACTCCCCCCTTTACTAGTTTGCATTCCTTTGGCCCGCTCCTGGATCATCTCCACTTGGCAGCCAAGCCGGCCCTGTCTGTTTTCATTCCCCTCTAAGAGGACAAGTAATTTGGGAGAGAGGAGAGCAGATGACCACTGGCTTCTGACCTTTTCTGCCTCAATTTAACTCCTCCGTGTAGCACCGCGAAAGTGGCAATCAGACTAGGCAGAAGTGACACCCTCATCTCAGCGCGCCTGAGCCCCGCACACAATCACAGTGTCACTTTCCATCACAGCACCGCAGCGGCTGGAAGAAGAGGAGGGGTCGGCCTGGACACCACCATGGCCGTTTTCCTCCGCACGGGTTTTATTAATGTGACGGTGGAGTGGCCAATGAGAAAAGCATCATTAACACGGGCTGGACTCTGCCTTGTTATCAAAATGTGATGACACAGTTGGAATCATCCAGTTTATGTGTCAAGTGCTAATGGACTTCGCTAGTGAGTTAAGGCGAAACCCAAAGTATGACATGCATTGTGTGAACATGTTGTTACATGTAGCTCAAATAAAACTTGTGAACAGATTTCACACCCTTACCATCTATGTTTCGCTTTTTGGGGTATTTTTTCCAGAAAGGCTGCAAATTATATATTATAAAAACAGAGACACAGATTGTGTGGCATTTAATACATGTTATCCTGTATTGTCCTTGTCAAATAAACATTTGGGAAGACTGTGGCTAGTTGTCACACAAGGGAATATTTGAATAGGTCAAATGCAAAAGCCGCTTAACCACACCTCTGTCAAAAATAAACTGAATGCTCTCGGGAAAGTTTTATATACCAATTAGTATATAAAAGCAATTAGTAAATAATACCAAAATACCAATTAGTTGGCAGAATCCACTAAACGTCACAACAATTTTCAGTGAAGTGCACACAAGAAGAATTTAATGTACTGCGATGCGTATATGTCAAGTTTTTTTACCTGGTTAAAGGATGTTTAAAAGATATATTAGCATGTTGACCAAGCCATTTACCTTTATTCATTTTTTAGGAAATAGAGGGTTTCTCATGTTAAATACTAATGAAATGCCTAAAGTGACATTTGGGAAATACTGACTAAAAACTTTTTAATTCCCATTAAAGTGAGATTCATCAATCTAAACATAAAAGCCTGATAAAAATGCTCATTAAGCACTTAGAGGGTTTTGCATCTAAACTGTTTTGAAATGGTAGATTTTTTGGGAAATAAACATTTTTACATTTATTTATTTTTTATTTATATATATATATATATATATATATATATATATATATATATATATATATATATATATATATATATATATATATATATATATTTCATATATACCAGGGGAACCATTTTAAGTACCATATAGCACCTATGTAGAACCATATTGTGCTATATAGAACCATATCTGGTGCTATAGTGGTGCTATATCATTCTTCATACAGTACTTTATAGGTGCTATTTGCACTAAAAATGGGTCCCCTATGATAACTTTAAGTGCTATTTAGCACCAATTTTTTTAAGTGTATATAAAATTTATATAAATATATTACTGTCATTCAGTTATTTGATAGATCAAAATGAAATTGCTGATCCAAACACCCAAATATTTATAAATGAAATTCATGGAAATTGTCAGGGGTGCCCAAACTTTTGCATACGACAGAATGCACCTTTTAGGTACAAAAGCATACTTTTTGAAAAGGTACCGAAAAATGTTGTACCATTTTTTCTGCGAGTGCAAATTCTGTGAAAATATAACCTTGAAATCGATGTAAAATCAATAATGAAACTGATGCTCTACATCACATAATTTGATTATGAAACTTTAGCCTGGATTTCACAGACAGGGTCACAAATATAATTTGTATTTTTAATAGTTCCAAAAATATTTTATTTACCAGAACATATAAGCAATTATTCTGTACCTTGTCAGACAAAAATTGTCATTTGAAAGTTCACACTACTATTTGACGATTTAGGCCCCTGGTACTAGAAATCTCCACTGGCAGCTAAATGCTCAGAGACTTCATCAATGCATTCTGAAATGCTGAGGCTGTCGATTTTATTTGTCTGAGAAGAGCGGGGGGCAGGGAACTGTGTGGATGAACTGCAGTGCCTGCTCAATATCAGCAAGTTCCACCGCTGTTGCTAAAAGACATGCCAATGTGTGCGGATGTATGTAAGCCAGTGTGAAATACAATGAGTGCAGTGCTCACAGGCTACACGTTATGGCAAGAGCAGCCGTGAAATAGAGTCGCTCAAAGGGGATCTGTTACAAAGTGGCATATGCAAAAACCCATCACATAAGCCACGACACACACTGGATAAATGGATTACGGAGTGTGTTCGTGGACAAGTTTAGGACCCGAAGACTTAAGGAGACACGAGCCTTTTAACATGATCAGAAATGCGACAGGCTCTATAAGGCTGATACAATATATGCCAGTGTTAACTACGACAGCCAAGGTGGTTCTGAGAAAAGACTAACTAACGTCTTTCTTTTTAACCGGAGGGAGTTTACCTGACTAGAATACAATCATAAATGATGATATGCCTCTAAGGGGGGCAGTATCATTTGAAAAGATCCATTCATTGGACTTGCTCATCCCCTCTGTGCTGAAAATGAAATTGTCTGATGTGCAAGATTTACCTTTGCCGCATATGGCCCCGTTCAGGCAAGAGGGTCGCGGCTCGACGTGTCATCTTATGGCACCATCGCGGTGGCTCCAATTTACACACGGAGCCGTTCTGCATTTCAAAGGAGCACAGCGCGAGCCCTCCTGTTAGCGATCGCTATCTGAGCCCCGCGGATGCAAGATTAGGCCAGCTGGAGAAACCGCTCGCTGCTTCCCCCGCATTTACATTTTCATTTTCATATTAGATTTTTCCTCCATTCCCCCTCCTGGGCTTTAACTAGTCTGTCCGCACACCTTCCCCTTCTCCTCCGAGCAGGGCCAAGTAAGCGAAAGCGTACTGTTCCTTCCCCAATGACTCTTTGTAGCCTTTTACGCAGCTTCGATTAATGGAATAACTAATGAAACTTTTGATGTAAAAACAAATAATGGAATTCGTCGGCGAGGCAGCTTTAAGTATTTTTCATCTCAAGAAATAAAGACAGAAATAGATCAAAGAACTACTTATAAATCCGTGCGAGAAATACGAAAAGCATTCAAACAATATCTTCAAAAAAATTAAACGACTACGAGATAAAAGGAGGTTCGCATGAGCTCCTCGAATGGTCTTGTTCTTCTGTGGTTTTGGGCTGTGAATCAGAGATATTGTTCAGAGCAGGGTAGGGATGATTAGGAGTTCTTGCCCTTGAAAATCAAACTTAGAAATGCTGATGCTAGAAAGAACAAGACACTGTTGAAGTGGAAACTTGCCATGTAGCTCATGAAAAGATCAAATATGATTCAACAGCATGCTTTAGGACAACTTTAAAACATTAGATTAATGGATACGGTTAATGGGAACATCTGAGTTGACTTTAGTACAGTGTTGAGGGAAAATAGGTTAAAATAGCAATGCTACTTGTTAACTAAATACACTTAGTATTACTACTATAACCATGTACTAATTTAACTATGAGTGAAATGCAATAATGCTACATCACATTTTTTAAATCATTACAGGTTTAAAAAAAAATTGTTGTTGTTGTTGTTGTTGTTACCTTAAATTTAATTCTGTTATATTTAATATAGTTAATATCTCTTATATTTAGAAGAGATATTGGCCACTTAAGTACTACAATGTAGTAAGCTACTTTTGGTAGTTTAACCACTTTTTCATATTGGACCGTACACACCAAACGCGAATTCAACGATTTGCGCGAGTAAATACCATACAGGGCTCTATCATACACCCGGTGAAATGCAGCTCAATGCGCGATGCAAGTGTTTTTTGCTAATTCCAACTTGCCGCAATCATCCTTTTAACGTTTAGCGCCACGTTGTTTAAATAGCAAATGCATTTGTGCCCAATTTTGCGCCCCCATAGGCATCCTGGTCTGAAAACGAGGTGTGTTCAGGCGCATTGTTGGCGCATTGCTATTTTGAAGCAACTAAAGTAGACTACGCCATTGACCAACAAAAACCTGGTCTAGAGTCTAAACTCAATGGCGCAATATTGTTTTTGTTATTTAATAAGCGCGTTCATAATACGGGACGACAACATGTATTTGTTCATTACACACAACCCTTTTTATAATATAAAAATTAAAGGATTAAAAATGTAAACAATTATTATTGAGTCTCTTGGATTAAAAGAAAAGGGCTTTTAAATGTTTTAATCCAAAAAATAAAAATTTCAAAACAACACAATTATTTAACATTAATCTTACACTGTGGGTCTTCCTCATCCGCTTAGTTTTTCAGTTTACAAAGTCTGTCATATAAATAGGGATTAGACATAGCGCCAGCGCAGCTGCCTTTTAACTATTTCACCGCCATAAACGAGATATCTCGTCAATTAAGAGAAAACCCTTCCCCGCCAATGACGAGATTTTCCGTCTTTCCGCAATACGGCTATTATTTAAATATTATTATAATATAAAAATTATTTATATTACCGCAACTTTTTAAACCCGGAAGTATTGCCCTATGGCAAGCGGCTGCATGTCCGTGTCTGTTTTAAAGATCGCTCTGAATGGGATCTCTATGAAAAGTCCATCACAAAAATGGAATTATCTCTGCTTTTTGCTCAAAATGTGGTGTTTTTGCAGAAACCTACCCATATTCAAAAGCTGATTACAAAAGAACCACTGAAGGTAGGATGAAACGTTTTTTTTTTGTTTGAAAGCAGAGGGTCTTTTCTTTCATTTGGTATATTGTATGTTTATATATTTAAAGAAGAACATTGTCTGGAAGGCATTAAACTTTGGTGAAAATCATGAAAAACGCTGGCGCTGGCTGGCAACTTTTTTTAAAAACGCTGGCGGTGAAAGAGTTAAAGGGGATAAGAGCTGAGACTCTCATTGGTTTATTGCACGTTACGCCCAAAACACTAGCCTGACTACGTCAGACTTTGTACTTCCGCTAAATTTCATTACGCTTCTGTACTCAGTCTGAGATAGCTCCCATTCTAACCGTTTTCCTCCGGTCTCAAAACGCCGGTCCAATCAACAAACAGAGGGCGGGCTGAGAGCCGTGAAGTAGACGCTAAGCGTGAATGTACGGTTGTTGTTTGTGGACATGGAGGCACAGAAGCTATTTGCTCTGTTGTGCAGAACGGGCACTTGGCAACTTAAACCCGAACAAGAAGAGTGTTTGTTAAACATTTTGAATGGATATTATGTTTTTGCCCTACTCCAGACAGGTTTTGGTAAAAGTTTAATTTATCAACTATTACCGATTGTCAGCGAGAATTTGTGCAGCACAGCTTGACGTGCACAACGATTGAGAAATCATGGAAGGGAATTTCGTTCTTCACAGTTAATGGTGGAGGACGCGTTTAATGATTTTAAACTTCAGACAAGCCCCTCTCACGAGAAGGAAAACGATTGTCAATTATGCCCAGTCAGACTCTGTCTATGAAGCGAAGCAAAATAGCAGAGGATGGTATTACCATTAAAAGAATAGGAACAACCTTTTTGACCATGCACTTGGCGCACAAACCATTTTTCCAAAATTAGCAAAAGTAGAATCGGACACACCCGTTTAGACCATGCGTCGTGCGCTTTAGACCGCTTAGATCGTTAAAATAGGGCCCACAAAAGGAAACTTACGCTGGGCGATGCGAATGACATGAAATGGGTGGCGCAATTGCAGCGAAAACACGCGCCATTCACCTCAAACGCATCTTCGGGCAAGTTGAAAATATTCAACTCGAGCTAAAAATTAGCATGACACAAAGTTAAATCTCGCAAGTAACACATTGCTTTCCTTGCATTGCGCTTGACTGTATCTTTCCTTACTATGATGTATACTCAAAATTTAAATATACCCAGAGATAAACCTGTATAGGTCGGTTGGTAAAGCATTGCATTAGTAGTGCAAAAGGTCATAGGTTCAAACCCAGGGAACACACATACTACTATAATAAGAAACAAGCGTGGATACAAGCGTCTGCCAAATGCATAAAAAAACTCCTCATTTAATTTCGCAAAGTAGCTTCCTCAACACTATGGTATATCAGCATATGGTAGCAGTCAGCACCTCCACCCAAACTGAACTTGACTGGGATTTAATCCGGAATCTATAGTATTACTCCATCACAGTTTTCAGCACTTTAAACGCCTCTGTCTTTCAGACAGATCTCGCTTACTGTGTGAATGCAGGGGTCTTATTCAAAGTGGCACTCAATGAACTTAAAGGGCCACTGTGGTACAGTGATGCATTGCAGGCATAAGCACCAATGGCTCGCCCTGCATATTAAAGGCAGGGGGCCACACACCTATGCATTCTCATCACTTTTCCGGGCCCTCAACAAGCAGACAGAAAAACGAAACCAATCTACCAACAGAATGGAGTCACAAGCGAGCTACAGACTGACAGTGGCCAAACAGGTCAGCCATCAGTGTAACTAATGCACATGATGAACTAGCTACTGAGGGGCTAATGAAAGTGTAGAGTAAAAATCAATATTTGTCTTAGGCACCCATATTTTTTGGAGTGTCTTAAAGAAATAGTTAACCCAAAATGAAACGTCTATCATCGTTTTCGTACCCTCATCCACCAAAATTACTAGCTTCTCTGAAACATAAAATGTAGTTCATAAGACTTTGTAATTACAATAAAAGCATAACAGGGGCTGCTTGTTTTTTTTTGGGGGGGGGTGCATTTAAAAAAAAAAAACATGTGTTTAATACATAAGACAATCAGATTTGAAACAAAAGCGTAAAAATGCAAATAACAGATATTTTTATTTTTAGGTGATCTTCTTACAAATGTGCCACAATCTTGATTAAACAGTTTTGTGCTACAATAAGGTCCAGTCATCTGTAAATATTACAGCTAATTGAAAATAACCATCAGGTATATTACGTGTCAGCTCACGGTGTCAGATGAATGAAATATGAATGTGATTTTGTGGATTCTTTCAAAATAATGAAAACCATCCAGATTTTCCATAGCAAGGAGAAGTGCAATGTTTACTTGCATGGCTCAAAATGTTTACTCGTCTATGTGAGTCTTATCTACACGGGACAAGGAAGGGTAAAGAGAAAGATGCATTTTACATTTCTGCATGTTCCCGTTGGCAGACAGCTGACCTTCACCGCAGACAAACTTGTGCGGGTAACGGCGTTCAAATTACGTCCGTTCCAAAGGACTACATGAAACAGTCAAGGCCCTTTAAAGTCGTTCAATTAGATTATCCTTTTCATTTCTTTCTTGGGCACATTCAAGACGCACACACGCCGCCAAAATAAAATGACACTCAGACTCATACACACATATAAGGGACGAACAAGCGAAAAGCGACGTGTGAGAAAGAACTAAGAATGACAAGCAAGCAAAGCCAACGTGATTGGCAGGCAGATTCTGTGACTGTTGAAACAACAATTCAACCCTGGAATGTGATATAGGAACCACACAGAGCCTTAAAGGCAATATTAAATAAATACTTAACCCATATGCTTTTTTAATATACATTCTTGAAATTATTGTCATATTATTATTATTGATTATTCATATATAATAATGAGCTTATTTCCTTTCAATCTCTGAATATCTTTCAATGCTTAAATGAACATGAAGATCTAAAAATATTGAATGCTGTGGACGTTTTTTACATTGTTAGTTCATGTTAGCTAACACATTAATGTTAACAAATAAAACCTTGTTACCCTGTTATTTAACAAATAATAAATAAATATAACAATACAATTATTTTTTTGTAAGAGGTAGGAATCAGAGTAACAATTTAACAATACAAAACAGGACACATATTTTAATTTCATACAGATCAAATAAGGTCGTACTTCTACACTATTGCTCTCTGATTCCCCACCTACACACAGCCCATCTTTCCAACTCTCCCACTTTCTCTCTCTGCACTTATTTTCTGCCCCGCTGTGGTTTTGAATCCCTCGAGCTTGTCAAGAGGACTGGCAGTGCGGACAGCATCGCATCACGCATTACAATTCACTACAGCTTTGTGTGCGTGTGTGTGTGGGTGAGGTGGTGGGGAGGCAGTATTTTCAGGGGAGTTACCATAATTATATGACAAAATGCAGCAAATCTCACAGGGTGCAGAACACAGGAGCAGGGGTCAGGGGACAGAGCACTTTCAGCGGGGTAATTTGTAAATGTCATTCAGGTGGGCTTCTCTGTCAAAGCCGGCATCCGCAGCAGGCTTTCTCATGCAGATTTCTAGAGCCAATGCTGCCAATGCTGCTTAATTCTGCTGACCCTCTTGGCACTGTTATCTGGTACTGCTTGTATTATCAGCAGAAATAGGCTATAAAAACATACGCAGTTAAAAGAATCTTGCTCACGAAATGTAATGTATTGATATGGCGTAACGTGGCATTTGCCATGTTTGGTATATTTTAATATAAATGTTAAAATCTGTTTAATTTTTAAGATGACTAAACAAGATCCAAAAACGAATAGTTGAATCAAGAATAATACAAAAAAAAAATGTCGGGTTATTTTCAACCCAGCATTAGGTCAAAAGGGGATGAACCCAACTCTTTTTGTTGCAATTTAACCTAGTTGTTTCAACCCAAAATGATGGGTTGTTTTAACCCAAATATAAAAAAATTCTTGATTAATTTGACTCAATGACTGGGTTTGTCCCTTTTTTATCCCTGTATTTATTTTTGTCAGCCAAACACACTTGACCTAAATAATATATATATTCCATTTTAAGTAAATATTTCAATAGTTTTACAGCACATTTGCATGTTTACCTTTAAAAACAATATTTATTTTTATAAATAATATAAATAACTTTATTAAAATATTATTTGTATCCATTTAAAAAAATGTATCCATTTACATTATTTTATCCATTTACATTTTTTATCCGTAGTAATTTACCTAGTTATTGTTGTCATTACCTGTAATTAGACCTTTATTTGGTTACTTACTTTTAAAAGTACCTTTCCATTTTGCACAAGTTCTCCGTTTTCTGATATATTGTTTGTGTTATGGTCACATGGCATGGAGATATAAAAATACATATCTTATTGCTGGATTTTTTTTATTGTTAAATTATTTATTTACATTTTATGATTTAACTTAGATTTTTTTCATCACTTCCAGAACCCCCTGCAGTAACACCAGTTTGGAAATCCTGATTTAGGCTGTTTATGCTATGCTATGAATTCATTAATTAAATATTAAATATAACTAACTGAATAAATACAATTATTTAAAAAAATTCTAAATCATTTGTTTAAAAAAATAAATAGTAAAAGTAGAATGTTATACCATCCATATACATTCCATACAGATTTGCACTTTGGAGAACATAATAATGTCCAGTGCTGGGAATGAGACAGAAAATGCCTTGCCATGGTTAAAATATTCTGCGTAACCTTTTTTTGAGTGTTTGGCTTCTGAAAGCCAGTTGAGATAGAAACGACATGGGGTGAAACACAGGCTATATGATTAGGTGCTGTTGAAATGACCAAAACGCTGCTTCAGAATGTGTTACGCCAATCTGAATAATCACAAGAGACCATTCCAGACCCAATCGATGTGCTATCACTATTTTCCCTTAAAAGAGCTGGCTCATTTTCCCTCAAGTGGGCTATCAGTGTTGCCTATAACCCATACATTTCAAGGCCTGGCCGAAAGTTTCCATCTCACCCTCTCTGAATTCATATTAAGGTGGCTGCTCATTGAAGCCTTGCAGGTTTATTCACAACCCTATAATGAACATGCTTAAGACAGACATCACCTGTGATGCAGGGTTCCTGAAGATAGAGACCAATCGTTAGAGACCTGATGTCAAGCTGTTACATCAGGTTGACTTCGAAAACCAACATCGGACTTATGTCAAGATGTTTCATTGGGTTGACATCATAAATTAACATCAGACTGACGTCAAGCTGTTACGTCCGGTTGACGTCATAAATTAACATCAGACTCCCGTCAAACAGTTACGTCGGGTTGACATCATAAATTAACGTTGGACTGACATCAAGTTGTTACGGCAGGTAAATGTCATGAATTAACTTCAGACAGACGTATAGCTGTTACATCGGGTTGACATCATAAAATAATGTTGGGTTGACGTTAAGCTGTTACGTCAGGTTAACGTCATAAATTAACATCAGACTGCCGTCAAGCTGTTACGTCGAGTTGACATCATAAATTAACATCAGACTGACGTCAAGCTGTTACATCAGGTTGACGTCATAAATTAACGTTGGACTAACATCAAGTTGTTAAGTCAGGTTGACGTCATAAATTTAACATCAGACTGCCGTCAAGCTGTTACGTCGGGTTGACCTCATAAATTAACGTTGGACTAACATCAAGTTGTTACGTCAGACTGACGTCAAGCTGTTACGTCGGGTTGACCTCATAAATTAACGTTGGACTAACATCAAGTTGTTACGTCAGACTGACGTCAAGCTGTTACGTCGGGTTGATGTCATAAAATAATGTTGGGTTGACGTTAAGCTGTTACGTCAGGTTAACGTCATAAATTAACATCAGACTGCCGTCAAGCTGTTACGTCGGGTTGACCTCATAAATTAACGTTGGACTAACATCAAGTTGTTACGTCAGACTGACGTCAAGCTGTTACGTCGGGTTGACCTCATAAATTAACGTTGGACTAACATCAAGTTGTTACGTCAGACTGACGTCAAGCTGTTACGTCGGGTTGATGTCATAAAATAATGTCGGGTTGACGTTAAGCTGTTACGTCAGGTTAACGTCATAAAATTAACATCAGACTGACGTCAAACTGTTACATCAGGTTGACATCATAAATTAACGTTGGACTGAGGTCAAGCTGTTGCGTCATGTTGACGTCATAAATTTACATCGGACTGCCATCAAGCTGTTATGTCGAGTTGATATCATAAATTAACGTTGGACTGACGTCAAGCTGTTACATCAAGTTGACGTCATAAATTAACATTGGACTAACGTCAAACTGTTACATCAGGTTGACATCATAAATTAACATCAGACTGAAGTCAAGCTGTTACATCAGGTTGACATCATAAATTAACATCGGGTTTATGTCAAAAACCAAGCTTGGACTGAACGGGTGATGTGGTTCATCCTTGAGGTTCATTCTCTCTATCTTTGGTATCATGTCCTGTAACCTTCAAGGCGGTTGTGATTCATGGCCTCCACATTTAACTGCAACACTTCTTTGAAAGACAAATTTCATTCCGGCTCATGTGAATCGCTGTTTACTAAGCAAACATTAAACAAAAGCAGAGTTCAAGGCAAGTCATGAGTTAAAGCCTATGCTGTGAATGTCACCAAAAAAAATTAATGGGAGAATTCAGTACAGGTAAACTGAAAGTTGCTTGCTTTGGATCTTTTGTGAAGTTCTTCTCATGAGATCAAGGAAAACCTCATTGAAAGATTTGATAGAATTTAGAAAACAACCCATGTCCTGATTTGTCTATGGTCGCCTGTTTAAAGGTCCATTCTGTTCAAAAAAAGCATTAAAAACACATCAGATAGAAATTTCTTTTTGTGGTTGTGTTATTCATTGGTGACTTTTATATCTTTGAAATGGAAAGACAGTCATCATTAGACTGTTTCCTTCAGCACATTGGCTATAATAGGATGGTGGGTTTTTATACTCAAGTGGCCTTTATACTTATTCTGTCTGAGCACTGCACATTGCAGCTTCCCATCCAAGTGCCCATCATTATATCTAAAGCAGCTGTGATATTCATTATTAGGAGACACCTTGCCTTGACCATTCTGCTCTCAGCCAATGAGACAAAAGATTCCCTTTAATACCGCGCCAACACTCTCACCTTGTGACGGCAATGAAACAAGTCTGTATGCTAACCTGTTTAATTCCATTTACTTGACTGTTAATATCTCCATTCAATCTGTAACTGCTGGCCCTTATGACCTCTTTCAAATACTTTTTCAGTATTAAAAGCTTGTTTTGTACCTGGAAACCTAGAGCTAATGAATCGCAATGGCTTTTAAATAACTCTTTATGAATTAGAGTTAATAAGATTATTAAAAGGAAGTTTTACAAGCACTTTTCGAAGATGCACTCCAAACTATTTGCTTGAAATTGAAACAAGAAACGCGCAACAGGCCATTTTTGGGACGTTCAGGGTGAGTTATTTTTTTTACTCTGTATATGCTGTATAGTCTGTCCATAGGCCAATACTGTAATGCCATCAGGGACCTGGTTATTTGAATATGGGAGCTTTTTTATCAGGAGCACAAGTGGTGCAGAAAAAATTGCCTGGGATTAATTTGGGTGGTGGTGAATACGCAGCTGGGATCAGCACGTGCAGCTTTCTCCACCCGTGCCGACGATATGCTGGTGTTGCATGGTCTGTCTATTAACGGTGACTTTTCTTCTTTTGGAGGGACTGTGACTGGGGTCTGAAGTCAGTGGTGTTACTTTAAAAAGCATTTAGGCAATAATAACATACATACAATATGATAAGAAATGTTAATCTTTTGCTCCTTTTTATCCATATCCAATGCAAAGCTTGGCTGTATCGTCTGGAAACATGCAGGATCATGTGTTCACGTGTTTAAATAAAGAGAAAGCATATTACAACTGTGTGTTTGAGCATTCAACGCTATCGGGGAGGTTTGTGAATGTAAATGTGAGCTGTTTTTATTTCTCAGTCATACCCAACTGTTTCTGCAGGGTGCAGACGGGTAGTGTAGTTAATGGAGCAGCACTCTGTGGCATGGCTGGGTTTAAAATCAGCCTGACCGTACTGCTTTTTCAGCAGGAGTGGACAGTAGGCTTTGAGCAATGTTTGTCGTGGGGAGTTCATGCGTTAAACAGTTTCTCAGTAAGGATGATGGCGGGCCAACTTCAGAAGAAGCAGCTTCATGGGTACAGCTATGGCGTCTCTTATAATAATCTCTCTTAAATAATTCAATCTAACATTACAGCAAAGTGATATAACTAAAAATAAAAATATGTGGTTACATTTATTATGAAGTCTGTGTTTATATTGCATTAAGGGGCATTCTTAATACAATAATTGCAGGCGTAATGCCTTATAATAATTATTCATGATACAATACAACAAACAGTATTATTATACATTATAATACATACTGTATTTGGCTGGGTTATTTGGTGAATATTGGACAAAACAAATGTTGGGTTAAAAATTGACACAGTGTTGGGTTGTTGTTATGCAGTTGGGTTAAAACAACCCATTATTGGGTCATTTTTAACCAAGTGGTGTGTTCTGTTCAATATTTACCCAGCATGGGTTAAAAATAGCCAGCCATTTTAGAGTGATGATAAACTCTAAGTGTTACCATAATTATCAACTGGTTTTTGCCATAAATGTAGCCATAGATGCTAGAATGGCGTAACTCCCTTAACCAACCGGTTTTTGATGATGCTTGGTGGGGATTTTTTGTAGTGTTAAGCCAACTTGTCAGGACTGGTCAGGTTCTTGTAAGGGATTCGGTGCAGGTGCGCAGACCTCTAAAAATATGGGCTGGCCAATCTTAGTTCTCTCTGGTCTTTGTCGGTTTTAAGTAACCAAGGCTATCTTAAACTGCTTTAAGATATATCTAGTATTATAAGACATGTATTATAAAATAATAATACGTTGTGTAATGTCATTATGTTGGTAAACTTTAGATAGTGTTATGCGTTAAGTGTACGTATTTAAGATAATAAAAACAAGCTAAAATAATCAAGGCTTGTTTTCAAAACAGTTTTCTTACCAATTTTTTTTATATGAACCAATAAATAATTAGATGTGTACCAGTTAATAACTTTTGCTTCAAATCTGCTTAATCCCATCTCCAGGCCATTTAGAAATGGTCTGTTAGCAGAATCCATTAAACGCCACAAAACTTTTTCAGCAAAGTCCTCTAAGTGCATGGAAAAAGAATTGGATGAACGACGGCGCACATACGTAACGGTGCAAGAGTTGTTTTTTAACTGGTTAAAGGAGGTTTACCAAAAATTATGTACTAGGATATTTAAGCAAAATTTTCAGCCTTTTACCTTTATTCGGAAAGTACAGTTAAGAGAGACTATGATTTTTGTCATGCACTTAGAGGGTTTTGCAGCAAAAGAAAGTCAAATTTGTTAAATACCAATAAAAGGACAAGTGACTTTAAAAAAAAAGGCATTTCAAATAATGACTAATAACATTTTCTTTGCCATTAATGTGAGACTTCTAAACCTTAATACTGAACATGATAATTTTTTTTACAAGAAAACAGGTTAGGCACACTAAAGGACACCTATTTCATTACTAAAAAGCAACGTTAATTTGTGAATTTGGCATAAAACAATGTGTTTGCGTGGTTTATGGTTAAAAACACATTATTTTCCACATACCATGGATATTTCACTCTCTTCCTGAAACACACAGATTTGAAAAGCTGTGTGTCCCTGATTGGCCAGCTAATCTGTCCGTTGTGATTGGCCTGAATACTTCTGACTTCAGCCGGAAACGTGACGCTCCCTACCATGTTTGAAAGATTCGGTTGCTAACAGGAGTTAACTTACCAGCTTTGAGTCAGAAGCGGGAGGAATCACGATAATGTCTTTTCTACATCACCAATCCCAGGAAGTAAACTGTTGCCTACAATCCGTGTGTTGTACCTTTTGCATATCAGTAACAAGTACTAATACACATTTACACAAAGGAAATTTAAAAACGTGAATCAGACAATAGGTACTCTTTAAAGGATTTCAGAGTTTTACATATAAAAATGTGAACAGCAATACACACCTTCACATATTTAGTACTGAAAATGCAAACATGTAGTGGAGTCCATTTTAAATCTATTCATTCAAACAGACGAATTGAATCAGACAAAACCGATTCAGGGAAGTTATTCGTAAATGACTTTGGGGCCATTTTTGCTACCAAAGACACGTCTCCATCCTAATGACACAGTCTTTAGGCAGCTTAATGAGCAAATAATATGTGCATTAAAATCAATGTTATATTCACGATTTTTCCTAATTTTATATCCTGCAAAAATCATCATAAATTTTCTATATCACCCAGCACTAATGAAATCTAAAAGTCCCTAAAATAAATAAAATACATAAAGGCTACAACTTCCCATTTCAAAGCCATTTTCCCTTAATCTATCTAGCACAGTTTTCAACCAGAACTCGCTGCATGCAAAACACTTAAGCAGCCAGCAACTAGTTACCCCTTAGGCAATGAGAAAGCGAACGTTTCGCTGCAACTATCGCCGCAATAACGTGAAAGCACACTGCGTTAAACCCATTTGGAGAGGTCACGTTCAAATGAGCTTTGCATCGAAAGCTTTGCATCATTTGCACACATGATGTAGATGAGACAGAACCTACAGCAAACAGACAGCAGCTGGCCAAAGGCAGTCTGTTATTTCACAGCATATAACTAACTGACTGATTAGTAAGAGAAGAGAGAGAGATGTAAGGATACAAAAAGAGTTGGTGAATCTCTTTTATTACCCTGTTTGCAGTTTGGTCACCATTTGTCATTTCTTGTAGCAAGGCACTGTTCAAAGTGTATATACAGTCTGACAATTTAAACCTTCCCATTCTGAGCCTCTCTCCTACGCAGAATACAGCAGAAAATAAATCAGACACAAAAATGCAAGCGATCTGGAAGAGAAGATCTCTCTTTTGCCATCCAGGGAGAAAAGAAGCAAATCGTGAAAAGCGACAGGGTGAAAGTTTAACATTCCAAGCAGTTTGCGAGCACAGCGGCGCATGAAGAAACAGGAAACGTGCGAGCGTTGGATTTAGTAAATGTGTCTGAAAGCAATCAAACAATGTCCGGACCAATACCGGCCTCATCATGATAAGAGGCGGCCGTGAGGCTGAGTGGCTAGCGGGCAACGCTCTAATCAGAGGCCGGACCGCCGTAATTGCCTGCTACAATCTATCTCTGCCACTGCCGGCTCCATACTTTCCCCAACATTAGAAGGCTGCCCAGTTCATTTCAATACGCAGCGCGCCGTCAAGTGAAATTGGCAGGGTAAATAGGAACTGCTGTTTATTTCCTGTTTCCTTCTGTCGTACCGGGGCCAAACACTGAGTAAAAGAGAGTGCTATTAGCTCGAGCAGAATCCACACAAACCGCTGAAATTACTGTCAGCAGGCAACCCTCCGCAAGCCACAAACAATAGACGCCATCCAAATTAAAGCACAATAAATCACAATGCGTTTAGCTGCGCCGAGCCCGCCGGAGTCTCGTCTTTTTCTACGTGTTTGTTTTGTATTTCGAGAAGCGGAGGGCCTCGAGCTCTGCGTGAAGCGTCGGAAAAACAGGACTGGAGAAATCTTAGGTCATTATCAGGAAGCACATTCTGAAATTCACCTCACACTGATTTTAAACTCTCAAGCGAAAATAATGTAGCGTAATGGCACACAGAGAAAATAAGATAATAATAGTGAATGTTTTGGAGTAAACGATGATGTTTTGCTACTCGTATATTGCGCCTCATTGTGCGCCGTCGAGCTAAAGTATGCATTATCTGTCTGGGCATTTGCTTTACAACTTGACAAATAAATAAAAGGTGTTAAAATGAAAAAAAAAAACAAAGTTGTGTTCCTGTAGATCATATGGTAAGCATTGCATAAGCAGTGCAAAAGGTAGTGGGTTTGATTCCCAGTGAGCACACATATTGATAGCTTTGGATAAGCGTCTGCCAAGTAAACACCTATGCAGTACGCATAACAAGTGGCACAGTTCACATTCCTACTGTACATCCAAGTCACTGATGTTTAAAAGATCAGTAATTAAGTGATTACATACTTACACTTATATGTACAGACACCTTTACACATCAAACATAATTAGTTCTCATGGCCACCACATAGTAAACAGGAAAAACTGAATCAATAACCCATTTAAAATGACCTTATGAACATGGCCGGTTACAAACCGACAATATTACGAGCTCTGGAAACATCCACAGAGCCCCATGAGGACTCAAGGCCAGTCAGGTATGTATAGAAAAATCAGTTACCTCATTAAATCATATCCCAATAAAGTCACATCTTTTCTGTTTTCTGGACATGAAGTCGTCGAGTTACGGTGATGCTGTCAACAGCAAACGTCTGACAGTATTCTGACAGGGGAATATTTTATAGCGCTTTTTTTCTAGGGTACTTCACTGCTTTTATGAGGTGCTTGTGCCTTTTCAATCAGCAATAACCACCGAATTTGCCGCCTTCCATTCAGCAAAAGCCGCAAACAATAATGTTTGAAGTCTGGGTTCAAAAGGCCTGAAAAAAAAACACTTTTTCAGTTTTGGATGTTCAGTCTTCAACAATTGAGGTTGAACGGTGCCTTGTTCAAAACAGGCTGCAGTGCTATTCCTTAAAATGACCTCTAATTACATAAAAGATATTTTCAGGCTTTTCAAAATTATGACGTGTTCACCATTGGACCGCACTCTACACTTTATCACAAAAAAATGGGCGAACAATTTCTTTTTTTTCCACTTCAGTCTGCCTGAAAATTGTTTTTCCAGGTTGTTCTAGATGGTTTGTGAAAGGATGAATGTCTCTTGTGTGTCTATCTCTCTCGAAAGTTTATCCTAAACAGATCATTTTTAGGATGAACTTTCATGCAGAGAAAAAAACATTTTTTGTACCACATTGTAATTTTCACTAATAAAGAGATTAATAAAATGCATTTTTACTATTCTGCGACAGTCACAACTCTTATTTGTTTTTGGGTATATGTGGTAATTTGGCATATTTGCAAAATCAGCCGATAAGACGGCCGCAATCTCCCGTTATCTAGATCTTCTCGGATTAATTACTATCAATGTCTAAGAAAAGGCTCCAGCACCTAAAGCCTGAAGAACATTACTGACAGAACCTTGACTAAATCAGATTCTAACTGCTAAATCAATGGCAATTATTGTGAGACAATTGACAGCAATGCATCTAAAATGAGCTTATACGTTATTCCTGTCGCTCTTTAACAAGGACTCGAGGAAAATATAAGACATAGAAATGTTAGTTGGTGAACTGTATTGGCGTGACAAGCTTACAGTGACTTACAGTAACAGGCAGTGGGTTTTTTTGGTATACATTAAAGGAATAGTCAATTTTCTTAAAAAAAATCCAGATAATTTACTCACCACCATGTCATGCAAAATGTTGATGTCTTTCTTTGTTCACTCGAGAAGAAATTGTGTTTTTTAGGGAAAACATTCCAGGATTTTGTTTTTAATGCGGTTTAAAATTGCAGTTTCAAAGGACTCTGAACGATCTCAAACGAGGCATAAGGGTCTTATCTAGCGAAACGATTGTCATTTTTGGCAAGAAAAATAAACAACTTATCATCTTCCTCCGTTTGTGTGATGCGGCAGCGCGACCTCACGTAATTGCATGATACGTCGAAAGGTCACGTGTTACATATATGAAACGCACATTTGCGGACCATTTTAAACAATAAACTGACACAAAGACATTAATTAGTATCATTCGACATACAACAATGTCGGAACGGACCTCTTTCTGCCCACTTGTAAACACTAGGGCGTAGTTTTGCATACTTCATCTGTGACCTCTTGACGTGATGACGTATTACGTGAGGTCGTGCTGGCGGGTCACACGAATGGAGGTAGATGAGAAGTTGTGGTTTAAAAGTGCATATTTTTTATTTTTCTTGCCAAAAATGACAATTGTTTCGCTAGATAAGACCCTTATGCCTCGTTTGAGATCGTTTAGAGTCCTTTGAAACTGCAATTTTAAACTGCATTAAAACTGTTAAGAGTTGGGGTCAATTAAAGTCAATTTAAATGAGAAAAATCCTGGAATGTTTTCCTCAAAAAACATAATTGCTTTTCGACTGAACAAAGAAAGACATCAACATTTTGGATGACATGGTTGTGAGTAAATTATCTGGATTTTTTATTAAGAAAATTTACTAATTCTTTTACTGGAGCGCAAACCAAACAGTGCTGTCCAATCAATAGCAAATCCAGACGGATCTCACGGAAAGTCGTGTAATAGTCACAAAAAAATTTTATTAATTTATTTGAGTCCATGGCACAAAATTCTGCTTTATTTCGTGGCTTGAGCATTTCCTATTTTTTTACCATTGTCGCTTGGGGTTTGAATCACTTTTTGTTAAATTTTTAGACATCCTAACCCAAACCCCAACTCTAACCCCAACTCCAGGCGAGAATAGTTTTAAAAACGGAAGAAAAACATGTAGAAAACAAAACATAAAAGTACATCCTAACCCAAACCCCAAATCTAACCCCAAGCGACAATGATTTCAAAATAGAAAAAAATACATAAAAATGACACGAAAAAGAAAGTCGTGCCACTGACACGAAAAACTATTTATAGAAATTTGTGCGAGTGACACGAAAGACATTCGTGCTCAAGGCATGAAAACAAGCTGAATTTCGTCCCATGGACTATAGTCTTCGTGACTATAACACAACTTTCCGTGAGATCATGTTCAGCAAATCTGTAAAAACAATCACTGCAAACAAAATCGACTACTTTCATACTACATAGCAGGAAAAAGCAGTAGGCGAGGTGAGCAGTGTGTCCGATTTCAAAGTATTCAAAAAACAGTAGGCAAAAAGTACAAGATTTTGAAGTTTACATTCAATGGACACTTTACCATCAAATGAACCCCCAGGAGAGAAGTCAGCCAACGAAGAAGAGGTGTCATCATACTGAAAAATGTTAGAAAGCAGGAACGTATCTATATTCAAATGTAAAAACATAAGGCAAACAGCTGTTCCTAATAGTTAAATTGCGCTTATTTAACAAAATAGAAGTACATCTCACTTGTTGTTATGACGACATATGTCACATTATGCATCAACATGGCGGATGTACCAGTATGTCCGAAATTCATGTTCACTACCCATATTTATACTATATAGAAAGTACCGTTTAACAGTCAATGAGTACTTAATACAGTACATACTGTCACAGTATGTGATTTAGGATGCAGGGAATCACTCACTTCAACAAGTGAGGTCATTAAGTCATATTGTGTCATCTGACCAAAAACATCATCAAAACCTCAACACTACATTCGGTTACAGTATGACACGCAGAGGAACAAATGATGAAATCACAAGCCTATCGACTACAATATGAGACAGTGTTAACATGTCCACGCCATAAATGTATTTACCAACAGTACGATTACAAACATCTTTGGAGGCCATGTCAGGTGAAAGATTGAATGCTGTATTACAAATTAAAACCTAGTTGGTTCCCAATATTAGCATTCATTGGCATGTGTTACTTTATTTCTTCTGTTTTGAAATAGGGCTTTCGCAGTGTGGTCTCCAATGCAACGCATGTGACTCGCGGTTTGGACACACTACAAATCACAGTCATACATTAATACTACAAGAGTAATCGATTAATTCTGAATGTTGGGTCTTTCACAGTACGCTCTATTATATCTAATTACCCAATGGGTCACGGAAGTATGCCTCTGCAATTGCACACTGCCTACCAGGTATATAAAAAGAAAAAACTCTTTCTGTCCACTCTTTCACATACGCACACACTCACACATAGATAGTGGTCCTCTACCAAAAGATCACAGCTCCACCTAGTGGAGAAACAAATGGTGGTCAATGGTACTGGCAGAACTACATATGATTGTAATGCGTTTTATATTACACAAATGTACAAAGATTGATTAAGATTTGTGTGTTTTTTTATTCATTTAAAATTATGTTCTTTAAGTCTATTCTCCATGGACTTAAAAATAAACCAAATATCAGCTTCAATAAGAAACACTTATGCTACACTTATAATGGGTTACAGTATATAGGCAGTATCAGTGGGTCAACCAGACCCCATGTTTGTGCGCTTTCTGTTACAGTGTTCGAAGGTAAATTAAAGGAAATTTAAAATGAAATTCAGAAGAAAGGTACTAAAGGTGTCACTGGGGCGGTACCTAAAGACTGCATGTGAGTATACCTCAAAAGTTCAATTCAATTTTATTTATATAACGCTATTTACAATTGTTTAAAGGTGCAGTATGTAGTTTTTAGAAGTATCGCTTGACAGAAATGCAGAATAAAATACAAAACTATTTTATCAGAGGTGTATAAAGACCTTTCATAATGAACTGTTATGTTTTTATCTACATACTGAGGGTCCCCTTACATGGAAGACGCCTTTTTGTGCCACCATGTTTCTACAGAAGCCCTTAACGGACTTTTTTACTAAGTTGTCTCAGTCGATAACATGTTTGTCCGGTGGCAGCTAAGATTAACCATACTAGAGAGCGTAGTAAAAATTTAACCTATGTAAGAGGGTGCTAGGTTAAGCCAATGTCAGCAGAAAAGTATTCATATGTGTGCCTATATGGTGCATATTCGCTACTAGAGCTGATGCCCTAAATGCCTGAGCAATTGCCTTTTTACATTGTATAACAGTGAATGAATGAATGAATGAATGATTAAATAAATATGTATTTATACTACAAAATTATCGTTTTGTTTGGAATTATGTAAATGTGAATCAAAACAAACCCCTTCAGATATTCAAGGCAGTGACATACAGAATATTTTTCTGCTTATTTTTTTATCAAAGCCGTGGCATAGCTATACGATGAACGGTACTTAATTTTCATTTTGTTTTAATGGAAAAGCATGTGAATGGGGTTTATGCATTCATCAACAGAAAACGAACACATCTATTTTTGTACTGTCAAATCCTGCCCATCCAGAGAGCAGACCAAGCTGGAAAATAAGCTCGCCACACACACACGCACACACACGCGCACACACACACCCTCTTCACCCGCTGAGTTCCACAGTCTGGGCCTGCTGCACCGAGAGAGAATTTACATTTTAATAGGCAGAGCTTCTCGCGCCGACTTCGAATGAGGGTATATGCTCAGCTGAACAGCGGGAAATGCACCCCACAGCAGAAGTTTAGAATGAACCTCAAGACAATTCCTGGTGCACAAAGACAGAAAATGATATATTTTAGTCCATCTCTGTCGTGTATATAGTGAAATATGCATACATATAGAAATAATTTTCTGCCAAACCTCATCCGCATGTCTCCGGGTTTGTGCAACATTTCTAAATGAAAGCAAAGGCGTGTCTGGTCGCGAGCAGGACCGAGACGTAATGTGTTGTGTGCAGAAAGGCAGAAACCTACAGAGTCCATAAGCAAGACTTCCAGTACTGGAGCGCTACTGTCAACATCCTCATTAGTCTTTAAAAAAATGGATTTCGCAATTGCCCCGAGACTGGCTTGATGCTATTCTTCACAATAGCTGCACATTGAACTATGACTTGTATAAAGTATTTAAAGTTTATTATGTTAACTATAAATACAATGTTTCTTTAGCTCAATTGGTAGAGCGTTGCGATAGAGAAGCATAAAGGTCATAGTTTCGATTCCCAGGGAACATGCATACTGATAAAATCTATAACTTCAATACAGTGTAAATCACTTTGATAAAAGCATCTGTCATATGCATAAATATAAATATATATAAAATATAAAAAAGCATCTTCAAGATGCATTTGATCTCTTTTCAGCCTACGTTGTAAATATGCACACTGTCAATTAAAAGTTAGTTTAAGCTAAGCTGTGTTTCCTCATTCTTGGAAACAACCATTTTGTTCTCATCCTCCGCGTTTTCTGCGCCATGTCATGACAGAGTGTGAAACAGCACAAGATGTCACAGCTCCGGGCATGCAATCTAGTGACGGCCCCTCCCAGCTCTACTTAATAACTATTGAACACGCTAACAACAATCAACACTAATTAAATACGAGCTTGTTGACAAGAGTGCAAACCTTATCAAAAACGCCCCCCTTCAAAAAACCTTACTGTGTGGAGAGGAGGAGGAGGGAGCTCCTGTTTTCCGTAATTAGCTAACGAAAAGCCCTAAGCCACTCTTTCTATTTAGGACCTTGCAAGGAGTTTTGTCTGACACCCTGAGAAAAGAAAGCAGGTGCCCTTAACAGGTCACATGACCATACAGAAACTGACGTGCTTTCCATCTTTCCACGTAGATATAAATAATGGGGCACTTTTGATGCCCCCTCTAGATAAGAAACGTTGCACACACACTTCAACTAACTAACTATCATTAGTAGACAGTGCATAATATCTACTAACATGTTATTGTCATGATGCCATAAAAAACACTGTACTGACTGACTAAGTACACAGAAGTACACGTCAACCTATTGTAACCCTTACGCTAACAGTCAACTAAAACTCAACGAATACTCTAATAAAAGTTTGAAATGAAGTATCTGACACTATAGTCACTAGTGCCAGCCAACTCGCACACACTCTGCAAATGTCACAAAAGAGCACATGTGTGTTTTTATGAAGGCCGTTCAGACTAAATCCCTTTTGATTTAGCTTACAAACAAAGTTTTAGAATTGCTGGCCACACACAGGACATAGTGGGCAGTCAGGGCAAGAGTTTGCCCTCCCGTGGCCCACTAACCTAACTGACATATCTATGTGCGCAAACAACCGCTCACGCTTTCCCAAACCAGGAGTAATGCTGAGTGACAGCTACCACAGGGTCCGGCCTTTGCATCGACAGCAGCCGTTTGTTTCCATGATCGCTCCCTGATAGGCAATTGAATTTGTCAGTGACCCTAAACAATTGCTCCGATGAGATCCAACGGGCCTTTCCTTCCCCTGGCCCCACTGCCCATCCTGATCAATACAGCCGATCAATTATATTGATAACTCTGTCCCGTCTGCTGCCTGCACCACAGAAGCTTGTCAAGTGGGTAGCAGGACCACAGCCCTCCCTCCCCCCACACTTGTTGATCGTAGTCTTAAACTGATGTCTATATAAGCATCTGCGTTTGTACCGCTGTTGCGTACACGGTCAATCAAACCCCCCTCCAAAAACCACAAAGAGCGCGATGGAAGCCCACATGCACAGTTGAGCAGAGATCAATGAGCCCCCCAGATCCAATCAGTACATCTCACCTGATCGTCATTGAGTAGTAAAACAACAATGTTGCGCTTGTCTGCATGAGAGCACCCCTCAGGTTCAATAGCATCAGGTAGGGAGTTTGGAGGACAGGAGAGCCCCAGCTGCGAGTGGCTCGCTGGTTTGCATCTGAAGAGCCTAGGGAAGTAGGGAACCGTAATTAAAACCCTACCTGAGCTCTACTCTTGATTCAGAACAGGGAGCACGCTCCCCACGCAGCTCGGAGTCCATGCCACAAACCTCGGCCGCATGTGGTTAAGGATCTTCCACCTTATTAGATAAATTGCTAGCGATTAAAAATAGTCCCCTCGATTCACATTCGGACCCCTAAATAAAAGACCCTGGCGACAGCGCCAAGGCACACTGACCCAGAGACTGAGACCACAGCAGCTGCGGCAATTAGAAACCATTAACGGGAAATTAAAAATACGACACGGAGAGGCACGAAAGCACGCGCGACTTGCCGCACACATCTCGGAGAAGGGGATGCCGATCTCGCTTTCCGTCCCATTGCCTCGCACATCTGTTTGTGTTTGTTGCTTTGGCATGTTTCTGCCATCGCCTGAGCCAAGAGGAGTTAGTTCACCGTGCTCATTAATTAACAGATTAAGCCCCCCTGAGAAAATGGCTCGAAGGCACCGTTGTCAAAGCCCCAATCCCCTGGCGTACGAGTCGGCATGATATTTGTTCATTTAAACCCACTTGCACGCAATCAAAAAGGACCCTCTTCAATTGTCTTAAAACACTCCCTTTTCGGAAGAGCTTAAATGCTGTTAAATAAAAAGTTTGCTTATTTGAACGGAGTCCTAAAGCACCACTGACATGTGCATCTGATCCGTCTGGCCAGCAAGAGGAGCCTGTTTTTCTTCAGCTTGCCAACAAGGAGTACAATTAGTATCCGATCAATAATGACGCTTACTGTGAATTTCTCTATCAATTTTCTGTGGATTTCAAACAAAAAGAAAGCCTTGAACAGTCAATAAATTCCTGCTTGTTTACCCACAAACCAACTTAACGTTTGCACGTTCTTCAAGCAAAGTTGTCTGCGTGTAATTGAAATTCTTTCACCGCCTGCGAATATCCGGGCGATCCGCAATTGACCAGGCATTTGAAAAGAAAATGTAACTATGTAACAATACAAAACGGCTTTTCGAGATGCAATTTAAAGTCTGACATCTGCATTCTCAAAAATGCAAAAAACACAGAGCATGATTGTTGCTCTAGCTGTGATTTATAAGATACTAAAGCTGCTTAGTAATGAATATATGTCACGATTTGACTGAAACTACTTATGGATTATAATACAGAGTATTTCTTTGCCCATATTTAACCAAAGCCTCCATTAAATTTTAAGACCTCCTGGCTAATTATTAAATGGCCTGCTGTTTGGCAATACATTACGTATTCTCAGACGTATGACAGATTACAATGAGAGTCAATATTGCTCATAAATGCTTCAGTCATGTGTGATTATGATTGATTATGATTGTGATGAACAGTGACTTTCCTCCTTCAGACAAACATAAATGCAGGCAAACATACCGTAGTAGTATTGATTCTGCATGCAGTTTCGTTCCCCGTGTTGATAACGGCACAAGATATCAAATTCCACCTTTGGGACACAGCTAATGTTTTTATGCAACAATCTTGTACTCATTTGAAAATGAGTAATCGCACTGTAAATCTCTGAAATCGAGCAAAAAAGGTGCATTATTTCAAGGTAGCTAATTGGCAATTAGTAAAACAATTGCGGAGCATTGTTGCATCGGTCTAATTGATAGCGTTTAGAAGGCTGGCGTACACAGCAGCATGCTTTCAGAGCAGCGCACAGCAAGCTACATTTCTTCATTAGATTACAGCAAATTGCTAAAACGGGAAAATGGGCTCATTTACCTAAATGGTGTAAATGAATGTATGTTTATGAAGCTTTTATGAATCCAGCGATAACTTGCTTGTCTGTGTTTTAATGCGCTGCCGTCTCCAGGCGCAGTCAAAGATCAACGGGGTACTTAAAACCAGCGCATCACTTGGAAAGTTTTCAACGTTATATGACAGGTATTGACCCCACGCATCCCTGCATCTTTCCACAGCCTCTACAGAACATAAACCAAAAGGGCAAGCTAATACTAAAGCGTTATAATAAGCGGATTTTAGGTACTTCGTTTCGCATTGTAAAATCACAGTAACGCATCATCTCTCATGAAAAGCTTATCGCTTTTATAAAGTCAGCAATAGCAAAATGAAACCAGTGTTTAGGCTAAGCGTAGGTGCTTTAAAAAAAAAAGAATGCATGGACACAATATGCGTTTATATTTATGTTACCAAATCTTATTCCCATAATAAATTTGACGTGTGAAGTTAACTAATTTCTACAAATTGCACAAAACAGTACTGTGCAATAAGCATTAGATTTGCATTTCTATGGATAAATGTGTGCACTTGCAAGGTGCAAAATATGAGTGTTAAAGCTCATATTGCACACACTGTTAATCTCATGTTAATCTTTAGTGCCTATAGAGTAGTATTACATCCTGCATATATCCAAAAAGTCTTTAGTTTTATCAGATTTATAAAAAACTAGCTGTACTTATTATTTTCAAATAAGCCCAAGCTCCCAGAGGCTCTGGGGACCCCAAAGATTTATTTGACATCTTAAAAAAAGTCTTGTGAAATGTCCCGTTTAAACAAACACACATGCCTAACTCCACTGCTACCGGCTCTTTGGAAAACTGATTTCGTGTCAGCTCTTGGTTGCTGTGTGCCTGTGCTATTCTGGTTAAAGTGCCCATATAAGGACTTCCACTGTACTTCCTGCACTGAAATTGCACATAAAAGAACTAAAGCAAGAATGTGACATATGAATCTTTCATGTTCGAAAAATATTCTGAAACTTGTACGAACCCTGGGGAAGTGCATTCGGCACAGAAATACTCTGTAATGCGTCCAACTGCTTTTTTGAGTTTTAGCATGAGGAATACAACTCTTAAACAGTCTTAATAAGTCAAAATGCATGGAATAGCTTTATACCCCCCCAAACTGTGATACAAGTGTGAAGTAACAGATTTAAGGCTCTTTTTTTTCAAATTAAGCAAAAATAATATTACATTAAAAAGACGAATATTCAAATTTCAATTACATTAATGTATTTGGAAGACAATTTCCTCTTAAGCGACTGCAAGATATACATCAGTATGTGTTCATGCAACCCAGTCTCACGGCAAGTCGTGTTATAGTAACGAAAATTTTGATTAATTTATTCGTGTTTGATGAGACAAATTTCCGCTGTTTTTCGTGTCTCTGGAGACGAATGTCTTTTTCGTCCTTCCCAGCACGAATTTCTATCAATGGCTGTTCGTGTCTGTGACACGACTTTCTTTATCGTGTCATTTTATATTTTGTTTTCTCATCGTTCTTTTCTATTTTTTGACCATTGTCGCTTGGGGTTAGGGTTAGAATCACTTTTTGCGACTTCCTAACCCAAATCCCAACTCTAACCCCAACTCCAGGCGAGAATAGTTTTAAAAGCGGACGAAAAACATGTAGAAATCAATGCAAAAATTTACATCCTAATGCAAACCCCGTATCAAACCCTAACCCCAAGCGACAATGATTTAAAAATAAGTCGTGTCACAGACACGAACAGCCATTGATAGAAATTCGTGCTGGGAAGGACAAAAAAGACATTCGTCTCCAGAGACACGAAAAACAGTAGGGCTGTGAATCTTTGGGTAGACAGCGAATCGATTCGATTCACGATTCAAAGGTTTCCGATTCGATTCAAAAACGATTTTTGTTAACCAGAACGATTCAATTCGATTCGATTAACAATAAAATTAGATTTGATTCGAATATTAACGATTCTGTTCTATAAATATTAGTATACATCTGCATCTTAGCAAATAAAAGAAATATTTGGGAAATTCATGACCATTTAATAGATTTTCAATAACTAGATTCAGGACTTTAGTTTAATAGCTTAACTTCTTAGGACTCAAAATACATTAAAGCAAGTAAACCAAGAAAAATAATACTATTCTACATATTCAATGCACCATAAGCTTTTATTGTAAACATTGCATACATTTCCTGAACATTTAGGAAATACAGCAAAGTGTGTAAATACAGCAAAGTCTGTAAAGGAGTAACACTTCTCACCTCTGACCCTAAAATACTAGCTGCTTTAAGTGCAGGTATGTTTATCTTAATGGCATGGCATCTGCGGAGATGGTTGCTAAGGTTCGTTGTATTTCCAATGTACTTTAACTCCGCTATTTCTACAATGTCTGCAAACTGCAAGGGCCTTCGGACAATCTTTCAATTTACTTCGTGAAAACTGAAGTAATCTCAAACCTTTGATCGCATGTTGGCTGGTGTGTTGTTCTCCTTCGTGTCCCTCCATTTGTACACTGTCTTCTGCGTTTATTCAAATGACAGCAAACAGGCGCGCCGCAAATTGAAGAGTAGTGACGTAATCCACTGCTCATTTTACGTCGCAGATGTAACTAATTTAAAATTTATTTATATATTTTTTATTATCCATCGTATTCGTTATATAATCACGATTCATTCGATCTTTAAATATAAAATCGAAACAAACGATTCACGATTCAAAAATCCAGGTTTCAAGATCGATGCATATGCATTGGCAGGATTTGTAATCGATGCATCGAGAAAACGAATGAATCGTTACACCCCTAAAAAACAGTGGAAATTTGTGTCATCAAACACGAATAAATTAATCAAAAATTTTCGTTACTATAACACGACTTGCCGTGAGACTGTGTTGGTTCATAGGGAATCAAACCCACAACCTTTTTCACCACTAATTAAATAAACTACAGTTTTTTGTAGATTACAGTCGTTTACAATCCACAAAAGTAAAATCTTATCCGAAATCTAATATGCAATTCATTATATATGCAATATTTTATGCTATATGCTCTTATCCCAGCCCCTTTTTTGTCATATGCCGATGCACACGACCACTGGACCCTTCCGCCCCCTCCCTCCACAAAGTGCAATTACAACCCCAAAAACACAATAGCGGGGTGGAAGAGTGATGAGGGAGGAAAGAACCAACAGGAAGGTGTGAGCTGCTATTCTGACACTCTCCGGCATGTGCAGCATATTTGTAAACATCGTTAATCACAGATTAGCAGATGGGGGTGTTAATTGCACCTGTGGAAATAACATGACCCAAAGGATGCTTCTATTTACCGCCTTCAGATGGTATTTCCGTACAGGGAGGGTGAAAAGGAAAAACGGGAAGGCATTGCCTGTGACACAAGGAGGCTGTGTTTGAATGGCTCTCTAGAATGTTGTCATCCACCCCTCCTCTCATCTCACACCTCACGTGCTACTCTAAAGTGAGATCCAGCATCACTTTGGCCTTTACTCTCGCCTCAGATGCAGATCGTAGATCCCTGCTCCCCTGACCACCTGCTACCCACTGGAAACCAGGCAACTCTTTTTTAAAAGACTGCTCATTTAGGGAAGTGTTACTAAAAGTTTAAAGCACTTTGTAAATCTGAGTGCATTCAAAGTACACATTTTTAGAAGTAGGGGAGAACCGGGGCGAAAGTAGCGCGGGACAAATTTAACAAAGTGATTTTCTCCGAGCCCTGACTACATTTGCAGCCCAAACTATGACAGCATCTTTAGCACACAACCCTTGACAGACCTGACAAATATCATGTTATTTCGTCACCGTTTGGCGCGTCTAGGTCCAGAAAGCTGTTTTTAACCATGATAATATATTCCTAAAGCGTCATTTTTTTATTATAACGCATTGTGTTTCTCGTTTCATGTGTTACAGTACGGATAAATCTGCAGGTTATTTAGTAAACTAACATATCCTGAAGTTTGCCATGTCTGAGTTTTTCAAAATAAAGGTACATCTCTATCTGCCATTCTGACTGCTGCTAAAAAGGTTATTTGTTGGATCCATCTACTCCAATTAGAATGATGTGGATGTCATACCGGCTGGACATTGCCCGGCTTGAGTGCACCACAGCTAAAATACATGGTGCCAATGGAAAGACAATACAATCTTGGTTGGACCTTATTGATGCTGTATCAGACCTCCTATAATCCTAAATGGTACCTACTATCCTGCAAAATACGGTTTTGTAATATCGTATTATAACCTCCTGGGGTTTTTTTTCTCTCTCTTTTTTTGACAGATCTTGGGCTATGTTGTAAAAAGTTATAATTAAAAATTTCAGTAAATAAAGAATCACAAAAAAAAGTAAATGGAGTTTAAATGTCAAGAGTTCCTGTCGGGATGAAAGTAACACTTTTTACTTTTGTCCCGCTGCTAATATTGTTGAATTATGTGGAAATTTGATATTATCCTAATTTGATTTAATTTCATACGGTTAAAAAAAATTTATTCTCAACAATTTAAGTTTGTACTGTCGGGTTGCTTAAGAAACATTTGATGAAACTGAAATATAAAAAGTAAAAAATAATTTCTTTATTTTTTGCAAAGATAAACGACAAAATATGTTTGCAGTTACATATTAACAAGTTCATAGTCATGTATATTTACTAAAAAAAAAAAACCACAAAAATCTGTCTTGTTCTGTTGTGTAACTTTGACCCACCTGCGTGTTACTTTCGTCCCAGCAGACAGGATCAAAAGTAATAATGCACTACTTATGTTCAAAGTGAAATTATACTGAAGTCATTTTACATTTGTTCAAAATTTCACCTGGTATTGATAGACCACACTTGTGAGTTATTGACTACAGCAAAAAAATATATCTCTGTCTAAAACATTAGCTTTAAAAATATTTTTTTTCTGAAAAATGGTACTTTTGCCCCTGCTTTTGTGTACCCTTGGAATCAAACCCACAATCTTTGCATTGCTAAAGCAATGCTATACCAACTGAGCTACAGGAATGAGACATTTTAACTTTAGAAATTAGTTGTCAACCAACCACGTCCACCAATGAATATCATGTGACAATTACCCCAGAAAACTGCATCTTAAAGGTGCTCTAAGCGAATTGAAGCGTTTTAGACCATAAAACATTTTTTGTTACATACCGGAAACATCTCCTCACTATCTGCTTGCTGCCTGTCCGCTGATCAAACTGTAAAAAAACGCGATCTCTGTAGACAGCCCAGGCTTCACAAACGGCAATATCAACAAATGGCCAAACCTAGCAATCCCAAAACAAAACAAAGTATTCCAGCCAATAAACGACAAGAAGGATTTGGGGGTGGGGGTTGGGCGCGTTCATGAAAGCACGGAAGGGAGGGGGAGGGGGAGGAGTTAGCTACGCTCTGTCTGTTTGAAAACAGTTCAAACATCAACAGGAAGTGACGTCGCACATTATTCGCTTAGAGCGCCTTTAATGATGCTCATTGGCTGATTTAATCCCATACTCTTTATTATCAATTACCCTGAGCTGCATGGCCACACAGGTAGTCACACCCCAATGGTGCCCCATGTTGGGCATCTTAAGCATTCAGATGTTACAAGTTAAGAGTTGCATTACTCATACATCATGTAAATCAACCGTATGACTTCTAGTATGCATACTCTTAAAAAGCACCCATCAGTGTGCAAAAACACAAGATATGTTAGCCTCGAAAAGTCATCAAGGGACATATGGTTGTATTATGCTATCATGCAGTTTGAACTGATTCTCATGCAGCCGGCCGTTGTGCAGTCACACACACACAGCTGCTCACACTCACGTGCCCCAGCATGCCCTGCGCCCAGGCTAGCAGAAGCAGTCTCGATCAATCAGGCTCCGCCCATGCAGTGATTGCTAATTGATGCACTAATCCAGTAGTTAAGTACTGTGCCAAAGAGCTCGGGAGTGCGTCCAAAGTAAACACCTGCCGTCACTCATCAATGTGTTTTGCTTCTACAACACAAATCGAACGAGAGTGTGTAGTTACAGACTTGCTGTGCATTACAACCAAGACACGAGGCTGAGATGTGGCCGGTCCAAACCTTCTGGCTGGCTTATAAACATATTCAAAATATTCAATAACAAACATATCCAATATTCCACAATGTCTCAACTGCATTGTATAAAGGTGGAATCTACGATACGGCTGTAGTGAACAGATCTGTGATATCTGGAGGCATCAAAAAGCAAATACGGAGCACACCTGCTGTTTTACCTACGATTTTGTAACCTTATGCACTGTAGTCCATATAGACAGAATACACTAACACCAACTTAACAGTCAAAGATACATATTTGCACATACTATTGCATACTAGTGTGGGGTTATCAGAGAAGTATGAATATGGGTAAGTAAGGGTCTATATATAACAACTACTCATTTTGGTTGTGCGGTCACAATATATGGCCGTAGCCCCTGACGCCCACTTTCATTCAGTGGAAAACTATAATTTTACATGAAATTACTTTTGCAATTCTCAGTGTAATCTAGCCTACTTTATTCGCATGATTTTTATCTTGACAGAGGTCTCGGTAGACTCTTCAGGTCGCTCAGAGTTGAACTGCCGAGTGTGGCACGCTACTGCCACCCAGTGTCCCAAAAGGATACTTCAGTGCAGTGGCAAAGCTAAGAGGCTGGGACAAATTTGTCTTTTAAAATTCATGACATTATTGTCAGTAAAGTCCGTGTCCAGGTCATAAGAAACCGATGGCACGATAGCATGCACAAGTGCAGGGTCCTCAAAAGAACAGCAATGTCATAATAAAACACTAGAAGGAATAAGACTCTTTATGTGTGACAATAAATTACATCTTTTATGTGTGAAAGAGTAAAACAGGAAGTTGATGACAAACTGTTATACAAAAATAATTATCCAAAGTGAATATAAATGCCAACTCCAGCCCTACATATTTTAATTTAATTTACTAGTTATTTAGTTACTGTTTATTGTTTAATGTAAATTAATATGAGATATCATAGAGACATTAAAGGTTAGGTTCTCCAAACATATTTTTCTGCTTGTGTCTATTGTAAACAATATTATTTCATATAGCATCATATAGAAATTATAAAAACCATCCAATTCAGCTACACTCTTTACCCAGAAATTTACCCAATTAACCAAGATGAACAGCTGACAGTTGTAAGACAGTTGTGGTTTAGAGTTCTACTGTCGCACAAACCTGGAAGATCTCGCTCACGACAGGCCACACAGCCTCTCGCTGACTTCCCACAACTTCCTTGCCAGGGCATCGTCCCGCCCCAGAGCACTAACACTCTGCAATGCACAGGAGGAGAAGAAGCGTCCGCTCAGAGGCTCAAGGCCCTCTTGCAAAGCACAGTAGAGGGTGGTCTGCGCCCCACCCTCAGGGTCAAGGAAAAACAGCTTTGACAGGGGCAGGACAAGCAGCCTTTGCCACAGCCTCATGTACCGACCAATCTCAGTAGCTATCACACCTGATGAGAAAATGAATAGAAAAACATTGGTGAAAAACTACATGTGGCATCCTATAAAAAACCCAATTTACTGTAGTTAGGAAAAATAATGTTTAAAAAAAATAGTTCACCCCCCAAAATTTTTTGGACATCATCTATTGACTGTAATTTTAAAAGCACATGGTCAATTATATTTTTTTTATACTTCTAATAAGATACTAACCTAACCATTGAAGTATCATCATAGTAGTCCATACAAGTAACGTATGGCTTTATAAGACTTTACCTTCCCTCAAACTGACACCTTTATAAAGTTACGGTATGTATCTCTTTGAAACTATTCGAGTTTGTAACAACATGAGGATAAGAAAATGACAGAATTGTTCAATTCTGAGTTAACTATCCCCTTAGGGCTTCAATGACCTTCAGGATTTAATGTCCCAAACAATAACTGAGGGGTGTCACTGACCCGGATGCAGGCAATAGCATGTGACACTGGTCCCCTCCAAGCGGTTTGCGAGCTCTCGCGTAAAGAGCACATTACACAGTTTGCTGTGACAGTAAGCTCTGAACGCGTGCCAGAACGACTGGCCGGTGACCAGATCCTTCTGTGTGTTGAGAAGGTTGAAATCCAGAGACCCCAGATGATGAAGCAGGGCAGACACGTTGACTACGCGGCTGTGCTCCGCCTCCTTCAGACGATCTAACAGCAACAGGGTGAGCAAAAAGTGACCCAGGTGATTGACGCCGAACGCCATGCCAAAACCATCTTCTGTTTTGCCGCATACAATGAGACCTAGAAATAAAAGTCAATAGTAATAATAATATATAACAATAATTATATAGCGCTTTTCTGTAGCACTCAAAGCACTTTACATATGAAAGGGGCAGGGCTCTGAACCGGTTCAAGGAACGAAAACGAAAACCGGAAACGAACGAAATTTTAACAGGAACAAAAACGAAAACTAAAACGAAATCAATTTTAATCGTTCTGAACAGAAACGTTTATTTAAAATGACCATTAACCGGTTAATAACGTTATTTTATCGTTTTCTTTAATATTGTACTTATCAGTGATCAATCATGATTTGAACAGTACAACATGCAAGGGCGTAGGTTTGATTCTGGCATTGGTGGGGACATAAATAAAATGGTTGCATTGCAAAAACTGTTTATCACCGTTTACTTGACACAAACAACAGACAACTCAGTATGCACTTTACTCAGTAACATCTGACTCGCCACCCTCGGCCATCCCAAATTTATAATAAACAATTCGTTATGTCCTAGAGCCTAATAAACAGTAACTGTTTAAGTCTTTGTCAAAAAAAAAAGAAAATCACATTGTAAGATATAACCATATTTACTTTATAACAATGAAGAATATGCAATTAATATTTAAATCTTATTTTAATTTTGCCAAAAAAATCCCAGTGTTGAAGTAGGTATGTATATCATGCTGTTTCCTGAACAACGTTTATTAACGTTTCTGTAGTTCACATTAAATCTTCTTTTCATTAACAGAAAGTTAATCAGTGTGAAAAAAATAATTTTAAGTTTAAAATGCAACCTAACATCATGTCTACATCTGTGCAAGTAATGACCACAGTGCAGTAATGTAAAGTATTCAGCAATCATGACATGAATTCATGTTTTTACCATGTTGGGGTAATTTTCTTTCATAGATTAGGGACCCCCTAAATAACCTTGCTACCCCATTTATGAAAGGTTGACACAAGTTTGCAACTCCAGGTTAACCCCCAGGGGTCCAAAAACGCGGGGACGCGTTTTGACGTGTTTTCTCCTTATCATAGCAGAATCAACTTAAAATACTCCATCATTAATAATCAAACACTTACGTGTTTGACATCATTTGAAACTCTGAAGGGTCCTCTTTAATTAGTTCACATTCACAATAACAAGAGATCTTTGTGTTTTTGTCAAATAAAGAAAATAAACAGGGTGCGCATTCAGACATTTCTGTCTCCGCCAGCTGTCTCTTAAAACACGTGACAAAAATCAGTTGAAACTCCGCGAATACTCGTCACACAAACATAATACACATATCCAAAGAAAGCCTGAAATGTCTACTTTTAAACAAGCTAATTATAATCAAAAACAAATATTTCCTGTTTATATAATCTGCATTGAAGTAAAGAGAGTACAGTTTTTCCTGGCTGAGCTCATTATCTCTAATGCGGCCACGCCCTCAGGCTGTTGACATGGTAATGAAGAGACAGCAGTTCCAACAATAATAAACAAAGCGTGAAGTTTTATCAGATTTAAAGACTTTACCGCATGTTTGGATTATAAACTTTATACACACACGTGAGGAATATCTTCATTTATGTTTGGACATTGAGGAAGAGAAGCGTTTATCTTTAACGATACCTAAGAAGAGGAACGATGGAAGACGCATTGGAGAAGGATATAACTTATTCCTGAAGAAACTGTAAGTCATTTGTCTTCATTTATATTTGCTATCATGTAATATGTTATGGCTTGTGCAGTTCAGCCTACATAAGCAACATTAGCAGACTGCACGCTTCGGATTTAAAAACGTTCGCATTGTTTACAAACGAGGGCGCGTGATTTCACGTAATGGCGGATTTCATTGATACATGCTGTAAGTTACAGTGTTAGACAGAGTTATTCACTTTCGTATCCTTCATGGCAACTTTGAGTAATGCAGCTGCACTGCTGTATCTTTTAAGTGTGTGCTGTAATATGATTCCATGTTTACATGCTTGTTTACAAACGAGTAAGTTACGCGCGTGATCACGTAATGGCGGATTTCATTGTTACATGCTGTGTACAGTGTTAGACGCAGTTATTCACTTTCGTATCCTTCATGGCAACTTTGAGTAATACTGCACTGGGGGATCTGCTGATATTGTTTACATGCAACGCATTCCATACATTGCGCTTTACACGCGACACTGTTTTATTATGAGCTCCGCGTTGTTTACACGGAGACGCGAGCTCGCGCACATCCATTTGCGATGTGTTTTTGAAGTTCATACTCGCTTACAGAAACGCGTTTAAAACAGAAGCTAGACGATAAGGGGATGGGCATCTGAAAACAGTCATCTGAAAACAGCTTTTTATATAACTAATCATTGCAGATGTTTATTTGAGATACTAATTTAGTTTATAATAGTTTATCTGAATGTAGTGCTATCATTTACCCATCAGTTATGTATGTAAGGGTATTTCTGTGGACAATTTGTGATGACAGCTGTTCATAACTCTCTTAGAGGTCTGCATCCCTCTCATCAGTACAAAACTATGAAGTGGAAAAACATATTCACACTCTTTGGACATAAAGTTATATGGTAACATGAGCCACATGAAGTTTACAGCTCTGTTGTTTATCAGTTTCTTATACAAGTTCAGTGTTTTAATAGGGTTTGTTTCCAAATAAATTGAAAATGTCCTACTGACCTTCATTTCTATTTTGATTATATTGTTAACTTCTTAATAAACCTCAAACAAACATGTCCATTTGTCCTCACATTCTTTACTGTAGTTCCCTCCTGCCTCATTATTATGCAGCTCATTATGCGAGGCTTTGTTTGCTAGCTGTCAATCAATCCTTCTCGCATACGGCCACTCTAAACAAAAAGTGTCTTACAATTTCTAAAATAATATATTGGTTTATGTGAATGAGTAGGCAGGATGATTTTCACATCATTTTAAAGGAAAAACTCTAGACTACTAGATTCTGTTTAGGAAAGTCTTGTTAAACCATGTTTAGTATGGGTTTTGTGAACTTATATCAGTGACTTAAAAATTTTACTTTTTTAAAAACCACGCATAAACCTTTTTCTCTCAAAAATACAAACATGTACATACATGTAGCTCATATAATATTTTAGCCCAGTTTGTGCTGAACACAGTGGTATGAGACACTTGCCATTATTATGTTTTAAAGCAACTGAAAAAAGACCAAATTTAAGAGCATGTCAGAACCTCTGAGAGTGTCCCAAAATGGTTGGACCCCAGAGGGTTAACATGGGATTGTCGTGTATTAGTTAAAACACTGTCCTTGAATCATTATGTGACACAACTTGTTCCGTATTTTGTGCATGAAACAGTTACAGTGGGTGTAATAATACTTTCTTCCTCACTTACCTGTAGCCCGAATAATCACGCGCGTCTTGTTGAGTGAACTTTGGCGCGTTGTACAAAGTGAAACCATCCTATCACACGTAGCGAGTAAGCCCATCATAAAGTGATGTTAAATAGAGAGGCGGGACTCAAGAAATGCTAATCCAATCATATTAGCAATAAGAAGAGAGGCGGGACTAAAGAAATGCAAAGCCAATCATATTAGCGATGTGAGTTACGGAGGCGGGCATTGCAGAGAACGAAAGCTGTTAACCGTTTGTGTACCACATAGAGCGTCATTTTTACAGAACAGGATTGCAAAAGATTTCTAGTCTCATTTAAATGATTCCTGAAAAAAAAAAATAATAAGTAAAAAATAGAAAACACAAGAATAAGAAGGACATTAGTGGTTATATATAAATACAGATTAATTGTTTGGTCGAAATTATTGCTAGGGACAATTCAGTCTTCCCTGATTATTGCTAGGGACATGTCCCTAGCGTCCCACCCTAAATCTACGCCCATGACAACATGTGACTTTGACGCATCAAGCGTGAGTGACTTTGACACATAGCGTGAGTGAAATGCCCGCGCAGCAGTCATCGAGTCTCCGGCCCGATAGCATTTGTCTTAAATAACCACAAAGCTACCCATCAAATGTTCAGAGGTATGTTTAAGTTAAAACTTGCTTGGAAATATGAAGATGCAAACTGTAACTCAAAAAAGCCAGGGGACTTATACCACTGTCAATTACTTTTTAGATGGGTCGCCACCAAGAAATTCCTTTTCGTTATTATTCGTTAGTCTTAACAAGTCTGTCTGCAATATTGAAGGATGTGGGGGAGAAGTACAGTAGCCGGGAATCACTGAGGTAACTTACAGAGGCACATTTAACATAAACATCCAGCAGAGTATGCTGCGGTTTCAACCAGTAAAAGACATGGTTGAAAACGGGTCGTTTTTTTCAGCTGTTTATACTTAAAATTAATGCAGGTATTTCTTTTGAACAATTAATGAAATGTTGAAGTTTAGTTATATCATGTGTTATGTTATTATTTTTGTGTGAAAATTAGTCTGTATGCATGCATTTGTTAAAGTATAGCCTGAATTAAAATAACGTTATTAACCGGTATTTTTTCTAAGTAACGTTAAAATTGTTTTCGGAACGTAAATGTTCAATGAGGAACGCAAAAACGGAAACGTTAAAATATCGATTCTGCTCGGAGTGAAACGATTGATAATTTTTTTCGTTTTTAAGCCCTGGAAAGGGGGATTCTTCTCAAGCACCACCAATGTGGGTACCAAAACAAAGTTACTGGGTTGTGCTTTTTCTAGGTTTTGAGGAAGCACTTGTGACCCAATTAAAGCACTAAAATATGGGAAAAGTCAGATTTTCACGCTATGACCCCTTTAAGAAGATAACATGACAGAATTTTTATTAAACAAAACTTTAGTTTAAACTGAAGAAAAAGTCATACACAAATAGGGTGGAATAAGGATGAATATATGTATATATATATGAGACAATTTATATGTTGGGTTTGAAGATAGTTACCTGCATTGTTGATAAGCAAGTCTAGTCGTGGTTCACTTTTAAGGAAAGTCTCCGCAAAACTGCGAACAGATTTCAAACTGGCCAAGTCCAAATGCATGTACAGCACCTCTGAGTTTCCACTTTCCTGTGGGAGATAAAACATCTTACTTACAAACCCATATCAATGATACCTGAAATAAAGTAGGGGTCAATGGCTAGATGAGTTTACCCTTCGTATGTCATACACAGCCGCTTCAGCTTTTTGTTTGTTGCGACAGGCCAGAATCACCCTCGCTCCTCTTCTGGCCAAATCCAAAGCTGTTGCTTTACCAATACCTGTGTTACTCCCTGCATTCATACATTGATGTCGCTTTATTAACCATATATGTTATTGTTTACGTGTGTTTACACATCGTAAATCAAGTATACGTTTACATACTTTATACGTATATAAATCATTTTATATTGTAAATCAAAAACATCAAACCTGTAACAATTGCCGTCTTTCCCTTTAGCGTTGCGTTGCTCTTAAATCTGGCTCCTTTACACAGACTGTAATAAATCAGTATGTATGCAGCGATGACACCTGCCAGCACGGCTAACAATACAGACATCTCGATTGAATGCGTGTTTAGTCTTCTACTTTCTTCTGTCAACGTGTGTTTGTTTACATAACTGTCTGCAACTTCTTCCGGTCTTCCTTTCTGATCTTAAAGTCCCTTAAAGAAAGTCATCGCACTCGGCGGGCAAATTTGCGCCGCCTCCGGGCAGCTAGCTCCATAGATATGTATATAAAGGCTAGATGGCTCAAGGCGGAGTCAGCTGTGTCGTCACTTGGCGGCCATCTTAGGTCAGTGCTGCCATAGTGCTGCTCCCTGCTGCTGTGGACGGAAGGTGAGTGACATACGCCAACTAAAATGCTCGTAACTTGCTGAATTCTTGACGGATTTACAAACGGTTTGGTTTTTTACAAACGTTATTAACGTGGCTATAATTCTGGATGCTTTAACATGTTTCATGAATTTTTTATTTATTTTTAGTATACGTATTCAGTGTCATAGGTACATCTTTGACGTTTATAACAAACCAATCCGTTTGAAAATCGGTAAAAAATTAAGCAAGTTATGGTCATTTAAAAGTACCTGCATCATTAAAACTCAATGCTACGAGTGAGCGAGCGCCCTGTCCTAAGATGGCCGCCAAAATGCGGACGTTCCACTCAATTGGCCATCAGCGCGGACGAGCCATCTAGCCTTTATATACATATCTATGGCTAGCTCAGTCATACAAGACCAAGTCATGTCTTTAAAAGACTGGTATTTTTAAACCGCAGTCTAAGATCACAATAAAACATTATGTTTTTTATAAATATTAAAACTGATTAGAACGGTATTGTTTATCTTAAGGTAAAGTTGTTTTAGGTTCCCTCTCCTATGTACTGCGTGTACGCAAAGGACTTCCTGGAGCGGTCCAGAGCGGTCGTACTCTGCATTGCACTTTTTCCCATTCATAGTAAGAGTCTGTTTGTTTTCTAATAGTCTTTGCACTTACTTATTAAAAACGCTAGATGACATAGTTTCTCTTTCTATACTGGTTAGGCTAAATTGGTGAACTGTATACTATAGCACAAAAAAGTGTGCATACTGTATTAATATATTAATATATACATTAACCTAACTGAATAACTTAAATGTATGAAAACATATTTTTTATATCAAATCATTATACTGCTTTTATTGTTGGTGCTACTATTAAACAAAACCCTGCTATAAAACAGCTACAATCTAGCAAAAATATCATTATGAACTTTTATCTTTTACAATTAAAATCCAACAGAATTTCACTGATGGTTTCTATTGTTGTTTTTTCAGCAGTAAAGAAAAGAGATTTTATTCAGATTCTTTTTACACTGTTTAAAGGAGACCTCATATAAATGTACTGTAATTTTACAGCAGTAACTATTGAAAATATTTATGGCCTAGTTAACAATGTGTTTACAGATCAGTAAATAAAATATTATTTAATGACAACTTTAAAGGGGACATATCATGAAAATTTGAAAAATAGCTTATTGAAATTTGTCTGCCCTTGTGATGGGGATCTTATTATAATAATACCACCTCTTCATCTGCACTATCCAACTACGGCACTGCCATTTAGTGCAGAGATCAGCTCATTTGCATTTTAAAGGACACACCCAAAAACGGCAAAATTTTTGCTCACACCTACAAAGTGGCAATTTCAACATGCTATAATAAATTATCTATATGGTATTTTTTTGAACTAGAACTTCATATGCACTCTGGGGACACCAAATATTTACTTCACATCTTTAAAAAGTCTTGTGAAATGTCCCGCTGCATATATTAAGCACACTCACAATGGGTTGTTATCATGCTTGTACCCTTTATTGATGTCTTTTGCACAGACTGCATCATGACAGCGATGAGGAGCAAAGCTTGAGTCACCTCACTGTGCCACCCGTCTGAGTACTTCCTGACACACTTTTCTTTCGATCGATGGCATGAAGAAAGCCCTGTAAACGTTTGCTGAATTCACCAGATGTTCAGGTCTAGCTGAGCATGACGGTATCAGAATGAAGGGGTGGAGGTGATGAAGAGGTGGAAGAAGAGGAGGAGGAGGAATTGGGGAAGGGAGGAAGGAAGGCAGGCGGCCCGCCCTCACTGCTGAACTCGGCGGAGAGACTGAACTTGGAAGGTCTGAGCGTGGGAGCCCCATTCCCTGTAGTGTTTGTACTCGCCGCCATGGTGGTCACACTCCATGATGTACTGGTAACCACGGTAGCCGGGGTACTGGTAACAAACCCAGCTATTGATAGTGAGAGGACACATGACAAAACCAGACTGAGATTTTTTATATAAACAGTATTTATGTAGCTCAGCTGGTAGAGCCTTGCGTTAGCAGCGCATAAAGTAACTTGTGCCCTTATGAAAATTAACCATGTTTTTTGTGGTAAAAGTGTTGTAACTATGTTTTTTGTGTGTATTGATTACTATTAGCATAATTATTATTTTACTACAGTAACAATGGTGTATGGTTTTTGAAAACTATGGCTATTTTGTAACTATGGTTTAAACTGTATTAAAATCATGGTTAATGTTCGTAAGGGTGGGATTGATTCCAATCGAACACACATACTGATAAAATGTATAGCTTGTATGTACTGTAAGTGACAAAAGAGAGAGAAAACCGGTACTCACGCCCCACTTTGCACCTGCAACGATCCAATCTCGTTGGTGGGCCAACCCATGGCCTGGAGAGAGGGGTAGTCGTCATTCATCTCCCACTGGTGTCCGATAAAGTTTTCCCGTTCAAAAACGATGATCTTTGACTCCTTGTGATTCTGCATAACATTCAGATTGTATTTATGTTTGATAGTTAACAGGAACAACAATTATTTCTATGGCAGAAATCATCCATTTACATGTATGAAAATTATATCAAAATTGTTATCACCATGAAGTTACGCAAACTCATATTTCTTATTAACAGTAAAACACAACAGGAGATATTATCAAAATGTCAAAGCCCATTGATCAGCTGGCCTTATCTCATACTCACAGCAGAGCAGACTGGTCGGAAGGACATTAGCCTCTCGATGTGGTAGGCATTGCTGCCACTCCAAGACTCCCAGCGAGGGTAGTCTCCTCTTTCCAAAATGAACTGCTGACCACAGAAGCTGGAGTGTTCAAAGCCCACCCATCTGTTTAAAACATACACATAGTTGGAGAGCATTGCAAACCATCACTCATCACCTATATGTGTGCATACATAACTGGCTATACTTGTACTTAAAAATATAATGAAATGTCAAAAAAAATTATCTTTGTTACTGAATAAATCGGACAACATTATGATTTTCAGATACTTTTTCACAGAAATATTACGGCTTTTATTAAAAAATTTTTTGAAAAAAGCTGAAAAATTAATGACTTTGGACACCACCTGCGATAATATAATCACTGATATATAGCCATGTGTGTCTGTGACTTACGCGCCACACTCCACCTTTAGGGAGCGGATATTGTCCATGCCACATTCCATGACGTTCTGACAGGCGGAGGTGAACTCCATGCGCTTGCCTTGAAAATTCTCTTGATCGTAAACTGTGAGCTACACCAGAAACATTGAGATGTTTATTTGAGATCTTATCGTTCGTGTCCAGATGTTTTTATTACCGTTGTAACAATCATCAAGCATTTACTTGCCTTCCATGGCCCCATTGGCATGGGATTAGGCAGAGCCATCCTTGAAGATATTTTAATGCTGATAAATCTGAAGAACACAAGAATCTCATTTATGACAATTGTATAAAAAAAGCCCCAGGCAGATAAACAGGGAACAGTTGTTGCCAAATGTCATTGGTGCTAAGGTTTAATTACCAAAGAAAATAAATCACAGATTTTATCAGCTGATTTACAGGATCTCATCCAAACATAACAATGATACTTCTAATTCATTTAAGTATAAAAGACTTATGGTTGACAAAATGATTCATGGGTGAAAAGATGAATTCGATATAAAAACTTTGCACATTGCAAACATGCAAATCTACACAGATACATAGATTAGATTAGACGCTTTATCAGATTTAGCCCAGAACCTTTTGTATGTTAAAATCATACATAAATCTCTTAAAGTTCAATTTAGTTACAGAATGCAATCCCAATTGTTATGCAAAGCAATTTTTAAAAACATTTTACTCTGTATTTTTTCAAAGATGCTACGCTAAATATGCTTGCTTGCTATGCTTGTTTTGGTCTTTAATGGTGTTTATGTGATCTTCCCCCATGTTGAGCTGACTAAAATGAACAGGCTTACATGAAGGGCTTACCTGACCTATCCAACAAACAGCTGTAAGTGCTCAGGGGCTCCACACAACGGTCCCCAGACCTCCAACTAGGGGCTCTATTTATATGTTGCATGACAGGATGGGAAAACTGGCCGCAGGGCGGGCAGGAGTCAGCACTTTGCCCCAGGTCTCATTGTTTTGGACTGAGCCTTTGGCTTTACCCTGCTCACAATGCCATCTGCCGTAGCCAGGGAGGCATTGTGCCTACTGGCATCTGCCACTGGGGTGCATGCCAGGTACAATGATTTCATGCATACCTTTACATATGACTAGTGACAGAGACACAAACATGCTGCATAAATCTGACACCATTCAAGCAAAGATGTAAGAATATGACTACTAGTTTTTGTAAAAACTAAAATATAACCCTAAATATTCAAGGAACAAAATAAAACAGAAATCATACACAAAGTCTAATCTTTACTCTTATCTCAACACAGTGCCAGCCACAGATTGTTTAAGATACCCGCTTTCGCCTCCCTTTACATACCCGCACACACATGCTGTCCATCACATATGCATACACATGCATAGGCCCGTACAAGCAAATCTATTCAACATGCATGTCCTGCCCACTTCTTTGACTTTATGCAAATCAGGTGGCCGGCGCTGAGGATCTGGTGCAGAACTGAGGACCATGGTGAATGTAAATAAATATAATGTAAATAAATAAACAAGTTTAATTAAGCAGCTGCATGGAGGTTTGACTTGGGCATTGGGAACATCTTTCTTTAAAGATGCAAACATGTTGTTTTAATATACAGTACTGTGCAAAAGTCTTAGGCCACCATGCCACAATTAGATGTGTTGTTTTAATTGTTTCTCAGTCTCTTTAATAGAATACATCCAGAAAATACAAGAAATGTTTATATAGTATTAAAAACTGTATAAAAATGTAAACTAATGTGTCAAGTTTTTAGGGTAAACAACTCCCCTTCCACATGAGCAATATACCTAAATAAAATTAAATCCTAATTTCTATTAAGTCTTTTTACTTCAAGATGTGTTTAGTGCCAAGAGAGGTCACACTAAACACAGACGATGCCTAAAGAAGACAATTAGTACCGAAAATGTATTTTTTAATTTCTTTGTACATATTTCCTGTATTTTCTGTTTGTACCTTAATAAAATAGATTGAAAAATGAATATGGATGGACATTGAAACTTCTAAAATAACAAGTCTGGTGGTGGTGGCGTAAGACTTTTGCACAGTACTGTAGTCAAATGTTTGGCACTGTGTGGGTTAAATGTAGCACTAGTTATTAGGGGTCAAGCACCGAAGGTGCTGAGACACCTATTGGAATTGTTAGTATTATTATTATTATTCTGCCGTTTCTTAGTCATAGGCGTCTATGGCAGCCCTATGAACCGTACATAGGAAAATGATGAAATTTGGCACAGTTGTAGAGGTGATCATAAATAGTCATGTGACCAAAAATGGGGTGTCTAGCAGTAACTCTATAGCGCCACCAGCAGTGCAAAAAATCAATGTTCAAACTGTCATAAATAGTGAACCATTTGATCTATGAAAATTCTACTTAGTACACGTGATTGCTCTCATCCCGCTTATTGAATTTGATACTTTACAGTAAGACTCCACCCATTACAGTAACGGCCATTTTGAAATGTACAGTATTTAGTTTTTTCGCTACTCCTCCTTCAAATGTGGTTCAATTCTTATGAGATTTGGCACAGGTGATCTTTGGAGTGAGCCGCATAAAAATGACTGAACAGAATTTTGATATTTATCTTTGTTCAAAAGTAATAAATGCGCAAACTTAACGAGGTTGACGCAAAAATGGTTCTGAAGCTGTAGCTCGGTCATTCTTTGATCAATTGAAATGAAATTTGGTACACTTCATGTCGACCATGAACTTGGGGTCCATGCCAAATTTGGTGACAGCGCCACCTATGGGTAATGAGATAGGAAAATAGGCTATTTTTGCCCATAACTTCTGAACTGTTTGTCAGAAAATTATGATCTTGATGTCTATGGATTGCTTACCTCATGCCGCATCTGTCGATGTGTATTATGCCGGGTTTGACCAAACCGCCTGTCCGCCATTTTGAAATTTGACATAAATTGTTATATTTTTTGAACTATTGGACATATCTGCGCAAAAATTGATAAGGAGCTTTGACATGATATCCTGAAGGTACCTGAGAAGTCAGAATACAGCGCCACCTAGGGTTTATAAACTAATTTGACATATGTTAATCCTTGTAGCTTTCTAATCTCTTTTCTGCTGCCTCATGAGCTGTGTCATCTGAGTGGCGCATCAAGTTAATCATATGTATTGAGATTCTGAGTTCCTGGGTTTGAATCCCACCTGAGTCAGGTATTTTGTTCTTCCTCATCAGTTCTTCTCAACCTGTCTGTAGTTCAAATGTGTTCTATTTTTCCATGTTTGCTGTTGTTGCTCTGCATTGTGGTGGTTCTTGCTGTGCTTTCTGTGCTTTGTGTGCTTTGTGTGCATGCTGTACTTTGGGAGTTTGCTGTGCTTTGTGTGCTGGTTGTGCTTTGTGAGCTTGCTGTGCTTTGTGAGCTTGCTGTGCTTTGTGTGCTTGCAGTGCTTTTTTTGTTGCTATGCTTTGTGTGCTTGCTGTGCTTTGTGTGCTTACTGTGCTTTGTGTGCTTGCTGTGCTTTGTGAGCTTGCTGTGCTTTGTGAGCTTGCTGTGCTTTGTGAGCTTGCTGTGCTTTGTGAGCTTGCTGTGCTTTGTGAGCTTGCTGTGCTTTGTGAGCTTGCTGTGCTTTGTGTGCTTGCTGTGCTTTGTGAGTTTGCTGTGCTTTGTGAGCTTGCTGTGCTTTGTGAGCTTGCTGTGCTTTGTGTGCTTGCTGTGCTTTGTGAGTTTGCTATGCTTTGTGAGATTACTGTGCTTTGTGTGCTTGCTGTGCTTTGCGTGCTTGCTGTGCTTTGTGTGCTTGCTGTGCTTTGCGAGCTTGCTGTGCTTTGTGTAATTGCTGTGCTTTGTGTGCTTGCTGTGCATTGTGAGCTTGCTGTGCTTTGTGTGCTTGCTGTGCATTGTGAGCTTGCTGTGCTTTGTGTGCTTGCTTTGCTTTGTGTGCTTGCTGTGCTTTGTGAGCTTGCTGTGCTTTGTGTGCCTGCTGTGATTTGTGTAATTGCTGTGCTTTGTGTGCTTGCTGTGCATTGTGAATTTGCTGTGCTTTGTGTGCTTGCTGTGCTGTGTGTGCATTGCGCCGAAGGTGCTTGACCCCGTGTTGCTGCTTGCAGCTATATTGTTTTATTTGCATTTGTCATAAAAACTTAACTCAAAGTTAAGACCCCAGTTTTTGTGATTCGTATCCAGCCAGAAAAATGCTGAATCTTCATACAACGAAAGCTGAAGCTGCACCCAACAATGAGTCTTCCTTTTGCTCTCAATGGAGAGGCCTGCGGCCATTCTACTAAGTCAGCACATTACTGGCTGCTCTACAAAAAAAGTGAATGAATGAGAGACTGGGAAAGAGTTGAAGAGATACGGGCCGTGCTCTTTCTGCTGATGGAGGTAGACATCAGACATCCAGCCGTGGCCTGGAACAAAGCAATGAGCATAGTCAGCTGGGTCACACAGATAAGCCTGCACTCCAAACGGCCAGCATTTTTATCCAATAGCCTGGTCTCGTTCTGCCCCAGATGTACAGCTATATATATATGTATATATAACCCATCCGAAGTAAGTTCGGATTTTGGCATCCCTACCTATCTATTCCATTGCTCTGTTCCTGACTGTTTTGGTACGGTGAGATTAAATTGGGGAAGGGCTTTCTAGAGGTGATTAAAGTATATGTTGCACCTAAGTGGGGGTAAACCTTGACTGCGTGAATAAACAGTTACTTAAATAGAAAATTTGTGAACAATTTACCTATAAAAGTATCATCAGTACTTCTCTATAGCTCAATTTTGAGTAAATTTTTTTAAAGCATAGCTGACTGTAACAAACAAGATTTTATTATCTTCATTTATTTGTTTTAGTAAATTCCCTCTCTTTTTTCTTTGTTCTGACAGCTTTAGCCATGTCTCACACTGCTCTACAGGGAAGCATGGGTAGTCGCCATGCCACAGGAATGAGCTCACATAAAGTAAGTCAATCCTTTCCCATGATGCTCTTGCTTGAATGCAATCATGCTCATTTAATATCCAAAAAATATGCTTTACCAAGCCTTCAGAACACTGGAAATATATAAAAAGCACCTGCTTTGGCTGTACTGATTCGATATGTGTGATCAGATTTATCTGTTTGAGAACGAGAATTTCCAAGGGCGCATGATGGAGCTGAATGGAGAGTGTCAAAATATCTGTGAGCGGTTAAACCGAGTGGGATCTATCAGAGTGGAGTGTGGGCCGTAAGTACAGAATTAAAGGAATCACATTCACTTTAAAAGTAACTAAGTAGAAGAACCATTGTTGGTTCCTGAAAGAACCATTTAGTCTAAGGTCTTAAGAAGAACCCTTTCGTACCTTTTTATAATTCAAAGCACAGGGTTTTTTTTACAAAAAGGTTATTTGATGTTACATGTAAATTGTTCTTCTATGGCATCGCAAAGCATCTTTATTTTTAAGAGTATTTCAATTACACAAATAAGAGTTTTCAAATTGGCCTTGTTGATCTTGGGCAAAAATTAATCGCGATTAATCGCATACAAAATAAAAGTGATTTATGGCATAATATATGAGTGTGTGCTGTGTTTAAGTATTATGTATATATAAATACACACACATTCATGTATGTATTTAAGAAACATTTAATATTTTTATATATTCTATATTATATATAAATAAAAATGATATATAACTAAAATAAATTCTAAAATAAATATATGTATGTGTGTGTGGTTAAATATGCATAATAACACAATACACACACATATATTATGCAAATAATAAATTTATTTGTATGCGATTAATCGCGATTAATCTTTGCCCAGCCATAATTCTATTCACAATTCCTTTTATATTCGTTGCCTAAAGATGCTCGAACTGCCAATTGGTTGATGTCCTCAGAGCAACATATTGTGTTGACCCAAGGACAACATTTTTCTAAATACAACCTAAACCCACCACAAACCCTAACCATAACCAAACCCTAAAATCAGAGGGAGATGATAAGTGAAAAACAATTGTCTACAAACAGCTAATCCTGCTTGTAAGCTTAAACTTAAAACAAACTATAAACTTAATTCTGAAATCTGATTGGTTGATTGAAATGTTGTCCCAGGGTCAACATAATGTTGCCCTGAGGACATCAACCACTTGGCAAAATCAGGAGAGTCGCCTAAAGATGTCGAGACTTGAGTAATTATGTGACCATATATGAGTGTCCTTTATACTGCAGATGGGTAGGTTATGATCAGCAGAACATGTCTGGTGAGATGTTCATTTTGGAGAAAGGAGAATATCCACGCTGGGACACTTGGTCAAATAGTTACCGCTCTGATCACCTGATGTCTGTGCGTCCTGTTCGAATGGTAGGTCAAACAGTCTTTTTAAATTGCTTTGAAGAACCTATGACCACTACAACTCTCTGTCTCTCTGTCGTCCTTCCCCATGTAGGACCCAAAAGACCATAACATCTGTCTGTATGACTGTGTGAACTTTGATGGTCGTAAGATGGAGGTTTCTGATGAGGATGTTCCAAGTTTGTGGTGTTATGGCTTTCAGGACAAAGTAGCAAGCATTCAAGTAAATGGTGGAACGTAAGTCATTTATCTTCCCCTTAATAGGATAGTTCACCCAAAAATAAAAATTCTGTCATCATTTACTTACTCTCATGTTGATACAAATCTGTATAAATTTCTTTGTTCTGATGAACACAAAGGAAGATATTTTGAGGAGTGTTTGTAACTAAACTGATCAGAAGCACCATTGACTTTAATGGTATTATTTTTTCCTACTGGATGTCAATAGGGTTTCTGATGTCAATATATTCCTTTGTGTTCATCAGAACAAAGAAATTTATACAGATTTGTAACAACATGAGAGTAAGTAAATCATGACAGAATTTTTATTTTTTGGGGGTTAACTATCCCTTTAATTTAGTATTTCAACATTTACATTAAAGGCGGGGTGCATGATCTCTGAAAGCCAATGTTGACATTTAAAGTCACTTAAACAAACATGCCCCAATAGAATCTGGACCTTTTTTTGATAGACCCGCCCCACACATAAACAACCCAGGCAACAATGTCGCTTAGTAGACATGCACTGCTGATTATCTACAAGTGGTTTTGGAAGTTGGCCCGACTCAAGCGTTTTTCAGAAATCATGCACTCCACCTTTAATGCATATTTTAAACTAACTTCTAGCTACACATTAGTGGAATTACTTATCATTACTTTCATACCCAGGTGGGTTGGATATCAGTACCCTGGTTACCGTGGATACCAGTACCTGCTTGAGTGTGGACCCTACAAGCACTGGAACGAATGGGGCGCCAGTTTCCCCCAGATCCAGTCTGTGCGTAGAGTAAGAGACATGCAGATGCATCACAGAGGATGCTTTGAGATGAAGGCATAAACAATAACAGCATATTATAGGAGCATAAACAGGTGGATACATTGAAATCCTGCAGGAAGAACCATTGTGAAATGTAATCTTCAAAGAGCTGCTCATAATAGACAGTGATGATGAACTCCATTAGCTTGTGTTGTGTTGGGTTATGGCATGCATGTGTTTACCACAAGGCACAACCTTATTTACAAAGACATTTAATGTTTAACCTCTTAGATAAAATCATCAAACAGGAGAATATTTAATATGTGCAGCTTTAATGCGATGCTTTGTTTAATAGTTTTACTTTAATTTAGACAGCCCTTCTTTTATCAACCCTCTTATATGATTTTATAGATCTGTTTAAACTTTATTTTTATTTTACATTTTTAGATTAGATTTTTAAACCTGCCATAATGAACTTAGCTCATTCTTAATCCAAGCTTTCAACATAACCCAACCTGCTTCTAGTTGTTGGCATGTACACTTCATGTTTTATTACATCCTTTGGATGCTCAACAAAATATGTGATGATCCTTTACAGAGGAAGTACTGCATCCCTCCCATAGACATATTTTGAACCCACATTATTTCTGACTATAGAGATGATCCTGTCACACTTTTCTCAGGGATGCTGGCATCTAACACATTTCCAACAACCAGAAATAAACAATTTCAAAAGCAGAATTGTTGTAAGATATTCTATGCACCATTTTGCTCTACTTAACCTTATTTAAAACATGGCTACTAATTGGAAAAAACAAATGATATAAGTAAATAAATATATACCAAAATTGTAAAACAGTAAATACATATATATATATATATATATATATATATATATATATATATATATATATATATATAAATAAATAAAACATAAAATACAATCCAAAAGTATGTTTTAATCAGAATTTCTTTCATCTCTCAGATAATATACACTCACAGGTTTAGTTTAAAGGAGACATACCATGACATACCAGACTTTTTCCAAGTTTATGTGTTATAATTGGGTCCCCAGTGTTTCTATCAACCTAGAAAATGTGAAAAAATAACAACCCAGTAACTTAGTTTTGCTAAAAATAGGTAATTGAAATTTGGCTCCCCTTGTGATGTCACCCATGGCACTGCCATAGTGCAGAGATCAGCTCATTTGCATTTAAAAGGTCACACCCAAAAATGGCAAATTTTTGCTCACACCTACAAAGTGGCAATTTTAACATACTATAATAAATTAAATATGGGATATTTTGAGCTAAAACTTCATATTTGTACTAGGGGACACCAAAGATTTATTTGACATTTTTAAAAAGTCTGGTAAAATGTCCCCTTTAAGAAACTCAGATCCTGAGATTCTTCAAAGAACATCGTGAGTCATTGATATTAAAACAATAGCAACTTGACAGAATGGTCTGTGTACTTTCTTTCGCATTAAGTGAATGCTGTTCATCACTGTCTTTGGTTCTGCTTACTTCAAGTGGTTGCTCAAATAGGCTACATTTAGTAGACTGTGGATTTGGTAAGAAGACTGGCTGGGGGAGGTGAATTGGCTATTCTGGTAACCGTACAGGCAGGCAGCATAAAGGAAACAAACAAACAGCGTCTGCCAGAGAGGTTGGGTGCGAAAGAGGAAACGGCAGCGTGGCATTTTAACGCGCATTTAGAGATGAAAGTGAAGCAAGTCTGCGACGCAGGTGTCCCGTGTACGACTGAAGAGGATCTGGTAAAACATTCAGTGATCACGCCGGAGGATGTACTGGGGCTGCAGAAAATCACTGACAGTAAGTTGCGCGCCATAAATATCTAAAAAGCTTAATCATATAACCGCACGAGCTGACGCGCAAATATCTGCAAACGTACACAACTGCACATTGCCAGTGAGAAAAGGCAGTTTTGCATTGTGCGTATTTTGTCCTCCGACGTGATTCTACGAAATGTTATTAGAGCGTAATCGGTGTTCGAATGCATGCGGCGCTGCGCAGACCGCTCGGTGTATGACATCAAACTATCGCGCAAGCTAAGCTTTCAGATCGCTCTCACGGTACTTTTGTGTCATACTCTGACGGTCTGCACACCGCTGCATGCAGTCAAACGTTGAATCACAACAATAATGTGGTTCAGTCGTCGGTAAATAAACAAAATTGCTATTTCTATAAATTGAGCCCCTGGTTGACGATAAATATGTAATAAGTTGACAGATAAATGCGATGGTCGGTTATTTTCCAGTTAACTTTGGGCTGTCTGTGACTGCTGAACTGTGAAATTTGCATTTCGTTATTCATTGATTTATGTCACAGTGTAGGGCTGAATGGATCATTACTCAGTTAAATATATAAGATTAAAATGCATTCCCTTTACATGAAGTAATATTTCATGGTACCATTGCTTATCAACAGGTGTTTTAATCATATGGAATAAAAGTATTTCTTTTCTAAGACCTAAAGGCATATTTTCATATGCTTGAATTTGTGTTGTGCAACTGTTTTATTTTGTGAATACTGGAAAAATGATGAAAAGTCTTGGTAACACTTTATTTTACGACCCGCAAAGTACCGCGTAATTAAACCGAATTTACAGCGTACCTATTTGTAACAACAGAGTACCTCTACAGTACGTACTTGTAGTTATAAGGGAATAATATTTTAAGTTTGGGGTAATAAGGGGGTAAGAATATATGGTAAATTATTCTCTAAGTATTTCATAACTACAGGGTACCTATTGTAATATTACGTGGTATGTATGACTTACGTCTATGGGTAATATGGTCTATGTGTAATAGTTTTTTTTTTTCATATTTGCTACTTACCTGATGAAGTGTTTTGTATAGCCTACAGTTGATGTCTACAAGCCACGTCGGCAAATAAAATATAACACACAATAAAGATAATAGCAACTTGTACCTCTTTGATCTGTATATGTATACAGGAGTTACCAGGTAACTCTTATATTTGCGGGCTGTAAATTGAAGTGGGGCTTATTCCCCGATTGTTCTGTGTATGTACCAGGTAACTCTTATATTTGCGGGCTGTAAATTGAAGTGGGGCTTATTCCCCGCTTGTTCTGTGTATGTACCAGGTAACTCTTATATTTGCGGGCTGTAAATTGAAGTGGGGCTTATTCCCCGCTTGTTCTGTGTATGTACCAGGTAACTCTTATATTTGCGGGCTGTAAATTGAAGTGGGGCATATTCCCCGCTTGTTCTGTGTATGTACCAGGTAACTCTCATATTTGCGGGCTGTAAACTAAAGTGGTGCTTTGTTCACCTCTTGTTAATAAATGTTATAGGGTAAATATCATAAACATACAGAATATTGTTATTTTTATTTTAAAACAACTTATTTCAAAACATCTTTAAAACACTATTAAGCCAACACTTAATGTTTATTATCACATAACTTTTATTTAAAATAAAAAGTCATGACAATTTTTCATTGTTTTTGCGGCTTGGCTTCCTCTGTTGGTGTTCTTGTCCACTCGGATGATGAGTTGATGTCGTCTCACAAATGCTGTTCTGCATTACATATAAAAAACATAAATGAAAGCCTTCAGTAAATGTTTCTTCACTGTGCCTTGACAGAAACAGAGTTTTCTAAGCCAGTTACGTTTATAAATTTTAGGCTTACTTATGTGCTAGCTAACCTGCTACCGTTAGCTAGCAACTTTCTTGAAAAACATTGTTTGAAATGCGTGAGTCATGTATTAACAAAACCAGTCACCTTATCCAGCATGCGGATCCTGCTCACATCACTCGCAGCTGTACTCCACAGTGTAGAACGTTTTTAAAACCTCTTAAAGAAATTTCACCTCAGGATCGCGTTCCAGCAAACCTCCTGCAGACGGCCGCGCGCTCTACACCTGCGCAGTAACCTACGCATGTAGTCGTCTTTTGCTTTAGCGGGAGCTGATATCTGCTGTTGTTTCATTCTGGTTTGCCATTGCATAAATTATATTTGGCTAAAATACTTGTGTTTACAGTAAATAAATTGCAAAGCACCACTTCAAATATGTCCGCAAATGTAGGAGTTTCCTGGTAAATAGGGAATAAGTTGCTATTTTTATTGTACTTACCTTAAAAAAAAGATAACCACATTAAATCAGCTTGACTTTTGTTATTAAAAGCAAGTAATATAGGCTACTAAAATAAAAGTGATATGCTGTTATATTTATTTGCCGATGTGGCTCGTAGACATTGACTGTATACAACATTCAGTAGTCAATATGAAAAATTCACAATAAAAAATAAATAAAACATAATTTCCCCATAGACTTGACTAAGTCATACATACCACGTAATATTACAATAGGTACCCTGTTGTTATAAAATACTTAGAGTATAAATAATTTATAATTCTTCATATTCTTACCCACTTATTACCCCAAACTTAAAATATTATTCCCTTATACCTACAGGTTACCTACCCTGTTGTTACAAATAGGTACGCTGTAAATTCGGTTTAATTACGCGGTACTTTGCGGGTCGTAAAATAAAGTGTTACCAAAGTCTTTGCTTTATGTTATTCAACTATTTGAAGAAAAGTTAAAGGTGTTTTATCAAATTTTAGACGTTTGCTTTTTGCTCCTCCTACATGAAAATACTACTGGCACTACAACAAAGGCACTCAGAGATCAAATCTGTTAAATGCAAATGCCAGATACCAAATAAGTTCAGTTCATCAATATGAGAACAGTTTTTAAAAAAACTGGCTTTCAAAACCGCCACAACTTACTGAAAAACATTTGCATTACTGTTACATTTATGACTTTGCACGTTTTATGGCACAAGTCCATAAAAATCAACAGTGAATATTTCACTAGGGAATAATGATAAATATAAAAAAAGTATAGCAAGTTTAGTTAGTAGCCTATTATACACTTTTATTACATATATTATCACAAAAGGTATATAAAGGGTACATTAAGAGTAGCCTAGTGCTGAGACACCACTAACAGGTTTAATTTTTATGTCAAACATTCAGGTGTCTGACTAATGCATTGGATTAAAAAACACTGGATTAATACAAACAGCTGATTATGTTATGGGGTTATAGTCAGCTATGCTAAAGGAAGGTGAACTGTATTGTGGCTGATTTATGAAATAATGACTAACAAGTTGCTTTTGTTATCATTTATTAATTTCTCTTATTAAAAATTACATAAATGTTTTACTCTAACTGCTCTTTAAGCTTTGAGCATTTCTTCTCAAAGGATAAGACGTTTTTGTTTAGATGTGCATGTTAAGCCTGATATAGCTGGATAAACCTGTGTGGTCTGGTGAATAATGTTGGATCAATCATAATCATAATATGTTTGTTATAATGCAGTCCTATTGTTTACCCAAAAAAAGCAGGTTGGTAGTAGAAGACATGTGTTGCTGTAGGATCATAATAGTGGATTGAAAACTAGATATATTCATGATAAACAAATTATATAATGTAAAAAAATCTTGTAATTATCAGATAATAATAATCTAATAATTTGAATAATAATTCAAATAAATCTAATATTTTATTAAAAGTATCACATAAAGAGTTCCAAAACCAGATAACTCCGTTTTTTGATTGTGCATTTCAAATAATATATCACATATCAATAAAACTGCAGCTGGTTTGTTTTGATTTAAGCCTTCATAACAAAAAAGCACAGTAAAACACAATAAAAACATGATAACATAATAATAAACATGTTTTGAAAATTATCTGGTTTTGGAACCAAACTCTTCACATATACTACATTAGCAATGGTCCTGGTAAAAAGTACCTTGTATGCAAATAATCTTTTCTTAAATGTTTAATGAAGATATCTATTTTTTTATATTTAATATATTATTATTGAAAAAAGTTTTAGTGTTAATGCGGCATTTTAGAGGGCTACCTTTATTTACTGTGTCAATATCCACTGCACTTTTTGTGTAAACCATGAATCAGACTTCCAATAGAAAATTGTATTAAATAAACACAACATGCCACTGTTACTTAGCAGATACACACTTTTCTTTGTCTCTGCCTTGCACACTTAAAAGGCAGATAAGCTAAAAATATCTCAAGTGAGTGGCTAAACCCACTTTGCCCATCTGTTTAAAGTAAGCTTGGGCTGTGAATGGGTGGGACTTCTTGTTTAGGTCTATAATGCTACTTTGCAGTATAAAGTTTATTACTGTATTTAGAAATGAAACAAAAATATCTATATGTGTCTGTAGTGATGAGGTCACATCAATCTTATCTGAATAGAAATTGTTCTCTTAAAGATTAAAGTATAGCATCTCCCATGTGGTGGTGAATAATGTAAGCCTCTTAGGATAAAGTCCAGCAGATGGAGAGGACAGTTAACACAGCTGATTCATATAACTCAAAAGTCTCTTCTGGGAGTCTGGCACAAAAAACAAGGATACAGTTTAATTAAAGTTCCAATGTACTGTGGGATGAACACCGCATTGTTTGACAGAAATTTCACAAAAACAAGAAGCTAAACATGTCACATATCTTTGGAAAGTTGAGATTCTTATGATTGAATGATGTAAACCCTTTTAAGATACAATCAACACAGCAGGTACAATTAGTGTCATTTTTAGCCATTTTTTTGAAATGCTAAGGGGTTAACAGAACTTTTAGGAGTGTTATTTGTTAAAAGGAAACTAAAAATATGCTCATTTTCCAGCTCCCCTACCATTTACCATTTTGGAATCCATTCAGCTGATCTCCGGGTCTGGCGCTAGCACTTTTAGCATAGCTTAGCACAATTCATTGAATCAGATTAGACCATTAGCATCGCGCTCAAAAATAACCAAAGAGTTTTAATATTTTTCCTATTTAAAACTTGACTCTTCTGTAGTTACATTGTGTACTAAGACCGACGGAAAATTTAAACGTGCGATTTTCTAGGCAGATATGGCTAGGAACTATAATCTCATTCTGGCGAAATAATCAAGGACTTTGCTGCCGTAACATGGATGCAGCAGGCGTAATAATATGACGCACCGCTGTAAATAGTCCTCTTAGTAACTTTCAATAGCAGGGGACTATTTTCAGTGTGTAGTATCATTGTGCCTCCTGTAGCCATGTTACGGCAGCAAAGTCCTTGATTATTACGCCAGAATGAGAGTATAGTTCCTAGCCATATCTGCCTAGAAAATCACAACTTTTAAGTTTCTGTCGGTCTTAGTGCATGATGTAACTACAGAAGAGTCAAGTTTTAAATAGGAAAAATATCATAAATCTTTGGTTATTTTTGAGCGTGATGCTAATGGTCTAATTACATTCAATGGATTATGCTAAGCTATGCTAAAAGTGCTAGCACCAGAATCGAATGTTTAACTCTAGGGGAGCTGGAAAATGAGGATATTTTCAAAAAAAGTGGAGTGTCCCTTTAAGCCACAAAATATAAATGTAGGCTATTAAGGGAAGAAGTAATTGTTCTTGTAAGAAGCAAACAGTTTTCTTGTAATTCTAATAATTTTATATCATTTTAACTTGCTCCCCTTTCACTAATGCATGACTAAAGTTGGCCAAACATGAAGAAATTGTAAAATATAGCTGTTTGTATGTTTTATCAATGTTATATTATTGTGTTGTCTGAGCGCACACCCCTATCTGTAATGCTTGAACAGTATCAGCTTTTGGAAGTGATGTCATCAGGAGAATATGTATTTATCATCAATATCATTTACATACAACATCAGAGAAAACAGAAATAGCTCTTTTTGTCCCTGCAGTCTTTCACATGAGGTTACGGCTCTCATCAACCCTTGAGGCATGTGTTTGATGGCTCTCTTGATGCATGTGACCTACTGTATATCTCACAGATACATGTCAAAAAATATGGTTAGCATAGTGTTTCAAAGTGATGGTACTCTGGAGAAAATCCCACAGCTGGTAAAATGGTGTTTTATTATCTATAAATGTTGGCTGTCATGGTCACTTGCTGGATTTTATCTTTTGCATCCGTCAGATGAAGGCACACTAGCTTTCATGAATCTCAATTTTTTTTTTTCGCATGCACATTTTCTTGTTTTGTGTGTAATGCAAGTGAAGTGGGCATGTCATAAACTCTGTGTATTTTTTGTTTTGTTTTGTTTCCACAGACTACCTCTGCGGTCCGAAGCAGAACGTACACAGCATCGACTTCACCAGGTTCAAAATCAGAGACATGGAGACCGGCACAGTCCTTTTTGAAATCTCCAAACCCCCAGCCACAGGTAATGCATAGGCCTGGACTCTCAAATTCAATCCTATCTCCATCATCACTCCAACTTAATAGGATGTTCATTTAAATGCAAGTCTTTTTCCCCACAAAGCCCTGATTTCCATTTAGATGCAGTGCATTCCATAAGAGCCCTTCAAATGCTCATTCACCATGGCCTTTGTGATTCACAGAGAGTTTCGAGGACACAAAAGACTTTGACCCTAACGCTGGACGCTTTGTGCGTTACCAGTTCACCCCTGCATTCCTTCGACTACGGCAGGTTGGTGCCACGTAAGTATGAAGTATGTTCAGCAATCAGTGTCAGAATTAAACTTGATTCTCATAAAGTTGCGCTCGAATCCTTTTGATTTAATCTTTAATACTTACATTTTTAAGTGGCAGCATCCTGGCCGGGAAATAAAGACTTGTTCTAGCCAATACTTCACCTGTACATGCCAATAACTATTAATGTGTATTGCTTATTAAACAAGTATGTTTTGGGTCTCTTTTCAGACACAAGTTTAAATGTAGTTGCTGCGTTTTTCTAAATCAACTTTTTAACAGGGTGGAGTTCACTGTGGGAGATGTTCCCATAAACAACTTTCGAATGATCGAGAGACATTATTTTCGTGGACAGCTGCTGAAAAGCTTTGACTTTGAGTTTGGCTTCTGCATCCCCAGCAGTAAAAACACATGCGAACACATCTACGAGTTTCCACCTCTTTCTGAAGAAATAAGTAAGTGTCTTTAGCCGTCACTCGGTTTGAGATGCACAGACATCATACACCCCTTCAAGGCAATCGACGTACAGAAATGTAATACCCATTCATGTTAATGTATGGTTTTCACAGATGTAAAAATGTCTCATACGTAATAGGATGATGATTGGTGTGGGACTGTGCTGGTGTTTCATTTACATATTTGTCATTGTGTTTCTTGCATCTTTCCATAGTGCACGAAATGATTCGTCACCCATATGAGACACAGTCTGACAGCTTTTACTTTGTGGATAACAAGCTTGTTATGCACAATAAGGCAGATTATTCCTACAGCGGTGGACCATAAAGAACACAGAGTTTTAATGGACTGACACAGCAAAGTCCCATCTCAGGGTGTGTGTGTGTGCATGTGTAAGTGTGCACGCATGAGACAAGGTGCCAGAATGGGCCTGTATTAGGTGTGGATATTTTGTGTACAGTTTTTGAGAATAATTTTAGAGTATTATATAGACAAACAGTTTCTCTTTAAACTGTGTTTCTCTTCAAGTATATAAGCGTGCAGGTACGCATTTATTGCATGTTGATTTAAAGGAGGATCAGTCTTTTATGTATTTTTTAAAGACCAAAGCCAGTAATTCTACAGTATGAACCTCCATTTACATACTTCCATTGGTTGTCAAATTTTTTGCACTGGTTGAATCAGTGTATGTGTTTTGAAAAACAAAAAAATGTATACAGAATAGTGATAGACCGATATATCGTCCGGCCGATATATCGGGCCGATATTTGCGAGTTTTATGTGTATCGGCATCGGCCGATATGTGGCTGCCGTGTTTGCCGATTTTTTTCCGGCATTATTTAGAGACAGAGTGCTGTAAGTCGCAAGCGATTGCAGGTCATGTGACTAAAAACAACCAACCTTTCCATGACAACATCAAAAGATGGTTCCATAGCACCCCACCTGTTTTTACTATTTGTTAAATATAGTTTTTTTAAGTTCTATACATATTACTTTTTTAAAATTGAGACTTGTAACATTTGGCATCATCGTGTCATTTTTATGATGTAAATTGAGTGAGCAAAAGCAGTATCGGCTCCAAATATCGGCTCAAGAAAATCGGCAGCCTGTTTCGGTCATCGGCTAATGCTGATGAAACAAAAATCGGCATCGGCACTGAAAAATCCATATCGATACAGAACAATACGCAGTGCATTTGGACCATTCAGGAAGAACTCTGTAAGACGCTTAGTGAGATGTATTTTCAGTTTTTAAAGATATTTTATTATTTAATTGGTTTTACAAACTTTGCCCAATAGTAATTTTTCACATCATATTTTTCTTCAATATAATGCAGCCCTACATTACACCCATTCTTCTTCGATTTGGTCTTTATGTAAAGAGATGAAGAGGGGGTTTTGGATTCTTAGAGCTTGGGCCAATTCTTGCCAATATGGGAGTTTGTTTTATTTATATTATTAAGATACTGTTACATTCATTTTGAATGAAAAATCTGTCATCATTTAATCAACCTCATGTTGTTCTAATCCCGTATGAGTTTCTTTATTTTGTTAAACACAAAGATATTTTGATAAATAATGGTAAGCACACAGTTGACGGTCCCCATTGATTTTAGTAGTATTTGTTTTTCCTACTATGGAAGTCAGTTGGTACTGTGAGCTGTGTGGTTACCATCCTTTATCAAAATATCTCTTTCATTTTAAATAGTATCTTATGTCAAAGATTGTGATAGATACACTTTTAATGTCTAATGTTTTGTGTGTTTCAACAGAAAAATAAAAATGACAAAGTTTTTAAGGTTTAGATGTTTTTATTTCTTTATTCATAAAACTCCTGCATAAGGATGAAATTCAGATAAAATAATACTTTAAACCTAAAGTTGTGTTTAAAAAATGTATACTTAAAATTGCAGACAAATAAAGGTACAATATATGATATAACCAAGGGTAGAAATAAATTAAAGTAATATACGCTTGCCAAATGTTTATGTATAGGTACACTAGAGCAAAATGCTTACAGCAGTTAACCATTTTCAGATGTTTTTTAAATCATGTGTATTATTATAACTCAAAAGCCTAACTTAAATCTGGTGTTGATATTGACTGTTTAAAGATTCTGCTAGTGCAATAAATCAGGAGTGCTCACCAAATTGACGTAGTATAAGGCTTTGTTGGATGTTTGTTGTTGTTTTTTATGCATATGATTGTTTGACAAACTCTGAAAACTCATTCTGAGGCTATAGGCTTTATGCCCAGCTGCACTACTTCCTGAACTTCAGTCAGTTCCTTGTTTCCTGTCTGCCATTATTGGACAAACTGATTAATCCAGGTGTGCCTGACCTCAGTAGTCACAACAACAATAATCAGATACACCTGGATTAATCAGTTTGTCCAATAATGGCAGACATGAAACAAGGAGCTGGCTGACGTTCAGGAAGTAGTGCAGCTGGGCATAAAGCCTATTAATGGGACATATGCTTCTGCTAATTCAGAAGTGCTGTTTTAACTTGCTTTTAAACGTTTTAATGTATTTCAATCCGTTTACAGGAGAAAAATAGACAACCACACACCCCTGTGGTTGCCACGGCAAATGCAAACATAAAAATCAATACTGACTATAAAAATAATACTACTCATTCATCACAGCAAGCCTGAAATGCCTCATTGAAATCTAACCAACCGAAACCTCATAGGGAAAAACAATATCATTTGCACAAAAAAGTAAACATTATGAAGACATTGACAATTTAGTCCACATTCTTATTACACAAGTTTCCTGTCTAAAAGTGATTTTGAGCATTGCAAATACTTACACGTGTTTTGGGAATTTACCAAAATAGCAACTGAAGATAATATTTAGCATAGAAATATAATCAAAAGTATAAACTGACATTCACAAAGTCAGTGTTTTGGACTGAGAATCTTATTTGCTAACAAGTGTGACTCTTTAATTTGCCTATTTATTGACTCAATTACTGTATATGAATTAACCTAGAAGGTTTTATTCTCATAACAGAGGAATGGGAGTGTTTCCTGAGGTGGACATGAGACCTGGCATGCTGTCTGCACTGGTAAAAGAAGTCGTGTAGAACCCAAGGTACAGCTCAGAAATGCTGCCTTGCACCCCACTTTCACTTCCCACTGACCCTAACTCCCCTGAAGGAAGACCGTAGACATCTACACCACCTTGAGTGGGACTCAGGTGAGGTGGTGAGGGAGAAGTGTCCATGACTACCAGGGAATCTGGAGCGAGGCTGTCATTCCTTAGCTCCTCCCAAAGATTTCCTAAAAAGAAAGATGAGGAGAAACTATAAAAACGATGAAAAAACTCAGCTACTGCACACGTCTTTATAATATTAAAAATGTACATTTTTCAGTGGAATTCAAACAAATAATTTTTGATTAAAATGTCATAATTTATATATCGAAACATCTAAACGCTCCTTACCGTGTAATTGAAGGTCTGTTAGGGTAGGATTTAATGCATCGACGTCATTACTCATTTCCCCCTCCAGCAGAAGTTCTTGCATACCCCCTGCAGTACCGAGACTGGACTGCAGGGCGGTGCTGTAGCTTGGTGGGGTGTGGGCTGGTAAGGGGGAATCCAGAGGATGACTAGCGCAGGGAAGCTGGGAGAGAGGAGAGTAGAAAGAGAAGGCTAAATGCTCTGGGGATACGTAGGGCGGAGGTGGGTGGACTGTTTGAGGGGACAGGGGGCTGTAGGGAGACTTTTGAAGCTGGATACTGGATTCATGGACAGGTGGCTGACCATAGGATGGATACATGCCAACTCTTAATGGATGAGAATGTGTATGACTGCTTTGTAGACTGAAGTGAGCACCAAGAGTCTTTAACTTTTCTGGCCTTTCCCCAAGCAGACGTTCCAACTCCTCTGAAATATGGAGCATAAAATGAGTTTCATTTTCTGTGAAATTCAAACTAAAGTTTTGAGATTGGGAGCATCCAAATTTGATTTCAGTCATTGATTTGACATAAACATACTCAGTCAATTTAAAGATATTAAGGTTATATATTCTTTATTATATAGAAAAATAATGACTTTAGCTATGTTTTCATAGGCAGGATAACATATAGTGTATGGTGAATTAGGATAATCTGGGACTTTCTAAACTAACAAAGACCTCACATGACATCATAGCATAGATATAATGTATCAGAGTTTAGGTTGCCCACATTGCTCCCTAATTCTACCGAAATATGAATGTAATGTGAAACAGCCCCCTCTGCGCACCTGGTCGGGACATACTGCGCCGTACAGTGATGGGGTCTTTACGTCTCCATTTGTGTAGCTCCTCCTGCATCTTCTCCACTTTGGCTGGGTTCAGGGCCCACAGACAGCCCTTTCGGGAGGAGTTCCCATTCTTGTTCTCCACTTTTTCAAAGCACTTGTTTAATGAGAGATTGTGTCGGACAGAGTTCTTCCATCCATCGGGTGCTGTCTGATAAACAACAAATGAAATCTGAGACTCAAAACATCATAGTAGTTATGGAAAACAATTGAATGTTCTGAATGTAGTCTGGAATTGATCTGGAATAAAGGAACATTCCACTTTTTTGGAAAATATGCTCATTTTCCAGCTCCCCTAGAGTTAAACATTTGATTTTTACCGTTTTGGAATCCATTCAGCTGATCTCCGCGTCTCGCGGTACCACTTTTATCATAGTTTAGCATAATCCATTGAATCTGATTAGACCATTAGCATCGCGCTCAAAAATGACTGAAGAGTTTTGATATTTTTCCTATTTAAACTTGACTCTTCTGTAGTTACATCGTGTACTAAGACAGACGGAAAATTTAAAGTTGCGATTTTCTAGGCAGATATGGCTAGGACTATACTTTCATTCTGGTGTAATAATCAAGGACTTTGCTGCTGTAACATGGCTGCACCAGGCGCAATGATATTACGCAGTGCCTAAAAATAGTCCCCGGCTATTGAAAATAACCAAGGGGACTATTTTCGGGCAGTGCGTAATATTACTACGCCTGCTGCAGCCATGTCACCGCAGCAAAGTCCTTGATTATTACGCCAGTTTGAGAATATAGTTCCTAGCCATATCAGCATAGAAAATCGCAACTTATAATTTTTAGTCACTGTTAGTACACAATCTAACTACAGAAGAGTCAAGTTTTAAAAAGAAAAAAATATATGCTATAGGCACTGTAACACAATGTGCCTTCATCTTTGCTTCTTCACATCTCTTCATTGAAGTCAATAAAAGTTATAGGTATCCATACAGATCTCTGTATTTATTGATGAGCCAACATAATCTCACAGTGTAATTTCCTTTACCAGCAAAGCCCCAGAAGGAGGGTAAATCAAACCATCAGGCATATAGAAATCGTGCCATGACTGGTATGTTTCACGATGCCTGCAGGTTATACTGCTTTGGTACATAACTCTGTTTGCATGCTTTTTTATTTGTTACATTAGTCATGCATCCTCCTCCAGGATATCAATATTTCACATATAAATGTATATTAGATGTAAAAACAGTTTGGAATGAAATAATAAAAGATGTACCTTAAAGTAGGGGAAATGATCCGTCATAAAGCTGTAGATCTCACTTACTGGCAGACTGCCTGTTTTGCTGTTTCTTAGAGCCAGGAAGATGAGAATACTACAAAGAAACATCACAATAAATTAAAGTATCTTTTAATCTCCTAAGACCTGGATGTCCACATACATGGACATACATTTTTTTGTTGTTTTGCACCATAATAGTTGATCCTGTGTAACATGCTGTACAGTACACAAACATGGACAAATGCACTGCTTCATGTTTTAAGAAAAATATTTGGTTATTATATTTATTGGTTCTTCCTAACCCCAAAATAGTTTGTAGAATTCGGAAAAAAAGGACAAACCAAATCTTGGGTCTTAGGAGGTTAAAGGGACACTTTTTAAAATATGCTCATTTTCCAGATTTTTACCATTTTGGAATCCATTCAGATGATCTCCGGGTCTGGCAGTACCATAATCCATTGAATCTGATTAGACCATTAGCATCGCGCTCAAAAATATCCAAAGAGTTTTGATATTTTTCCTATTTAAAGGGCCCATGTCACAGGACTTTTTTAAGATGACAAATACATCTTTGGTGTCCCCAGAGCACATGTGTGAAGTTTTAGCTCAAAATACCATAAAAATAATTTATTATAGCATGTTGAAATTGCCACTTTGTAGGTGTGTTCAAAAATGTGCTGTTTTGGGAGTGTCCTCTAAAATGCACATGTGCAGATCAAGTGCAAACACTGATCACAATGATGGTGGTTTGTTGAAATTGAAACTCAATTGTTCTGTGAATTATTTTCTCTCTGCACTAAATGGCAGTGCTGTGGTTGGATTAAGGGGTTGGATTATTATAATAAGAGCTCCTTATGACATCATAAGGAGAGCCAAATTTCAACGACCTATTTTTTCATGTGCTTGTAGAGAATGGTTTACCAAAACTAAGTTACTGGGTTGATCTTTTTCAAATTTTCTAGGTTGATAGCATCACTAGGGACCCAATCATAGCACTTAAACATGGAAAAAGTCAGATTTTCATGTCATGGCCCCTTTAAAACTTGACTCTTCTGTAGTTACAATGTGAACTAAGACAGACGGAAAATTAAAAGTTGTGATTTTCTAGTCAGATATGGCTAGGAACTATTCTCTCATTCCGGCGTAATAATCAATGACTTTGCTGCCATAAAATGGCTGTAGCAGGCACAATGATATTACTCATTGCCCTAAAATAGGCCCCTGCTATTGAAAGTTACCAAGGGGACTACTTTCAGGCGCTGCATAAAATCATTGATATAACCACAGTAGAGTCAAGTTTTAAAATAGGAAAAAAATATCAAAACTCTTTGGTTATTTTTGAGCGCAATGCTAATGGTCTAATCAGATTCAAGTTATTATGCTAAAAGTGATATCGCCAGAACCGGAGAAATCAGCTGAATGAATTCCAAAACTGTAAAAATCAAATGTTTAACTCTCAAAAGAGAATTCTTTCTCATCTACTGTATATAGTCTGTTGAACCTTTCTCCGCCACAAAGACGCTTTTGCCAGTCGCAACATTGGCAAGTTTGTTATTGCCAGATAACAATCGCTCAAAACTAACAACACACGTTAACCCAGATAGTGCAAATCATTTTGCCAGGTAGAGTTTAATATTACACAAAAAATGTAATATAAATGTCTTTTAATAACTTACATTACATTATATTTACAAATGATTAAACCAAATAGTGTGTTTTTTGACATTTTAATGTATTTTTTTACAATTTTGCAGAGTGTCTGCATTCATTAAAAATGAGCAAATAAAATATTTCAAATCAATATTTAATGTTCTTTACCTTACTTAAGAGGTAAACAGCCGTGTAATAACAAGCAGGATAATGTACAGGCATGGTCAGGGCTTTTTTCCGCAACAACAACCAGCCGCCTATTATCCCTTACTTATAAAACCTGACAAAACCCATTTAAGGGACCTTTATTTTAAGGAGTGTTGCCTAGTTTGTTTCTTTTATTTGTTTTAGATTGATTTTTAATTTGGAATTAATGATGGTTGGTTTAATAGAAAAAAATGCATAGGCTTACCTATAAGAGTAAACAGGTTTAGGATATGGTGGTGGGGCAGAACTGTCCTGAGATGTTTGTGAAGACAAGCCTTGGTTACAATATTGAGAAACACTCTCTATTCCCCTTGAGGAATACACACCTGAAAACTGGAGATGGTATACAAAAACCGTGAAAGACACATCAAATACCAAGTTAAATATACTTTAAATAAAGTATAAAAAGTATATTGGGTAAATGTAGATTTGCAATCATTCTCTTTCTATTTAGATTTAGATTTACCTGTTGTTCTAAAGGACTGAGCGTGCAGTACGTCTGATGAGTAACTGACGTGTAGCTGGGAGGTTCTTCGGATCTCGTCTCTGGCTCATTATAAGGTTGTTGAGTTCCCTGCCCCAAGAGCAGACCATGATCTATTTGGTGCTGACATATTGTACGTTAATGTTTCTTTAGAAAGTCTAATAAGGCCATCTGCTAGCACATCTGCCTGGCAGATTTTCATGTTTCATGTCTTTTTGCCCCTGGCTTTACAAGTGTGCATGATTGTTTGTATAAAGGTTTTCTTGATATTTCATTTTTGTTTGCCCTTGCTTCTAATTTTTTTTAAGTATATGCACCAAATTAAAATTATAATAGTGCACACCTTTTACATTTTTTATAATTTCTCAGCGATAGCAGATGTGCTAACCTTAAAATTTGTCTAAAGCACTAAAAGACAGCTTGCTTGGGTTTACCATAAAACTGGAGGTCTCTACATCAGAGCTCGATGGAGTCCAAGGTGAATGTTCTTCCAATCCAACAGCTGAAGTGAGTTTACCAGCCAACCTGAGACATCTTATGGGATGACACTGAGGAACGGCCCCTTCACTGCACTGGCGACTGTATGGATAAAAGTGACGGCTCTCAGCCAGACCAGGTTCCTGTCCAATAGGGGATCCATCTACACTGTGTCTACGAAAGCGCTCGGCAATAGCATTCTTCTGCCTATAGGGAGTGCTTTTTATTTCAGAATATGGTGCAAATCCCTCCCCTAGATGGCTCTGGTGACACTGTAGATTGAGCAACAAAATATTACATGAGCAGACAGTATGATTCTCAAACATGCATGTTAGCTCACAAATATAAAATATATCACTCTTAAAGGGACACTGCACTTTTTTGAAATTACCATTTTGGAATCCATTCAGCTGATCTCCGGGTCTGGCAGTACCCCTTTACATAGCTTAGCTTAGCATAATCCATTAAATCTGATTAGACCATTAGCATCGCACTCAAAAATGACCAAAGAGTTTCGATATTTTTCCTATTTAAAACTTGACTCTTCTGTAGTTACATCGTGTACTTAGACCGAAGGATAATTAAAAGTTGTGATTTTTTTTAGGCTGATATGGCTAGGAACTGCAGCAGACGCAATGACATAATTACAGAAGAGTCAAGTTTTAAATAGGAAAAATATCGACAAAATTTTGGTTCTTTTTAGCGCAATGCTAATGGTCTAATCAGATACAATGGATTATGCTAAGCTATGCTAAAAAGTGTTAGCGCCAGACCTAGAGATCGACTGAATGGATTTCAAAATGGTAAAAATCAAATGTTTAACTCTAGGGGAGCTGGAAAATGAGCCTATTTTCAAAAAAGTGCAGTGTCCCTTTAAGGTTCTTCACAGCAATGCTATAGTACAGTGGTTATCAACATTTTTTCCTTGAACACCCTACACCCCAAAAAAACATATATGACAGTCTGCGCCCCCCCAAGACTCTACTCTACATCTATTTTTTTATTTGATTTTGCCATAACGCTGTCATGCATGTTGAGATGGAGAGAGCAAAATTGAAATAATTATTTTAGATTAGAGAATACCTTATCTTGGCATTATAATGTTTTTTGAAAATTGTAAAAAAAATGTATAAAAATATTAGTGGAACATTTTACGCATCTTAATTTTAGTATCACAGTATTCCATGTTCTACTTTATTTGTATGTATGCACTTTTTTCTAAATAAATCATTGGAAATGCAGAAACATGTAGAGATCTTTGATCTGCCTTAGAATCTATGAAGGCATGTCCTGCAACATGCAGCCTTCCCTGTGGGCAATAATTAATTAATATTAAGTCAAAAATATTTTATGGAAGGTAGGATGAATTTCATCTATTTCTGCCGCAGGGTCTGTGTCCTTGAATGGTGCCTTGTGCTAAGGGTTCACAAACTCATCAAACTGTAATAATTCTGACAATGTGTCGTAAGGAGAGCAGCTGGCAGGCTAAAAGCGGCAACTATAGAAAAGTCTGGACTGTTGTATAGTGACTAATATATGGAAACAGCATGTTATCAGTTTCTTTCATCTAAGATCAGAAAAAGATATATAGTGTTATAAGGATTGTTTAAATCAATCAATTTATTTTTCTATCAGATGTTAAAAAAAAATACCTGTGATTCTGGCATCTGGAAGCAGGGCGTCCCTAGGTGGTTAAAGTTGTGTAGATGGCCTGGAGATTGTATTGGTGAGCTTCTGCTGCTTGTGGATGGGAAAGACAGGCCCTGGGGCTCAGAGGACATCGTCCCTATAACCCTCTTTTTTTTAACAGCACAAAATGAGATCATTAGAGTTTTTATTAGCTCTATATGTATAACAACAACATCTTTTCACATTTATTTTGCTGCCAGTTAGTTTAAAGGGATTTCTTTAAATTAATAATAACATGTGGCAGGGCGATTTGGCATTTACTTTGATCCAACTAGAATCAAATAATCAAGATTCTATGAGTCAAATTGATTGATGGGTAGATCAATTAATGAATTCATTGGGGCTGCCAATCACAGTCTATTCACAAAATCACATTCTTCTACCATATAGCCCAATTGGTAGAGGTCATGGATTCAATTTCAAGGTTAACACACATTCTAATACAAACTGTACCTTGAATGTATTGGATAAAGGTGTCTGCTAAATGCATAAATGTAAACGTACAAATGCAAACACTTTGATTTGTATACCAAAGTTTTATTAATCGCAGATGTCAGTACATTCAGGGTCTTGCTGTTACACCCATAAACAGGATGAAACATGTACTGAGATCCCACATACATGCTTAAACATGACACCTTGATCTCTTAAATGGGACATATCATGAAAATCTGACTTTTTTCATGTTTAAGTGCTATAATTGGGTCCCCAGTGCTTTTATCAATCAAATGTGAAACAGATTAACCCAGTAACTTAGTTTTGGTAACCCATTCTCTGCAAGCTTGTGAAAAAACAGGTCATTGAAATTTGGCTCCTTTTGTGATGTCAGAAGGGGATAATACCGCCCCTTAGTCTGCACTATCCAACCACAGCACTACCATGTAGTGTAGAGATCAGCTCATTTGAATTTAAAAGACAACATCTACAAAGTGGCAAATTTAATATGTTGTAATAAATTATTTATATGATATTTTGACCTAAAACTTCACATACTCTGGTGACACCAAAGATTTATTTTAAATCTTAAAAAGTCTTGTGAAATGTGCATTTAAAATCTCTTATCAACAAACATAATTTCATTGGTCTATACCAGGGCTCTTCGGTCCTGGAGGCCTGGTGTCCCACAGAGTTTAGTTTCAACCCTACACTAAAAAAATTGCTGTAATTATGCAGCTGGTTGCCAGTAACTTACTGTAGAAGATAAAGACTGAAAATGTTTCATGTTCTAACTTTGAACAAACTGTTGCCAGTAAATAACATAAATGTAAAATCTACAGTAAGTTACTGGCAGCTAGTTGCCAGTGATACCCAGTAATACTGTAATTTCTACAGAAATTTTTACAGTGTAATAAAACACACCTGCCTATAATTTTTAAATAATCTTGTGGATTTCCATTAGCTTCTTCAGGTGTGTTGGTTTAGGTTTGCAGAACCAGAATTGAATAGCCCTGGCCTACAATAAACGTGAATGGGGCTTGAGCCTATAACATTCTGCCTAGCTTCTCCTTTTTGCATTTTACAGAAGAAATTAAATAAATGTTAAAGTGCAACATAGTGTTTTTATGACATTATAATGGTGTTTTTGATGTGTCCAGTTATTCTGGTGCTCTTGTAATTTTGCCCTTGGGCAAACCTACACTTTTACGGGCGGTGATTGTGCAACTTCTTGTAACCAGAATCTCTTTTTAACCGTCTCCTAAGCATTTTCAATAACAGCGATGTTCTCAACACCCTGCCGCAGTAGGATGTGCCTGATCTGCTTTACACTATCTCACTGCCATGCAATCCGATCATAAACAGGTTAAAAATTTAAGTTGTTCCCGGAAACTTAAGTTGCTCTACTGTCAGCAAACTGTTTTGTCAGGGCCAAAAACTCATTAAAATCACCAACAAACCATGAAGGAGAAGCAGAAGTGTGTTAGTGAAATGAAATGGAGATGGGGGAGTTTTGCTCCATCTGAAACATAGAGTGTAATTCAGTATCGGAAAGGGAGTTTGACCTGTTATGGTCGATATCCAAACCATTTCCACTCCTGAGAGAAAAACGGAAAACTGCTGAGTATAGGGGTCATGGGGTTTGTGTTTAAAAGTTAAATGGGTGTAATAACCCAGCTTTATGTCACATGCTAAAATATATGATCTGTACGCCTTACATTTATTAAATCACAGTACAGTTTACACTCTCAGAAAAAAGGTACATTTTTTAACAAGTACACTTTTGTATCTAAAGTTACATTTTAACACCTCAAAAGTAAATATATATATATATATATATATATATATATATATATATATATATATATATATATATATATATATATATATATATATATATATATATATATATATATATATATATATATATATATATATATACCGGTATATATATATATATAGTTATATAGTTATTTATTTATTTTTTAATTGCCTCAGATAATGTTTGTGTTGTTTTGTGGTAAAAGAAAAAAAAATACATAAATAAAAAGTTTAAAAAAAGGTAAATATATTAAGAGTATATGTGATGGTTAAGGCTTTCTTAGTGTCGTATTGAATGAATACATTGCATTTGACACAATGAAGACATGTGAATGTTCCCATTGACTTTTGTGTGCCAGTATCACATCTTTTAGATGGCAGTTATCATCCAAAATTGAAGATAACAGAATATATGTTGCTCAGATGGGGTCAGGTCTTTTAACATGTGTATTAAGTTCACAACATACATGTGTGTGTATACACATTAAGTAGGGTCAAAACAATGTAAAATAAATGAATGAATGAATTTCATTGCATTACATAACATACTGAAATGGCCCATCCTCTAATGCAAAAAGAAGAAAAGTATTAGATTCTAATGTGCTGTCAGCTTAAAGTGTAATTCTATATTTGTAAAAGTATACCCTACTTTCTCATAAGATATATCTCTCTTAAGATTGATTGATCTTGCGATTGATCAACATTTATCTTACTTTCATCTGATCTCATGCATGTCTATACAGCCACACCCACCCACTGGAACCGTTCTCATTACACATGAGTGGCATTTCAAATGGACTGTGCATCTTCCTACACCATCATCCAAAAAGTAATTGGTTAGATTTCTTCCCGTTTATTGAAAGTCTTCCCGACTTTCATTGCAGATCACTGAGAAAAAAATCTGAACATTTATCAAATCTCAACACTTCCCATATTCACCAAGGTAATCAAGTTGCAAAATCAAGTTGCAAAATCCTCTTCTATTTTGTCCAGCCACATTGTTCAAATAGCAAATTGCATTTGCGGCCATTTGTGCACCCATGGCGTTCTGGTCTGAAAACGAGGTGTGATTTTGAGGCAACTGAAATAGCCTAAGCTATTGACCAACTAAAGCCTGGTCAAATATTGCATTTATTTGTAAAAAAAATTAAGTGCTACTCCATGGATTTATTGTATATGATGACTTTGTACCTCTGGATATGATGAGATGAGAACCTTTTTAAGTAATGCTTTTCAAAACACTCACGTTGGTGTCCAAGTGCTGAAAGGTTTTGGCTCTCCACACATTTGTTAATTTTTAATCTCCTGTTTGTTACAAATAAAGTATTTTTAGAGTACAAACCTTTTCTTGCATATTTGCAAATAATTTTTTGAGATTACACTGATTATGAAGGCTATCCCTACATTTACAGCTACTAAAAGCCTGCTAATTTTAATTACACGAGAACCAAAGGTTTTAATACAAAAAATAACAGTTTCAATACAACATAAAAACAATGAAATTTTTTACATCAATCTTAAACTGGGGGTCTTCTTCCTCCGCTTAGTTTTTTAGTTTACCAATTCCACCATCTAAATAGGGAATCGGCATGGTGGAGTGCAACTGGCTTTTAAAGGGGATGAGAGTTGAGACTCTCATTGGTTTATTGCACGTTATGCCCAAAACACACCCATTACTCATTACTAAAATAGGAGCAACCCTTTTAGACTGTGTGCTAGGCGCACAAACCATTTTTCCTGTCGTTAAATTAGCAAAAGTGGATTCGGACACACATTTTTAGACTGTGCGCCATGCCCTTTAAACCATGCACTTAGATCGTTAAAATATGGTCCTTTATGTGTTATATGCATGTGTTTGGCGCACACTTTTGCTTATAGCCACTAATTTATCAATGCACCTGTTAAAGTAGTATTTAGAAGTTAATATATAGTTTAGAATTATCGCACTGTAAAAATTTGGATCAACTTTAAAAATTACTTCAGTTGATAAACTGATAAATAAAAAAAATAAACTTTTATGTATAAATAAATAATGCAAAAATTGTTGAAAAAACTTTTTATTTGTTTTTAGGTGTTACCAATTTAAGTAATTTTTAAGTTGATCAAACTTTTTCAGTGCATGTATAGTAAATAATATCAATGAAATGCATTTGGAATGCAGTTGTTAATGAAATGCAATAGTTTTGACATTTGTCATAAAGCGCAGGGTGCAAAAAACAGCTATGTGTGCCAAACCCTGCACTTGATAGAAATGCAAGCCTTCCAGCACTGCCTTCATAGTTAAGATATTAAAACCAGCAATAAAACCTTCCTGCTGCATTACATGTGCTTCCAGTATTAGTATTTTCGGCTTTATCATTAAACATACCTTTAGGACCATCATCAGTAGGCTATGTACTTTAAATACAGCTGTCATATCTGATCAGTGATTGTAATGACTGTCCTTAACAAAAAGATATGCTACATTTAACCATCTGCAGAATTTTACTGACATTTACTGTACAAATTAATAACTGAACAATAAATCTTTTTTCAAGAACTCAATGTCAAATAAAGAACTATTAAAAACAAGTAAGTTATTACTTGCTAGAAAAAGCAAACCATAGCTGAAAACCATAAAAATGAAGTGAATGTACTAAAACTTAAATACCAAAAAACTACTAGCAAGTACATTTGTGACCCTGGACCTCAAAACCAGGATATTTTTTATGAAATTGAGATTCATGTATCATCTGAAAATTAAATAAAAAGCTTTCCAGTGATGTATGGTTTATAGGACAATATTTGGCCGATACACAACTATTTGATCTGAGGGTACAAAAGGGTATCTGAGGGTACAAAAAAATCAAAATATTAAGCATTTTACCATTAAAGTTGTCTATATAAAGTCCTTAATATTTTTATCCAAAAATAAAGTTTTAATATATTTACAGTATAAGAAATAAAACATGTTCTTTACATAATATCCTAATTATTTTTTGCTTAAAAGAAAAATTTATAATTATGCTAGAAAAAAATACCCAAGTAACTTAAGTGGTCCATGGTCACATTTATAAATTTTTATTTTTTATGCTAAATAAAAGTTATACACTACAAATATATAATATAGTATAGTCTACTTAAGTAGTGCTTCAGTGCACTTGAAAAAAGTAAACTTAAATTGATTTACGTGTATTATAAAAAGGTGTCTCAAACACTTTTTATATAATAAGTACAAAATTAGTGGATGAAAACAGAAGTACATGTACTAAGTGTACCTAAATAAAGTGTATAATTTTCACCAGGGTATATATTTATAACATTACTTATTCCTTCATGAATTGCATTCATCATGTCATTCATCGTAAAATTAAATCTCGGCTCAGCACTGATGTTTTCAACTGAGAATTTTTTTTAAAGGCTCAGTCCCTTTGGCCCCAAGCCAACTTGTGGGCGTCGTACACCCGTGGGGATGGAGACCTGCTGTAACAGGTTTTCTGATGCACACACACATGCACGTGCGCACACATTTGCATCTTGCGGAGGTCAATGGCAGCTGGGAGCCTCTCAAAACTAATGAGAACATTTTTTTTATGTCAAATCCATATCAGATCCTAAAGAGAATGGGCACCCTGCCTAAATTTAGCACCCAGAGGAGAACAACCCTGCTGAAGATTTTGACTGCACCTGCCTTCTCTCTCTCTCTCTCTCTGTTTTTCTCTTCTCCTTTTTAGACACATTTCAGTCTTACAAGAAGCCTCGGGGACATTTCTTGATGACTTATTTATTAATGCCAAACTGGATACAGTGGTACAATTGTGTCTGTGTTTAATGGAGAGGTCGACTAATAAGAAGCCGAAAATGCAAGATTGCCTCTTTGTAAAACTTATTTATGAATTTATGAGATACGATAGTTTGCACAGGCAAATTACTGTATAGTGCACACCTCAAATCACATATAGTTACATATAGGGGTAGTTTCCTGGACAGGGCTTATCCTGATCCCAAACTAAAATGCATTCTTGAGCTGCTTTAATTTAAAAAAGCATTGCATTGACATATCTTAAAATTAAGATGTTGTTTTGTCTCAAGATGCACACCTGTAATGCTTTAAGGTTTGCTTGTAAAAACGATTTAAATGTCCTAATATAACTAATGCATAGTTCTGGATTTATCTAAACCCTGTCTGGGAAACTGCCCCATAGAGATTTACTTACCACTGTGTGTGGTTCTTCCAGGCCCAAGCAGTCTTAAATCTAGTCCACACAGGTACCTGCAAACTGGCTGCAGATGTTTCCAAAAATCTCTTGCTTTATATGCTGCCTTTATGCTGAATGACTACTGACTAGAAAAACAACTGAGACCAATATCTAAAGAGAGAGAGAGATAGAGAGAAAGAGGGAGGGAAACTGAATGTCAATACAGGTGAATTCTTCCCCTACCCTTCTAGTAAACCTGGGAGGCAGAAACAAGGCTCTCATAAGCTGCTGTATTAAAATGATATTATAATGAGAAGGGGGGATGAACCAGGTGGAGGGAAATGCAAATAGTGATAGTGGAAGAGAATTGAAAATGTTATGTTATCTTGCTTGGTGGGGCAGCTCTGGGCGTTTTCATGTGGGGCAGTCAAAATTAGGGAGAACAAGGGGGTGGTGAAAGATGGCTCTCAGGTCTTTCAACAGTGCTCAGTCAAAACGTCCATCATAGTTGTGACGTAATCCATGCACGCCTGAAGTGGCTGTGTACGGAGGCAAGCAATTGTCGCGGTTACCGTAGCGAACTTCCCGTCTGTATTTATTTATTGGTCTGGCTTGTGGCTAACTGATCTCTGAAACAAATACCTTGTTGAAAATAAAATGTTTTGGTTTGCTGAAGACGAGGGGAGACGACGAGCATGGATCACAGCTGTGTGAAGAGGTTTGGCAGCCAGGCAAGGATTCAATGACCTGTAGCTAACATTGTACATTAATTTTAAGTGCCGTTAGCTCAGTATAATAGTTGATAAGCGTACGATATAAAATATAAAACGAAGGTAATTTACTTTTCATTGCTATCAGAAATAAAGGACTCTGTTGTTATTGATGTGGAAGTCTCCCGGAAGTTGCGTTTGGTCCACAAAAGCTGTTTGTTTGTGTTGTTACTGCTAAAACGTCTATAAAAAGAAGCCATGGCACATTTACTCAATAATATGATAAAATGACAATTTATTTGCATTGCACAATCATGGTACAGTAAATAGCAGTGTCAATAAATCAGTGAGGCTTGGGACAGCGTATAAAAAATCCAATGACCATAAAAGAAGTGTGTCTTGTTCAAAAATTCGACATTGTGCAGAATTGCTCCAACACGTCGTATTTAATCCATAACATGTTCCAGCAATACTTTTTCATAACATTACACTACATTGCACTATTATATTTCAAGTTATCTCTTTTGATTATTCTTGCTGTAGTGTGCTCTGCAAAGAACCCCCTGAAATAACATGCCTTGGGGTTGTGATAGGGTAACTGATCATAGTGAATAGTTTGGCACCAAAACATGGCACCACAAAGCACAATTGACAGAGACATGGCAGCCTGTCTTTTCCTGCTCACTGGTTTGGTATTACAGCTCATGCAAAGTCAACAGAGATAAAGATTAGCCTTTTCTTTAATGTAAAAAAAGTTTTGTTGGTTCAATTTAAAAACAGGAAGTTACCTGGTTGTTTAGAAATGTTGAGTTAATTAAAATATTATTTAAGTAAAAAAAATTGTAAAATGTTGTCAACTAATATTTTTAAGTTGAATTAAATCAAAATATTAAGGCAACCAGGTAACTTACTTTTTTAAATTGAACCAACCTTTTATTTATTTATTTTTTTGACAGGGTTTAGTAGTGTCCTGGGGTCTGTGCGTAATCCTTACTAAGAGTCTACGTACGCACAAAACCCAAAAATGGCATACGCCAAAAAATATTAAGACTTATAAAACAAAGCAACGTTCCCTTTATAAATCACAGATCACGTGCAAGTGTGCGTATGTGAATCATTCTCAGATCCCACCCTGCAAGCCATTCTCCCGTTAAGTTTGTATTTTATAGATCACAACTTTTGCATGGGAACTGATGTACCACATTTCCAGCGCCATTTTGTGAGTGGCGAATATGTAGTTTGACTGTAAACCGGCAAGGTTAAACTTTTTTATGTTTTTTTTAAAAAACACTATGTTTATTTTTTGTCATCAATAATATATATATATAATATACACTGTTCAGCCATAACATTATGACCACCTGCCTAATATTGTGTAAGTCCCTTTTTTTTGCCACCAAAACATCCCTGACCCGTCAAGGCATGGACTCTACCAGACCCATTTTTCCTGCTAACACATCAACTTTAAGGACAAGTGTAGTTGATGCGTTAGAAGTAGGAAAAATGACAAAGGCCAAATTGTGATGGCTAGACGACTTGGTCAGAGCATCTCCAAAACTGCAGCTCTTGTGAGGTGTTCCCGGTCTGCAGTGGTCAGTACCAGTGTTGGGGGTAACGCATTACAAGTAATGTGCATTACGTAATAATATTACTTTTCTGAAGTAACAAGTAAAGTAACGCATTACTTTATAAATCTACACATTAATATTTGAGTTTTTTTTTAAGAAATGCAAGCTACTTCTCAGTTTAATTAGATGTAAAAATAATGTACTGCATTAAACTGAATGTATAAACGTAGAATTACACACCATGCGTGAACAGTTTCAGTCAGAAACTGAGATGGCAGACCAGAGCTTGACATTTTTGCGATGGAAATATGCAATTTTTGAATGCAGAACTTCTCAGTCATAAAAAAACATCTGCAAAGTAAGAAAAAGTAACGCAAAAGTAACGTAAGCATTACTTTCCATGAAAAGTAACTAAGTAACGCAATTAGTTACTTTTTTAGGGAGTAACCTAATATTGTGATGCATTACTTTTAAAAGTAACTTTCCCCAACACTGGTCAGTACCTATCAAAGGTGGTCCAAGGAATGAAAAGCGGTAAACAGGCAACAGGGTCATGGGCAGCACATGGGGATCGAAGGCTGGCCCGTGGGGTTGGTGGTAAAAGAGGACCTACACAATATTAGGCAGGTCAAAATGTTATGGGTGATCGATATATATATATATAATAAATGTGCAAATATGTATGAATTGAATATTTTATTCTGCTGACCAAGATGATTAATTACTTGAAATCTCAAAAACATCTGCAGCACCTGGCCTTATAAAGGTGGGTATTCACTTTTGGCTGAACTTTATAGCAATATAATTTTGCATGTATCATAACCATGTTTTAACAGCTGCCGTTTCGCCTTTAATTGTAAAGCAAGGTCATTTCCTTAAAAAGTTACATTACACTGCATAATTGCTTTAAAGAATAAAGATAAATGGCCAGGTGTGGATCCAGCATTCTCTTAGAGAAATCATCATGACATGTTGTACCCATGCACTCGCTCAGATGTTACTGAGAGGCTGTGGTATCCTATCAACAAGCTGGTGGATCAGACCAGATGAGTTGAGGTCATGGGGGTTAACAGTGCCTGTAGTCCACCAACTTCATCCACTCAACCTCCAGCTCATCTCCCTGAATGAAAGGATTTGACTCCTGTTTCCTCCATTTGCTCCAAATCAATCAAGATCTTAATCCTATGGGATGGATTTGGACAGGATCTGCTGAATGCACGAGAAGCACAGCACAAGAATATAAATCAATGTCTTTCTTTTCCTATTATACTTTATCATTGTATGTATTTTTTTGTTTACTTGCTTTGTTTAATGGTGTGTTAACAAGTATTTTGCAAGCATGCATGTATACTTGAACATATGGAAGATGATCTTAAAGTCATGATGTTGACCCTTGTTGTGTCCTGTTTGATTTGTGGAACGTCACTTCCCACCCTAAAGCCAGGACACTAAACAGAGCTCCGTCATTCATAACACATAATAGCCCAGTCAAAAAACTTGGCTAATGTAATTACAACCTGTCACGACGTAATATAGCATATAAATTTCTTTACGACAGAAATGTGAAGACACGCTTAATTCCTAATGTGAATCTCAGTCATCAATCAGGCCCTCAGGGTGTGTGCGCTGGGCAGCGCTGGCAGAGCCACGCATGTTCAGGCTCATCCCTATAGAAAGCCACAGGTTTATCTGCTTTGGCAGAAGGTTTCTATATATCCAACAGAGTGTGCATTTTGTTTTAAATTCAGCAGAAAGTGAGAAACAGAAAAGGTGCCTAACAGGACTGACCACTGTAGACCAGAACCCTCAGGGAAATGTTGAAATGCCACTCATATAAACAGACACAAGACACTGGAGGCGCTGTGTGTTCCACGTCATAACATAACTAAAAGATTAATATTGGTCAAAAAGACTGTTGCAGATTTGAATGATTTCTCCGTTTCATGCTTTGACATTTTTAAAATGCAAATAGTTGCAATGTTTATTATATGGGGAGGTTGATTCAGGCTAGTTTTTTTGCGTATTACACAGGGTAGGCTTTAACAGTTAGGTCTCCGCTACAGAAAAACCCATTAGGTTTTGATAGCGGGGTATGTTGTCACAATACAATGCAAGTTGACACAATGGAAATAAACTATTACAACCCATTTTTAAACATCCTGAAGCTCAAAATGTTTATTGAATATATTGCAACACATATGTCTGACCTGCCATGATATTTATGAAAATTATTCTTATGTTGAGAACATTCAGTTTAAATGTGGTTGTTTTGTGTTCATTTAAATAAATAAATAAAAAATAATAAAAACGATTTATAAAGCTTAAATATAAAATATGTACATAATATATCGAAAAGCCAAACCCCCAACAGATTTTTTAAACAATGCTCACATTTATAAAGACAACAACAAAGATGAAAGACAGTAAGTAAAATGAGAATGCCTCAGGCAAACTTACAGTGCCCTTTTCCCACTGTTACAAACTGACAGCTTGGGTGGAGCAAAGGAGGGGTGGTGGGGTTAAACATTTTTTGACAAGGACAGAATAAGTCTGAAATAAATTGCTGTTAAATGTAAACACTTTATTTTTTTAATTTGTGAGTTTTATGTTTAATGCAGCAAGTTACAAGTTACCTTCATATTTACAGTAATAGTGGATCAGGACTTCATATGATCATTAAGTCATTTGTTTAATTTGAACTAGACTAGTTGAGTGTGTTTGATAATGAGTGAAGACAAGTGCTAGCTATTTTAATTTGTTACATTTATATAGCGGTTTTCTGCAGCACTCAAAGCACTTTTCATATGGGGGGAATCTCCTCAACCACCACCAAATTTGGTGCAAAAAGTTATGAGTATAATATTAAACAAATGTCATTTCGGTGTATAGTGGACTGCAAATTTGATTCAAAAATGTCTTTTTTGTAGTTCTAAACGTAGGTTCGAGAGGAGCCTAAACATTCATGCCTGTCAATCATCATTATGGGCGTATATAAGGCAGCCTTCAGGCCTCCGGGTCCAGCTGCAATTTCTCCGGCATCCATCTTCCTCCCCATCTCCTCCTCTTTATACTCTGCGCAGTTCTGTTGTGGGGAGGATGAACTTGGGGCTCGAGTCCCGGGCTCAGGTTCGCTCTCTCTAAAGCTTCCTTCGAGGACAGCAGGCCAAGTTCGTTTACCATTAATTTTTAAGATCTAAATGCGCAGACGAACTATTGAACTGTATACAAAGCTCATCGCAATCAAAATGTTATATGTTGTTCATCATGCAGTGGTTATAGCAAACCATTTACTATTTTACTACTTTATTTTTTTGCTTCTAGTTGTTGTTAGTAAAAAGCTAACTACTTTGAAACTGGTTTGCATGAAGAGTCGTTTATCTTTTTAAATTCCTGTGAGCAATAAAACCTGTATTTAACAAAATCCTATTTGAGAGCTTAAACCAGGTACATTCCCCACAAAATTATTTTCTTTTGTAAACCTATTATTACTTAGATTATGATCTGTTGTAAATACTTAGATTAGTGGCTGACTGATATGAGATTTGAGATTTTGAATATGTGGTTACATTTTTGCATACAGAGCTACAAACATGTAAAATCCCATTACGGTATATCAGTGAAATTCAAATGAAAAGATCCACTTATTTCACTGGGGAAAATATAAAAAAATAATGTTGGCAACTGAGATAGAAGAGTTCTTCATTTATTTGTTTATTTATATATTTTTCGTAAGCGAAAAAGCTAAATTAGAGTAAATTTCATATAAGTGAATGTTCTCTTCAAAGTTTACTCTGTGTTTATTGTGAAACATGTATTCACAAAAAGAATATTAAAGGTGCCATGTTGCAATTTTAGATAGATTATTGACAGAAATGCAATATGATATACATAACTCTATTATCAGTGGGTTATAAAGACCTTACATAATGAACTGTATGTTTTTATAACCTTAGAATAAGACGTTTGAATGAGATCTACATACGTGGTCATAGACATTATAAACGTAGACGCCTCATAGACTGATGCGGTCTATTGGAGCTGACTTAACAGCACAGCCGTCATCTTGGATGGGCCCCCAATGCGCCCCTCTTGCATTTATTTCTAGTGAGAAAAGTGCATCCCCAACTACAATAATCATAACTTACCAAATTTTTACCGGATTTTAACACGGTTTGGTTACACATAAGTAATGTTAGTGACGATGACATCATATTATAAATGGTAAAATAGCCAAAATTATTGTTACTTGTGAAAAGTAATCCCATGAGATCTGGTATCAATAATGCACTGGTTATTGCAACCGTACGCTGCACAAAATACAAGCATAGTTGCTTGCTCTCCATCGACTTTGTTGCTAACGTAGCTTGAGGAGACCCAACAAATATGGCAGTGATGCTGGATTACATTCCAGCACGTCATGAGTCTACGTATACAATGTCTATGCCGTTGGATGTTTTTACAGTAGCCCTAAATAAACAAACTGTTATAGAGCATCGTCCCTATGTTGGCTGTGTCCAAATACTCTGAAATGCTGCCATCGGAGGCAACATCTGAGGTTTGGTTGAGCCTGGTCGAGTTCGAAAAAATATTTTGATTGCATTTCTTGTCGGAGCCGATGGTGTAGTTGGCAGCGCTCCGACATATGGTGCAAACGCACTTCCGGCGACCCGAGTTCGAATCCCGGTTCGAGGTCCTTTGCCAATCCCATACCCCTCTCTCCACCCTCTTCTTTCCTGTCGTCTCTCAAAAACTGCTGTCTATAAATAAAAGGCAAAAATGGCCCAAAAAAAACAGTAATTAGGGTTTTCAAATATGTGACTAGTTATCACAAAGGCGCTCTCTGTTTATATTTCAAACAGAATACCATTACGCTGCCTATAAAGGCTGTCCGAATGTGTTTCCCGGAGCTGCCTTCATACCGCTTAAGTCATTGCCTCATGAGGCACCAAGGCAACAAGTCGCTCTCCTGGGTTTCGGACACAGCCGTGGTCTCAACAGCTAGCACAGCTTGCAGCTACAATAGCTTACAAAAAACAAAGGTGTGCATCTTGAAACATAATTGCACTGATATATATTAAGATATGTCAGGGCAAGAAATTAAGGCAGCTCAAACATGCATTTTAGTCTTGGATTAGGATAAGCCCTTTCCGGGAAACTGCCCCTTAATGTTTAAGGATTTATGTTGAAAACTCCTAGATATAAAGAAAAAAATCTTTTCTGAAGCATTATTCTAGTTTTGCATTTAATATTTTGTCATAACCTCTGGCATTTCTACCACTGTTCAGGTTTTTAAGAGTTCTGCGTGTGCTGTAGACCTCCACCAACTACTCCACATGTGACTTTGCAGACTGGCTGGTCGACATAGCCCAAAGATTTCATCAGTACACCTGTGGGCAAGTTCAGTCTGGAGTAGAATGAAAATGGTCACAATTATTAATGGTGCGGTAATCTGATTAGATAATGAGTTCCTGTAAATGTCTCAACTTCACAAGTGGTCTCACGAATATCAGGAAACCTCTATTGAGAAGATTCTGCGTTTCTTAAATGGATTTCCTAGCCGGAATCAACCAGATGCAGCAAAAACATATAAAAAGAGCCAAAGTAGAAAATGGAAATCTGAACAGGTCAAATGTTTATGTAAAATGACAATAATTTTTTCTTTTTCGGAAATACAAAACGGCAATAAAATGAATTTTAGAAAAATCCCTTCATCTTTACATTTTTTGAAGAGTGGGAAATCATTTCAGTTTATGTCTTGAATCCCAATCCATGTGGTCAAGTGTCCTGAGCTTGCAGTTTGGCTTTTAGATAAACAAAATAACCACTGCTGCTGATGTTTCACAATCAAAGTTAACACTGTAATCACTATCAATGCATCACATTTGTACAACTTTAAGGACAAGTTCGGTATTTTACACTTAAAGCCCTGTTTTCAGATTGTTTATGATGAAGTAGAACGGTTTTGACAGAAATTTGGACATATGATGCTGGCCCGAGAATTTTCGGTTTCTGTGGTATTACCCCTCACCCCCACAATGGCTGCATAGGTGCACAGGAACAATACTTCCTAAAATGCATTAAATTTTCATTTACAAAGACGTGAAACTCACCGAGTGGTCAGGGGTGTTAACTGATATGCTCATACAAAAATCGCTGCAAAAGATGCTTTCCAACAGGTGTTTTACCATTTGTTGTAAACTTGTGGACCTATTTTCCAGACGCCTCACACCTGTACATTTTTACGTTGAGCGCTTGAATAATAGACACTCCAGCCCAGTTGGTGGCGATAATCCACCTTTGTCAATTGCAAGAATACAAACAACTCCATTTCTGTTCCTGGCGGCGGAGTAATACCGTACCTCACAGCACATCTAATACAAGTCAATGTAGTTGCACAAAAACTACGATAAAACCTGTTGGAAAGCAGCATATGTCCAGCAGCATATGTCCAAATTTCAGTCAAAACCGTTCTATTTCATCATAAACAATCTAAAAACAGGGCTTTAAGTGTAAAATACCGAACTTGTCCTTTAAGAACAATACGTTTTGGTAAAACACAATAAAAAAACTTTTCAGTTTTCAGAGGTTTTGCAGTGTCAGGATGTCCCAGAGTTTTCTCTGTTCCTCCTCTTCTCTTGACAACCCAAGCCCCTGTACGAGTTTTAAACAAAAAAGGTAAATACACGTACCTGTTTTATCTTTGTCTAAAATTGATGTAAACCTTAAAATAATGTCTTTGATTGAACCTTTCAGAGATTCTTACCCAATCACTCCAGCTGGAATGACGAGAACCAAAGCCCCAAAGATGAAGGGGAAACCCCTCATGAAGTGTAGGGTGGCCGGATACAAGGAATTAAAAACTGCACTAGACACTAGTGAGCACAGACCTTCAACACACGCCACCGATGCAAACAGAGCCCCTGAATCAAAGCAAATGTTTATTAAATACATACTTTTATATTTAGTCTATAACTTTATTTATTAAAGCTATCGGGGTTCACCTTGTTCTGAAGGATCCACCAGCTTGGACAGTTTAGATCTCAGCACCGGAGTACAGGCCATGGAAAGGAAACACAGACCATATCCTGGAAAAAGACACATTGGCAAGTGCAGCTGCTAGATGCGTATTTACCCGCTGTAGCCACAGGAAGGCAGTGTGGTGCTGCATCGGCATGTTTTTATATATCCCAGTGGCCTTTATACTGTGATGTAAGATCTAAATGGTAACACATTAGTCCACTCTCTAGATAAGCATGTATGCTAAATGATTTGTGACTGTTGCTTTGTAAATGTAGATAACTAAAATCTCCTACAAATTGTTAAAAAACAACATGGAGATTAAATTCATGTTAACCTGAAAATCCAACACAGTATTTGTTATCAGGGATAAAGAATGAGACTTACCTGTGAACATAATAGCTGTGGTGTTGGCGACCGAAATCACAATCAAGCCGGTGATGTTTGAAGTTAGGGCCACCAAAGCCACCCAGAAGTCCTTTAAACAGTACTTCATAAGCTTGAGACCAATCAGGCTGGTGAGATAAGTCAAATTATTGGCTGCGGAGCCATAGCCAATCAGCTCTGAACCCCAACAAAGTGGAGCGCTCAATTCATAGAGCACGTAAAGCTCCCTGCATCCTAAATGTACAAACACCAACAAAAAGAAGCAGCAAGTATAGAGCCACAGGTTAGTCCTGCGTCCCTGCTGTTCATTAGATGTGTAGAGGCGGTAGACAGCCCGATGGTGCCTGGTGGAGAGGAGTTTTGCCTCTGGGTCAGGGGTAACAGATTCAGGCACAAAGAGGTAGGCGTACAGAGCCGCTGCTAAGTTTGTGGCCAATACAAGCCAGAAAGGGTTGATATACCTAGAGGAAAACAGTGTAAACTATTAAAACAAACATTTAATATATATTTTGAAATATATTTTATGTGATGCAATGCAATAGATAAAATGTTTATTGATACCCCTGCGCCTTACGCCAATGTCCACCAATGATACTGGCAAACATGCCAGCAATCCCCAGACAAGCTTCTAGTATTGCCACACGAAAGGTGCGTGAGCCCCTGCCACTAATGTCAGCCACATAAGAAAAGCATCCAGCCAAAATGGCATTAAAGTCCCCAGAGAGGCCGCTGAAAATCCGTCCGATGAGAAACCAGTACACTGGCAGCTTTAAATACATTACAATCAGATATACAGCCGCCTGGATAGCCAAGCCTAAGGAAGGGATGATCAGAACCGGACGCCGACCTGCGCGGTCACTCCATGAGCCCAGAAAGGTCACAGTAAACAGGCCAACAAGAAATCCACCCAAATTGATATACATGTTCCAGTGGGCTGTCAGTGTCTCCACTTCCTAGATGAAGGAAATAATTAACATTACTTGTTTTTGCATTGGATAATTATGTCTATCTATTTTGCAACAGTTACAATTAACTTTAAAAACAATCAATTTTAACATTTTTGCCTGCTTTTTTATGATGTAGGTGCACATTTGTGCACTGTTTTAAAATACATATGGGTGATTCTCAAGAAATCCAGATTTAGAAGGTGTCCAACATCAGAAAAAAGCCTTTAAAGCCATTTATTTGTTTTTGCACATATAACATTAAGGTCTGAACTTACTATAACCATTATTTTTAAAGGATATAAAAAATATTTCCTATAGAATTATTTACATTTTTTAGATTATCATTATTAAAAAAATATCATTACCGCAACATGATATGCATTTACAAACTTATGTTTCGGTAATGAGAACTAAAAAGTTGTCTAGGTACTATGACAAACAAAATTTTAACTTTAATCTGGAGAGAAAAAAATAAGAACTGCTTACCTGGTAGCCATCTTGAGTGTCACAGTCAATTATGTCCCTTCCAACAATTTTTTTTTAAAATGTTAGTTCCTTGAGAGCTTAAACAATGATTGAAAATTGTTGTGGAGGATGAGAAAATTGGTCTTGGACACATTTATATTCCTTATTATTGTCTATTATTTTTTAATTATCAATATTTCCATGTCAAAGAACCCAAAATCAAGTCATGGACACGTTGCGGAAATGAAAATGTTCCCCTTGAAAACATCAAAATAGTACATGAAGAGATGTTTGTAACTTTATGCTTCTTATTTTTATACTCTTACTTTGCATTTACATGTTTTTTCAAAATGTTTCATGACACCTCTTGTCTAATTTCGCGAGAATCACCCATATTTGACCAGCATGTTACCACAGTGAGATGTATGCTGCCTAATGATTAGTCACGACTATTCGTTTGCAGAATAAAAGTTTTTGTTTACATTATAATACACAGTAAATCAACAAATATTATGTATATATAAATACAAACACATAAAATGTTTTAATTAAAAATATATTGATTTAATAAATACTTATGTTTATATATATGATATAAATTATATGTAAATTTACAAATGTTTATACACATGCAAATACTTCTTAAATATACACATGCGTGTTTGTGCATATATATATATATATATATATAATTATTAGACACGTTACACACATTTAATATTTAAACAAAAACTTTTATTCTGCAATAATTTATTTGTGAATAAAGTGGTTACATTGTGATTATAGACTTATAGATTATAGATACGCCTCGTTTAAAAATACATATTTTGTTTAGACAGAGGCTGTGAGTGGAAGATGATTTTACCTTCTGTAAAGGGTCGTCAATAGTCGAAGCATTACACCCTACTGCTTTTGATCCATTATAACCTACATCTTCACTAATACGATCCCACAGGTACTGCATGTATAGGGGCGTTTGGAGAACTATGGAGAACATAGACAAGAACATAACGGGCTCCACGGTCACGGAAAACGGACACGAGCAAGGTGGAGGTCTGGCACCCTCAGGCACCCTTAAACAACAACAACAGACTTCGCTGGATTCACCCGAATCTGAAGAATCCTCCGGAAGAATAGCGCTCGTGTCTGAACTCTCCATAATGTGAGCCCTTTACCGTATCACAACGCTTACATTAAATAGATAGAAAATTATTGCTGATAAAAGCTGTACGACGAACAACAGCTTAACAGCATCGTAAACAGCTGACCGAAAGTGATTTACGGAAGCCGACGATCACGTGTGTTATAAAAGTTTGCCGTGTTAATGGCACCCCCTGTTGGAATGCACATGAAACAAACATGACAATATTGGTCAAATAGAAAGGGTTTGATAGTTTAACGCACTTTTCATTGTAGTTCTGATCTAACGTTAAGTATTGTTAGACAACACATTATTTTAATTCTTATAACCAATTTAGACATGAAGACAAAACAAATACGTGTTTTATAGGTTAGGTTTATTTTATTCGTAATTCGTACTTTGGTTGCTAAGAGAAGAGGAGGAACAGATAAAGCTCTGGAATATCCTGAACAGAAAATACCTTAACAGGTTATAAGTCTTCAATAAGTTTAGATTTTCTATTGTGTTTTTACCAATTCATATTGTATACGAAAATTAACCATGGTTTTACTACAGTTAAAACCAAAAAACCATGGTTACTGTAGTAAAACCATGGTAACCACAAAATAACCATGGTTTTGACAACCATGGTTTTTTAAAAACCATAGTTATACCATGGTTAGTGTAGTAAAACCATGGTTTTGCTCATAGTAATCAATTCACCAAAAAACCATGGTTACTGCACTTTTACCACAATAAAACCAGGGTTAATTTTTGTAAGGGAGACTTTAATGTGATTGTAAAACCAGCAATGCAGGGAATAACTTCCTTACATCACTAAAAGCATCAGCCTGTGGTTTTAAAGTTTATGTTTATCTTTCTGTGTGGTTACTTTGTTTATCTCAAAGCCATACTGCAAGCTCAGGATACATAAGTGGAAGTAAAATCTGCAAAGCAAATGAGAATTATGTGGATGTGAGACCAAAATGAAATGTAATGTTCCCTGTTTGTATAAACGTGTCATCAGAAAACATTTACTTTCACTGCAACATGCAAATTTTTGTAAAAATGCAAAGATAAAGAGATTATTCCAAAACACATTTTATTGCCGTTTATTTCCGAAAAACAAAGAAAATTTAATTGTATCTAAACACTTTCACATGGCAGACAAACATCATAAGGCAACAGTAGGGAGCTTTTAGGAATAAAGCTTAGTACAGCTTGAAGTGTTAGTAAATGTTCACTTGTATTGTTTCACTGCTTATTTACTGTGAGATTGTATAGCTGCATATTAGTCAGGCAAATCCTAAAAAACATCTAAAGTCATCTTTAGAGTCATGTTCTATTAAAATCATGTATGTTCTAATACTGTAGTATGAGGTGATGCATGACCATGTTAATATCAGTTGCTTTTAAACTGCATTGATATACTGAATATTGACCTTTCTTTACCTTGTGGATGATGCAAATCAGCATATACATGTGGCCAATCAGGTGTAATCAACTGCTTACTACAATTTCCAGACCCCTATATTACCTACTGCGAATTAAACAACAAAAAAAAGCTAAATATGATGTTTTAAGTTTTATCAGGCTTTTTCATTTGTGTAGATAAATGTGTAATCAGTAATGAAACGAACAAAGGATTTTGTCATTTACAAACACTGGATAGTGAGTATGCTGATGAAAATTAATAATGCAAATTCCTGAGTTAAAGAAATGTCCAAAACAATTTTGGGAGTACAGTCAGTGCATTACATGTTAAGGACATTTTTTGTTATTATACTAGCTTCAAATACCATTACACGTTATTTACAACTTACTGTAAATAACACAGAACCTTCTTATGAACAACCCTTTGTATTAGTCAGTAGACCAACGTCTGTACATGCATACGAGCAAAAGAAACAACAGCTGTGTTCTGGTTACACAACAGCCATTGAGAATGCCTATATATTAGTTGTTTAAATACATACAAGTTGTTTTACAAGGCAATAAATGTCTTATTTCTTCGGTGGCTCTTTTTTATCTGTTTTTGCTGCATCTGGTTGATCCCGGTTGGGGCATCCATTTAAGAAACGCAGAATCTTCTCAATAGAGGCTTCCTGATATTCGTGAGACCACCTGTGACATGGAGACATTTACAGGAACTCATTATCCAATCAGATAACTGCACAATTAATAAATGTGACTATTCACGTAGTTGTAGTTACACCAGATTCACATTCAATAGCAGCCTTAAACGTGAATAGGCACTGAGGAATCATAATAAGTTAAAAATTAACAGCATATGCCAATGTGCAAATGTCTATAGAGTACTTCACCGCAACATGTTTAGTCAGACAGCATGTTGACTTACTTTATTCCATTAAATTTAAGAATGGTGCTCATATCCTCTGGTAGAGTGGCCGGATCAGGCCATACAAAATTATCAATGACAGGAACAATGTTTTTCTTTCCATTTAGAGCAGTGACGATCTCCTGTGGATAATATACCAAAATGTTTACACTTATATAGCAGATATCATACATATAGAATGAGATGTAACAGTATACATAGACGTAGGCATAAATATAACTACACGCTACATTTTTTTATTAATTTAGCTGTTGTTTGTTGTTGGAAGATGTTTTGGCTTGTTCTAATATTCACTTTCAATTCAATTCAATTTTATTTATATAGCACTTTTCACAATTGTTAATTGTTTCAAAACAAGTTTACATTAATAGATGTAGGAAAATCATAGAAAAGTGAGCGGAGTAATATTGTAATGTAAACAGTAAAGTATTTAGTTAAGCCAGTGGTGGCAGACTCTCCAGGGCATGATAAAACCCCCTAGGAGAAAAACCCTCCTGGCTGCTCCAGGGGGAAAACTCCTAGGAGGAGAAAACCCCTCAAGAATAGATTAATAGATTTTATTATACTAATTTAGGTGAAACTTTTTACAAATTTTATCTTTATAGTATGTTGTCTAATCAAACTGCAGCATTTGTTCACACATCGTTCTACGTACTGTAGGCTACAAAAATCATACCTTATGCACCCAGTCCTTCATAGCAACATCTCCCATGCATTTGTCCAATGCATTGGCTGACAGCACGAGGATGAAGTTACGTGCACGCTGCACGCTCGTGATTAGCTTCTCCTCGAACCTGCCGGCCTCCAACTTTTCCACATCGATGAAGACGCTGAAACCACGTAATTGTAGATGCACCTTGAGCAGACTGCAGAAAGACCAAACAGCTTAGGGTTAGGAATTAAATTTTCTGTTACAGTTAACTGAAGCCTTCAAATTTACAGACACTTTTTACTTTCAAAGCAAAGGGCACAACAATTTTTTTGCAATGTCATTAAATAGGAAATTAGCAGCTCTGTATAAGTTCCTTTGTCTAACCTGGCAAGCTGTGAACCTGTGGTGCGACGGTAACTGATAAACACATCAGGACCTGCAGGCTGGGAATCAGTTAAACTTGGTTTAACAGGACGGCGAGCGGAAGAAATGATCTTGGCACGATGTATACCGTTCTCTATGTGACAGTCAGAATGAAGCTGCTGGTCTGTGATATGGGTGATACATTTTCGATCTACTCCAGATTGAACTAGCCCATAGGTGTACTGACGAAATCTTGGGTCTATGTCGGCCAGCCAGTCTGCAAGGTTATTGGGGTCACATGTGGAGTAGTTGGCATAGGTCTTTAGCACACGCAGATCTCTTAAAAACCTGAACAGTGGTAAAAATCCCAGAGGTTATGACAAAATATTCAATGCAAAACTGGAATAATGCTTCAGATTTTTTTATGTAAATCAACATAAATCCTTAAATATAATAAAGTACTATAAAGTACTGACCTCTTTCGAGTAAGCCCAGAATTCATGCCTAGGTCATGAATCAGATCTTGTTCTGTGATATTCAGCAGTTGATCTCCATCCACCTGTAGCTCCTAAGACACACAGTGCATAAACCAATGAATTTCTCAGTGATAAAATGTGTTGCAAAGAGAAAGATCTAGCTACTAAATTGAATCCCTTTGGTTTATGGTATAGGCAAATAAATGTTTAAAACACATTGTACACTATAAAGGAAATCTAGAAAAATGAACAAAAGCCCATAAATAAATAGAAAAGTAAATTAGGCATTCCTTAAAAGGCTAAAAATGCCTAAAAATGATACTAGTTGTACCTGCTGTGTTGATTGTATCTTGAAAGGGTTTACATCATTCGAATCACAAGAATCTTAGCTTTTCGAAGATATGTGACATGTTCAGCTTTTGTTTTTGAGTTGTTGTATTTGATAATTTTTTCTCAAATAATGCAGTTTTCCTCCCACGGTACATTGGTAATTTAAGGGCTTAATAGAGAACTTTGTTTGCTAAATCTACTACTTGACATTATTTATACCCCAATTAAAAAATACTTGCATGATGTCACTACCTTGCAAAAACATTTGCAAGCAACTGTGCGAGAAAGGTCACATTAACCTTGTTATCTTTCCAGGAAAGCAGTGGGAATATCATTGATATCTTGCATCTCATGTTTTTCATTGTTTGAGTGTGCAGGCTTCCTTTTGCATTTTAGACTAGTTGGATCTTTTTACGACCCTCATTTTGGATTTTTTTGGAAGGTACAGTAAGCGGTTGGCTATACAGCTCAACGTGAAATGGAAAATGTGTACAAACCTGAAACTGGTCACTGAATGAACTGAAGCCAATCTGCTGTAGCCAGGTCTGCACCTCTCCAACCTTCCAGTTGGGAACTGATGACAGGATTCGCCTCGGAACGTCCTCCCCCATCATCTTCAGGGCCCGCTTAGCCAGAGAGCAGACAGTGCCATTACTGGAGTACATGACGATTTTCTTAAGACTCTGAACAGCTCCAATCTCATGAAATATCTGTGGAAAAAGGTCCAGAATACATTACAGAATACATTCATGCCCAAAGTGCATTCAGGCTCTTTTATCATTATTTTATTAGCAAGATCTGAACTGAACTCAAACAATTTCGACCATCAGTAGCACAGTACTAGAAATGCTAGAAAAGTTATAATGTGCTTGACCTTAGTATTGCGTTGCCGTGATTTGATACTGGTCTCAACACAAAGGTAGAACGCAGCAATGCATTTCCCCTCCAGACGTGTACCATCCAGTAGGGGCAGCAAGTGCTGCAGGTCTGCGGCTGTGCGGCCTTGCATGCTGTCGGTGCTGTCCAGCAGGTTGCGTGCAAACTCATCAGGGTCTAGGGAGGCGATGAAGGGCTCCACCAGCTCCAGAGTGCCAGACTTCACCACCTCTTTCTCTATCTCCCTATTAGCCGCCAAAATAGCCACGGCAAGACAGGCGTGAAAACGGATCAGCTCGTCCTCCTTAGAGAATGCCAAAGGAAACAGCCAATCAGCCGCCTGTTTTTCAATCATCAAACGCTGGCAGCGGTGACCGCCATACATGGCACAGTTAGCCAGGGCAACAGCACAGTGCCGCAGCACGGTTGGGTCCGTTCCACGGCACCAGTACAGCAAGGTGTCCAGAGCGCCGTTGGTTATGAGCTGGGCAGATGTCTCTTCGGTGTGTTTAAACATGTGCTCAAGAATACCCGATACGCTTCGTGCCAGCTGGGCATCCTCCTGCTCACGGGTCAGGTTGAGTACGACACCCAGCCCCATCCGTGCAACGTAGTCCCTGAAAAGAAAAATGAAGCATTTTAAGTTTTATGCATTTTGTATATTCGAATAAAACCCATATTCCCTACTACAGTATGTTGTGTTTCGCCTTTTTGCCAAATTATTTTATCTAAACAATAAAAGTTTAAAGTCAAAGCTTTATGACCAATACACTTGAATATTAAAGAGGTTTCTAACCTGTTTTCTGTGACCAATATCTGTTCAAGGAGCTTAGCAGACTCGTATGTGATTTCCACTGCAGGCGTCTGCAGCAGCTGGAGGAGCAACTCCAATCCTCCATCCAACCGTATTCTGTTGCAGATCTCTTCCGCTACCTGTCGACCAACTGTGGGCAAAACCCAGGCCTCCTCAACCAGCTGGAAAGTTTCAGCGATGGCCCGACGCGTTTCGTCCACGTCACCGGTATCTCTGGAAGACTTCAGTGTTCTCATAGCGGAGCGCAGTGCAGGAAGAGTGTCGTCCAGCACGGCCTGCACATCGGTACTGATGCCCGGGGAGACGGCCCTGGGGTCAGAGCTCGTCCTCCGGTTATGCAGTCGACCGACATATGCAGGAACCGTGAGTCTGTCTGAGCTAAACATGGAGAAATGCCGGCAAATCTTACTGAGGTAAACAACGACGGACAAAAACATCTACTGGCTGTTTCTGAATACGATTTGCTTTAGTGTCTTTGCGTGAATTTTCACAGAAGTTCTGCTGTGGTTTCTTTGTTTATGTTACAAAGAAATTGGTTTGGTCTGCGTCTGTGAACTCCTTCCCAAACAAAGCATTATTGTCTGATGCGCCAAAAACGATCAGATTTATTAGCGACAGCCAAACTGTATCATTGCGCTGACGTCACAACAAAAAACAAACAAACATCAAAACCTTAACAAAGCGCCGTTATTACTCCACTTAAAATGCGATTTAGGAGTCCATGTCTAAAAAAAAACCCATCGAGGTGTTTTGAATTATCAGTGTAAGACTTTAAACAAACGTGTGATAAATAAGAATATAAGACACAAATAGGAGTTAAACGGTTAAATGACATCAGCCGGTTTGCACCGCGTCTGTGGATTCGGTTTTGTTGAGTATTTCCAGTTTCCTTTAGTCAGATATTTTAGTTGCCGCTTACGAAAAAGCCCCTTGAGGTTATTCTAAAGCAAAACAATGTTATTATTTTAGAAATAAACCAAGATTAATAGAGCGCATTCTTCCCCAGTCATCCTCAGCGTCAAGACCCGCCCAGTGTATCACACACGCGCTGTGGAGATTGAATCAGCTTCAGCATCACTGTAGTGCACTGCTTAGCTCCTCCTGCTGGAGAATGATGATAAAGAAACATGTCAGCTGTTAAAAAAAATGATGGTACTCTAATAGTAAAACAACTTCCCTTTGTTAAAAAAAAGCTACTTTTATTTCTCAAGATGCTCTTTGCATTCTTAAAAATGCAGGGTTGTTTCAACTGGGTCAAATATGGACAAACCCAATTGTTTGGTTATATTTTAGAAGCCCTGAAAATATTTCAAGACGACAAATAAACTTTAGGGAAATCGTTAAAACAGCACCTAATTCATTGCTAAAAAACAACGTTATTTTATGTATTTGGTATAATACAATGTGTTTGCGTGGGTTTATGGTTAAAAACACATTATTTTCCACATAGGCTGTCAGAACTGTCCCTGATTGGCCAGCTCTGTACGTTGTGATTGACCTGAATACCTCTGACATCAGCCGGAAATTTGACACTCTTTCGCGCACAATGCAATGCTAAGGCCCTGTCCCAAATGGCACACTCCGGACTTGTGATCCTTCTCAGAGTCCACACTTTGATGACATCATGTAGTGCGGACTTTAGGGACCCTTGATGCGAGTCCACGTGGGTGCACCAGAGTCGTATTTTGGGACAGACTCGAGCGTCACGCCGGAAATACGGAGAGAAGTTGCCAGTCAGTGTGAACTCCTCCCTTCCATCATCAGATTGCTCTGATTACTCTTTCGCAAGGACTTCTGGGTTGGTAAAGTTTGCGAAGCCTGCTGCAGTGCGGGCTTGCCAAAGACCGCATCAAGGGGGCAAAGGGGGCGCTGATGAGCACACTTCAAAGTGCAGAAATGACAGATGGGACACCCTACGGACTCGTAGACTAAGCAAGCACGCGCAATTTAAATCCACAAGACCGAAAGTCCACATGAAGTGCGCCATTTGGGACAGTTAACTTACAGGCAGTGAGGCCAAGCAGGAGGAATTATGATAATGTCGGTCTTCTCTACATCACCAATCCCAGGAAGTAAACTGTTGCCTACAATCCGTGTGTTTGTTGTAGTATATAATTTTTTTTTACGTTGGAGACGATACATCGTGTCATAGTTTACTTTGGGGTTTGTACCTTTTGCATATAGTTAATATGTACTAATACATACTTACACACCAAAGGAAATGTAAAAACGGGAATCGAACCATTGATATTTTTACAAATGACTTTATTCTGTGAGCTTCACAAAACCTGAATCCTCTTCCCTCTTTTAAACAATCTCTCTTTAGTTCCGGTCATATGGTAAGGTCCGGGAAAGATTGCAGCAAATAGCAAATGACCCAACTACAAACGATCCAGTCAGTTCTCAATGGACGAATTCAAGTCCAGCCCTACATTTTTTTATTTCTGAAGCCATTTCACTCGGATATACGTCACCACGGGGAAAATAAGGCAATCACTACTTCCGTTTCATGGCGACTTTAAAGCCATGTATACTCTATATGGCCTACAGAGGCCATATAGCCAATGTATCGTATATTTCTTTTATAACTTAATGCGGCCAGTGAATGACAATGTGTGCTGCTGAATGGCAGAGATATTCATTATAATGTCTGTCTGTAGACAAACTGTTGTGTTAATCATTACCTATTTGCAAACATCAGGCTTATTATTTGCGACAAGCCAACGCACTCCCATGCTATATTGTGACTCTAGATACATACTGATATAGACTATAATGCAAGTTGAAGCATGCATTATCGATGTTTTATACTTTTCCATTGATTCACAGTTACATAATACAAGTAAAATCACGTGTGGGAATACATGTTGCAAACATGTCAAGTAAACAACAGAGGGTAATCGACCCCTCAGTATTGATCTGTGAATGCTAACTCAGCCCTGGTGGTCTTAGCTCTCCAGTTTCTCCATCAGAAACGTTAAGATGAGGAGTATCCTGCTTTTAGGATTGCTCATTACCTTCACATATGCGGAAAAAGGTATGGTTCGATATATTTAATAAAGCTGCATTTCGTAATAGTGGTCTATCTATCGCCATCTCTGATCGAATCATAAAATTGCAAGTTAGCTGCAGAGTTATTTATTATACGTGTGAAGTAAATACTGACATTAGCCGCCAAATCATACCCACCAGCTCAAATTATTATTATCAAAACCCAGAAAACAAAAACGTTCATGTAACATGCTGGGAACCTAATGGGAATGTTTAATTTATGTTAAGAAGAAACCCATCCTGGCTAATTTTCTGGAAGTCAAAAACTGTTAGCTTAGCATTGCGACCTGGGGTAAGCTAAGAAATTAACTGTTTTCTGGTTATTTTTTAACCACAAAGTTACGGATTGCAGAAGTAACTTGTAATAACTTGATATTTTTAATAATACCTCTATTGATTTTAGTCAGAAAATGTGTGGGTTTTTATCTCAAAAATGCTTTCTTTCAGAGTCTTGTATGGAACGATGTGAAAATGGTTTTGACGCCACCAAAAAGTGCCAGTGTGACTCTATGTGCACATACTACCGGAGCTGCTGCGAGGATTATGATGCCATTTGTCGTATTAGCAGTAAGTTTAACTCAATCTTATAAGTAATGCTAGCTTTACAAAATCCTCTCAAAACTAACAACTAACTGTTTTTGTAGCTCGTGGAGACACCTTTCCTTCTTATCCTGAGGACTATGATAAAGACACAAACAGCACAGAGGTGTCTGTAGGTTCTACATCACCGCACCCAGTTGTGACCTCATCACCAACCAGGCTGTTGAGACCTTTATCACTAATTTTGGACGAAACTGATGCAAATTTACCAATCACAACTAGGGGTACTACCACAACTGCAAGCTCACCCACAACTGTAGACCCAGTACCAACAAAAGCTAAAGACGCTGATGCTGAGATCTGCAGTGGACAACCTTTTGATGCTTTCATGCATCTCAAAAATGGCTCTATCTATGCCTTCAGGGGTAATTGGCATACTGGAAATTTGTTTATGTAAATAAATAATAAAAAGTAAAAGATGGTAAATTTGGTATTATTTGTTATGTGGTGAAGGAGAATGATGGTTCAATATTTATTCTTCATTTTAGTACTTGTTATACCCATGTAGTTGTGATAATAATGTTGTGATATGTATTCACCAGGTGAATACTTTTTCGAACTGGATGAGAAATCAGTTTTGCCTGGTTATCCAAAGCTCATCCAAGACGTCTGGGGAATTAAAGGTCCAATTAACGCGGCCTTCACTCGCATAAACTGCCAGGGAAAGACATATATCTTCAAAGTATGGATGGACTCACACTCATATTGTTCAGATATTCAAACACAATGTGAAATGTTTATCTGTACAACCGTATTAATATGTAGTGTAGTTTATACATTTAAAATATATTGTTTCATATTGTGTAATTGTAAATGGGGTGTTATATATTATACCATATATCATATTATTAATAGGGTAATAAATACTGGAGGTTTGATGATGGTGTTCTAGATGAAGACTACCCTCGAAATATATCTGTTGGATTTGATCCAATACCAGACCACCTGGATGCAGCATTTGCCATTCCTGCCCACAGCCATCGTGGCAAAGAGAAGGTTTATTTTTTTAAAGGTCGGGCCTAAGCTAAATTTTTAGCCTAATATTTAGATTTACTTTCATGTTGATTTAATTTTACCGACTTCCCTGTTTGTAGGAGACCAGTATTACCAGTATGAATTCAAGCACCAGCCATCTCATGAGGAGTGTGCTAGGATGTCTTTAACATCCCCTTCAACCCTGTTCAGCAGATATACTGATATTTACTACAACCGATGGGTTGAACACTTCAATCAGCTTTTCGGTGGAGGTACAGTAATAATTTAAATATATTAAAAAACTATTAATATGAGAACTATGCATTTAACAAACATATGCTTTTTAATTCCTTTTGTCCAGCTCAATTGCACCATGGTGGCCATCATTTCATCGACAAAGACTGGATTGGCATCAAATCTCCTGTGGATGCTGTGCTAGTTGGCAGACTCTACGTTACTCCGAGATGGCCTGGAAGGTGGCGACAGGACAGAAATTACAGAAGGGAATGGGACCAGCAATGGAGCCAGCAAAGGGGCCAACAATGGGGATCCAGGCGAAGGCAGAATAGATCTCCACACTGGGAAACCTGGGCTGAGAGGGGCATCCAGATAGGACAGGAGTTCGCTCAAAGGTTTGAGCAGGACAGGTGGCAAGACCAGGACAGACGCAGGGACTATCATAATAGACGGAACGATTATGGTTATGGAGATAGATACAACCCTTCTGAAGATAAAGCCTATGACATACTACGCAGGAGACAGCCCTTACAAAGTGTCTACTTCTTCAGAGGAGGTATTGTAATTTACATGATTTTCACAGCTTTAGAATGTTGTTTAATTTATACATATATGACAACTTTCATCTTTACAGATAAGTACTACAGAGTGAATCTACGGACCAAGAGAGTTGACCTTGCAAACCCTCCATACCCAAGACCTATTGCCAAATACTGGCTCGGCTGCAAAGACACATCTTTAGCAGAGAAGAGATGAGAGGCATTTATTAGTATGTATCATAATGAGGAGAAATAAGCTGTCTTAGTGATGGGTGACCAAATCATTTTTTTTGTTCTCAAATATAATCTACACCCTGTAATGGTTTTGTCTTGTGTTTTGTTGTTTGGGTCTTTTATTTTGAAGTCTTGTTTCTGGTTAAAGGCGAAGTATTCTGTAACTTGGGCCTGCTTACACTAAGCGAGAGAAAGAGAGAGACAAAGGGCAGGCAAACACATCCTAAAAGGGCACAAAAACTTAATCCAATAAACAGGCAACAGGTCAAAATCTAAAACATCAAAACAAAAACCATGAACCAGAGACAAACTACAAAACCCATGAACGCTTGTAAGGCAGGTGTTACATTGGCAATACTTTGCGATGTGCAATGGTGAATGAACCCGCTTTATACTAACAAACAGGAAGTAAATGGTGAAGTGAGACATGGGATGATTACAAAATGAAAGACCAGAAACAAGACTTCAAAATAAAAGACCCAAACAACAGAACACAAGAAAAAACCATTACACACCAGTGGCTCTCATCCAGTAAGTTGGAGGGCAGTTATTTAAGGAAAGTGGACAGCATGGGCCAAGTAATGTTTGATCCCTTAAGAAAATCAACCATGGTTTTACAAATAAAAAAACATGTTTACTATGAATGATTCTAGATTAACCTTGGTTTTACAAATGGTAATCAATTTGGCAAAAACCATGGTTCTACACTTTTACTATAATAAAGCCAGGGTTCATTTTCATAAGGGGTGTAAAATCTAGGCCATTAAGTAAAAGCAGTTGACAACCACGGGTCTACACCATCCATCATGTTTTTATCTCAGGAACAGGTCAATGTCACAGATAGTCAGCATAATCAACAGGGACTAAGTTCAACCCCTAATCTATATTCTTGATCAGTGTGGTGATTTGTTAAGGAAGCATTATATACAAACACATATATATAAACTGTTTCTTTGCCAAACATAGGATTTAAAAATTTTATGAGAAACATAATTATGTAATTAATTAAAAAAGCAATGGATTTTGATGTGTAATATCATTATTTCTTTGTAACATCAGCATTCTAAGCTCTTGTACAATACCTAGAGTAATTACTACTTTGGCAATAATGATTTATTAACTTTTCTCAGTGAAACTGGGATTTAATACTGTCTACTGAAATGTAAAATTAAAGCATAAAAAACCATGTAATTTCTAACTATAATGGGAATATATAAACAAAACAATTCTCACAACGTTTGTCTGTTTATGTGCAGTAATAAAATTCCAAAACCAACATACGTACAACCTAAATAAAATTATTTCCATTTAATTCATATATATTTAAAATACAAGTAAGATTTGATATAAACATCAATGTTTTACATAAACATTCTCATAATTAGGTTCGTTTTCTGCTTCACCCACAACTGTCTCATTGATAATAATCTCAGTAGAGGTGGAGACCCCATCTGATGGAGCAACGGTTTCATATTCATGTTCTACTGGAGCATTTGTTTCAGTGTCTTGTTCCACCAGTGATCTATGCACGCCACTCTCAGGAACACTTTTCAAAATAGAGGACAGTGGCCTCTTAGGGGTACTGTTGTCCTGAGGAGAGTCTGTTGCCCCCGCTATACAGGGAGAGCTGAGGGAGCTGTGCTTCTTGCGACTAGGTTTCCTCATAACCACCTCCGTTTGGCCCGACACTGTGGCTTGCTCCCACGCGCTGGCCCGTGCTCCCAGCTTTCTCCTTGGAGGCTTGGTAATCGCCTGCCCCCTGCCTTTGGGCTGGACGCCCACCTCTTTCTGTCTCTGAAGACTACCGAGTCTGCGCAGCATTGCCTGCACAGGGCCTTCGGAGCTGAGCTCTTGCTTAACGATTTTACCTACAGTCACATACACAGTTGTCAATTTTTCTGCTTCTGAATCTGTGTCCTGTCCCCCATCTGATGAGCTCTGCGGCTGAGTGTTTTTTCTTGCGGTGGAATGGGTTCGTCGCCTCCCACAAGGAACACTGAGGTGAGTCCTTGAGGAACCAGAACTGTACCTTATGGAGTCAGCTTCTGATGTCTCAGTGGTAGCACCTTGCTCCTCAGAGGAGACGTTCTCATCAGTTTTCTCCTCTGTCTTTTCAGCCTCTACCTCAGTATGGTTCCCTTGACCTCCTTGCAGGGCTGAGAGCATGAGCACACCCCAGGATTTGGATTTTCTTCCAGAACCGGACAGATCCTGGGTGGAGCTGCGCCGCTCTTTAGGGCTGAACTTTGTGCCTTCAGCAAAGGAGACCGAAGGGCGCTTGGATTTGGCTATGCTGGAGGTACGTGGGATACCAAAGTCCTGTGACATGTCGTCAGAGCTGAAGTTTGATGGGTCAAGGAAGAAGTTGCACTTGGAGTTCAGCTCCTGGAGCTCGCCGCCAGCCACAGTTACAACATCTAAGTTGGGAACAAGAGAAAAACATTTAATCTTTTCTACATACAATCGTCCTACATAATGTAAAGAACATTCTGTGAAAAAGTTAGACCGTGTCAAAGAAATTAAAGGGAAATCAAACTTTGATGCTCCTAATCTTCAGCCTGGATTTCACAGACAGGGTCACATGACCATAGGTTTGCCATTTTAGTATAAAAACAAGTCTTCTACCTTCTCGAGGAGGTTCACAGTAGATGGCCTCTCCTTCATCATCAGTTTCAAATGAATCAGTCACCCAACCGGACGATGGCTGATCAATAAAGCTGTGGTTGAAGGTAAGCTCGGGATCATGATGAGACACTAATATAAGGACATTTATTGGTCATTTTTTTTAACTGCTTACCAGAAAATTACTTTCACATGATGCTGAATTGTAGTAATTTGTGCATAACAGACATACACCAAATAAACAGACAAAATCACCTGTAATCCTAGGTAGACCAGATGACCACATGGAGATACATGGAATGGCTGAACCCACGTTGGCCAGGACAGTGTACACGTGATGCTTCATGCGGACTGCGGGACCTCCATCCCCAACCGCCACGCTGGAGGACGAGTTAAGCACAGGTTGCTTGTTTCATGGCTTATTACAATAAAACACGTTATTTCTACAACTTTCAAATGACAAATTCATACCTTTCCTTTCCTTCGACGGACCCTCCACAACAGCAGCAACAAAACAACAGGGCAAATATTAAAATGAATATAGGAATCAAAAGCCCTGCCAAAAGACCTGCCCTGCTACCTGGTAAACACACAAATACAGAAAAAGATAAGAGGTGTGCTGCAGATACCAGCTGTGTTAATGTTATCTAGCGTCTGTACATACTGTTCGGGCAAGCCCCTGTGGTGGGATGGCAGGCGAGATTCCCACAGTCGCATACGGAAGAACAGTTGACACCGTATGAGTTAAGAGGGCACGTGTTGTTACAGCTACAACAGTGAGTGATTTGCATTCAGATCAAATGTGAAACTTAAGATAATTCACTATTATTTTCACCAAGAAAAACAACCTCTAAATATAAATGTACCCTCACCTCTCCCCCTGGAAGCCAGGAAGACACATGCAATTTCCTGTCACATGATCACAGTGGCCCTGAAAGCAGGTTTTACAGAGGAAGCGACATTCATCTCCATAAGTGCCATCTGGGCAGGGTTTGTCACATCTGTCCAACATGAAAATGGAATAGACATAGTTATTGACCAGATGCTTTCATCCAAAATTGATCTACATGTATAAATTAAGGGTTACATGTCTTGGTCATTATGAAGGCACAATAGTGATAACTCATAGTCAAATATTGTTCATGTGTTAAAAGACTACAATGGATACAATAGGGGAGATTCCCAGTCATTGGGTAGATCTGTACCTTGGTCCAGTCCAACCAGGGTCACAGAAAAAGCATTTTCCAGTTTCTGGGTCACATGGTTCTTTGTTTCTGCATTGTGGGCATATGTCCTTGCAACGATGACCGTAGTAACCTTCAGGACAGCGCTGGTCACAGCGAGTGCCATTCCATCCTGGTTCACAGGCATCACAGAGGCCGTCTTGTTTAGTGCAAGGCCTGCCACCCTCACAGCGTCCACAGCTACTCATACACACATGCAGATGAGAACACAAATATCCTCATAACATAAGGTATGTTTAGGTAAACAAATTTATGCTTAAGGGATAATCTACATAAAGTGTAGCCAAACACAAATGGATTCGGAATTACGTTAGGTGAGGAAATAATAACAAATTTAAATTTTGGGTAAACTATCACCAAGCACTCACCTCTTCTCACAACCTCTGCCATATTTTCCATCAATGCAGGGTATGTTGCAGTAAGGACTTTTATAACCAGGGTGGCACAAACAGGTGCCGTCCGACGGGAGGCAGTCAGCATGGTGGAGATCACAGTTGCAACGGCGGTCACAGCTTGGACCCCACCAACCATTGATGCACTGGCATTCCCCATTGTGCTGCTGGCAAGGAGACACGTAGCAATTGCAGCGCAAACTGCACTTTTGGCCCCAGTAGAAATCGTTACACAGACAGCGGCCTGTGGTTTGGTCGCAGGTGGATGTTCCGGGGTGGCACAGACAGGCTTTGGTACATGTAGACGTCCACCACCCCTTCTCGCAGGTGCAGTTGCCATAGACTGGGTCACATTTACCATGTTGTCCACATTTGCAGCTGTTTTGGCACAGGTTGCCCCAGCGGTTGGGGAAGCACGAGCATTCACCTGTTACTGGGTCACACGACCCATGAGGGTGACAAGGACATGGCTCACGACAGTCTGGACCCCAAAACTCAGGAGGACACGCTACAAAGAAAAAAGAAAAAACTGTTAATGTAGATGCATTGTAATCAAATGCATTTATGTCAAAGAAAGAATTGAAGGGGCTCAGTAATTAAAGTCATAGGAGGGATCAGAACCCTGAAACCAACAGTTTCACTTACGAGTTGTACACTGGTACCCAAAATATCCAGGTTTGCACCTGCAGAATCCAGGATAAACACACACTTCATCCTGTAGACAAGCTCTTTCTCCCTCACAGAGTGCTGAGAAAACAAGATACAGATCCAAATTACTGAGCCTAATGATAAAGCTATAGAAAACTGACATATACAGGCCTACAGAAAACATAGAAGACTACAAACATGGAAGACAAATGTATTTAACTATATGTATGATGATGGGTTCAATACTTACGCACTGTACATTCATCACCCTGCTGGCTCCATCCAGAACAACATGATGGAGAAGGGTCTCTGTTGAGGAAATATATCATTAAATATGTGGGCTCCAAATTCTGGAGACCTCTAGTGAAAATGTTGCATTTGTCTAACTTCATAAAAATGTTTTCAGTACAAACTTCATAATACAATTGTTTTGTTTTGGCTATGTTTAAGAACTTGCATTAAATCCCCTGGCATAGACCTCATTACATTTGATTTAAGGACATTTTATTTACTAACAATTATACTTTATAATCTACTTTGTGTCTTTCATGTTTCCTGACAAAAGCACTAGAATGACACACACAGAACAAGTAACAAATCAAGTAAAGTAAATAAAAGAGATTTTTTTTAAAGATGAAATATCAGTACCTGGAATTGAAGCAGACATTTTTCCCTATCGGAGACAGATTTTGAGTGAAGCATTGAACACACACAAGGATTAGTCCGAATGATGTCAGAAGAATGTCCATCCCCCTGTCTCGTATCAAGGGAGGTACAGGACCAACCAAAACCGGACCCCCTCTGCCACCACCGCACCAGTACAGTGGTTGGATCTGTACTTATGGAACAGCTCAGACCCGGTTCTTCTTTGGTTCCCTCTCCAGTCTCTGTCTTACGGGTCTGTAGTAAAATGAGCTCCCGATTCTCTTTGTTTCCTCTGCAAGTTTCCTGAGGAAGAAAAGGCTGCTTCCTCTAATTCAATAAGCCACTGGTTGTTTAAAGACAAAAATCAAGGCCCAGAAATCTGTGTGGGAGGTGCCGGGTGTTTTAATGGCAAGTGTGTTTGTTTTGAAGCATGATCTCATCTTTATCTGTAGTCTACACCATTACTTTATCTGTCAAATACATACATATTATGCTAATGTTATCATAATGTCATAATTATTTTCACTTTGTGAAGAATGCAAAAAAGTCTTCTGTGGTGAATCGTCACACTCAGAAACTGACATTATAACCTTAAGGTTATTTTGGTTTACATTATGTTTCAGTAACAAACATACTTACAAACATAATAAACACTTAATAATAGAGAAAAGGTCAACTGGGGATTATTTTTCATTCTTAAGGTCTTACAATTATGTATGAGTCACAGACAGCTAATGATCTTGGAATTACATTACCCTAACAGGCCATTAAAGCACACGGGCACCCATTATCTCTCATTTCCTCTTGAGGAAACATAGTCTTCCTTTCTACCAGAAAACACCTAAAGACTTATACAAGTCCAACTAGACTTAAACCATAGAAAGATGCATGTGTGTCCACAAACTAAAATTAATGTGTGTTGCATTTAATTCATGTTTTCTTACACATGTACTAACCTTTACTACTACTGTTACTAACATAAAGGGACATTCCACTTTCTTTGAAAATATGCTAATTTTTCAGCTTCCCTAGAGTTAAACATTTGATTCGTTTTGAAATCCATTCAGCTGATCTCTGGGTCTGGCTGTACCACTTTTAGCATAGCTTAGCACAATCCATTGAATCTGATTAGACCATTAGCATCGCGCTAAAAAATAACCAAAGTGTTTCGATATTTTTCCTATTTAAAACATGACTCTTCTGTAGTTTCATCGTGTATTAAGACCGACATAAAATTAAAAGTTGTGATTTTCTAGGCAGGCTAGGAACTATACTCTCATACTGGCGTAATAATCAAGGACTTTGCTGCTGTAACATGACTGCAGCAGGTGTAGTGATATTCAAAGCATCTGAAATAGTACCGTAGCAGAAAAGTGACTCTGGGTGTGCATCTGAAAATCTGGGTGTGCCACATTTATTGTCATATTACTGTGCAAAATTATTAACCATAAGCATAACCATGCTATAACCATAATGTTATGAGTGAGAAGGCAGAGGCAGATTCAAATGCAACAATTTATTAGACAAATAAGCCAGGCAAAGGTCCGTATCGGAATCAGAAATATTCAAAATACTTTTGCCGTTGGTTGGCGCTGAGCCAGAGACAGACGCGACCAGCGCTTGTCATATATCACAACTAATATGCGTTTCAACCAACCACATAATGTTTATTTTATGTTTCAAACATTTAAATACACATAAGTACTAGTAAAACAATACACTTGTAGTTTGTAAAATACACACTGATGTCTATGGAATGAAAACACAATCTATTCAAATGTAATTTACAGACGTGTTTTATTCATATTTCAGACACACAGCAAGTATAATGATACTCTATTCTTTTCCCAGTTCAACAGCCACTTACTTTTATGTATTTCAGGAAAAACTGGGGAATTCAGGTGCTGTAAATCCCATTGAGAAGACTAGTTCTGAACTGCAGTGCTCATCTCGTTATAGATCAAGATAATTTATAAAGGTTTTTGAACGAAAAATCGGAACATCAGATAGTTGACATGGTAAGCAAGTTAGTTCTTTTAATAAAAAAGGAAAAACTAAATAAAACGAATGGCATAGATCTGTTATTGTGTCTGCAGTGTGTCATGTGACAATCATGATACGTCGCCATGGACACAAGGGGTAAGTTAAAATATTTTTAAACTTATGCGTGAAAGGGTTGAAATATATATATTCTAAGGAACCAAAAATAGCACAAGTTTAGTAAACTTTTTTATTGAGACTATAAAAAATTATTCTGCATCCATTTTTAGGTATTTTACGCCATTTTACACCACTGGCCTGAAAATAGTCCCCTTCTATGAAAGTAACCAAGGGGACTATTTTCTGGCAGTGTGTAATATCACTACACCTGCTGCAGCCATGTTACAGCAGCAAAGTCCTTGATTATTACGCCAGTTTGAGAGTATAGTTCCTATTTTTCTATTCATCTTAGGTGTTTTCTTTTCTTTTCAAGTTGATAGATGATACACATGTAGATAGGTCCCCAATGATGCAATCTCAAGGTTTGCAATAACAAGAAAATGCTGAGTAGTAATGTTTTCCTGTCTTTGCTATAACAACTACTGTTGAATGTGTTTCTAGTCAGAGAAAGTCTAGTCCATCTGAATCTGGCTCGCTTGAGTATAAGTTTTACCTCACAAAAGAGTTGAGTCATCGACAAAGTCAAATGCAAGAACTAATTTATCAAGAACTAAATGTTTTTAACACTTGGATGAGGATCTGACATTTTTGGCATTGTCATAGTTGGATCTCTCTCTCCTAAGGTGTTTTCCGATTTTTCAACATTTTTGGATTGCTTAAGATATGGTGATATATGTGGTCCGCGGACCACACTTTGAGAATTACTGCTTTATAACAACAGGTTGACATGGTGTTTGGACTAAGAAATGGATAGAGCTCCACACCACTGATATTGCATAACATTAAATGCTGAATACAGAAATGATGCATTTAAAAAAAAGGTAACTCTTTTATTTATTGAATTATACATATAGACACACAGAAAAACTATAAAATGGGTACAAAACTCTTCTTAGGGACAAATACACATATGGAAGGATATGAATACAAAACACTTGAATGCCCTCTTGTGATATAAAAGGTTCACTGCGATTATCTCTGATTATGTCAATACATATTAGCATCTTTGGTTAAAACTTAAAGCATATAAAATATACTCTCTTAACAAATACCTAGTAAAATTCTGTATCACTTCTGAGCAAATTGAAAACAAATTCTACCTAGACATCTGTGGTCTATCATGTACTAATGTCAGGTAAAGTTTGTATAGCTTTGTGTACTGTTGGCTGTTAGGTCGCTTTGGATTAAACATCTGCCAAGAGACCTGGCCTGCTACCTGGTAAACACACAGATACAAAAAAGATAAGAGGTGTGCAGATACCAGCTGTGTTAATGTTATGTAGTGTCTGTACATACTGTTCGGGCAAGCCCCTGTGGTGGGATGGCAGGCGAGATTCCCACAGTCGCATACGGAAGAACAGTTGACACCATATGAGTTAAGAGGGCACGTGTTGCTACAGCTACAACAGTGAGTGATTTGCATTCAGATCAAATGTGACATTTAAGATAATTCATTATGGGGCAGTTTCCCAGACAGGGATTAGACTAGTCCGAGACTAAAATAAATGTAAGAGCTTTCCAAACTGACAACAACTTGCACTAACATATCTTAAAATACATGTGTGCCCTTTGTTTTGCATCAAAATGCCCACAAGTAATGTTTTTAGTAATGCATGTTTGTTAAAACTAGTTATATTTCCTAATTAAACTAAGGCCTATTCCTGGTTTAAGCTAATCCCTGTATGGGAATTTTGCCAGAAAACAACAGGGTACAATAGGGAAGATTCCCAACGACAGTCATTGGGTAGATCTGTACCTTGGTCCAGTCCAACCAGGGTCACAGGATAAGCATTCTCCAGTTTCTGGGTCACATGGTTCTTTGTTTCTGCATTGTGGGCATATGTCCTGGCAACGATGACCGTAGTAACCTTCAGGACAGCGCTGGTCACAGCGAGTGCCATTCCATCCTGGTTCACAGGCATCACAGAGGCCGTCTTGTTTAGTACAAGGCCTGCCACCCTCACAGCGTCCACAGCTACTCATACACACATGCAGATGAGAACACAAATAACCTCATAACATAAGGTATGTTTAGGTAAACAAATGTATGCTTAGTTAATATGAATAATCAAACATGCCATATAATCTACTTAAAGTCTAACTAAACTCTTTTTTACTATTCCTTAATCTTTGTTTTTCACACCCTCACCAAGCACTCACCTCTTCTCACAACCGCTGCCATATTTTCCATCACTGCAGGGTGCGTTGCAGTAAGGACCTTTATAACCAGGGTGGCACAAACAGGTGCCGTCCGACGGGAGGCAGTCGGCATGGTGGAGATCACAGTTGCAACGGCGGTCACAGGATGGACCCCACCAACCATTGATGCACTGACATTCACCAGTGTGCTGCTGGCAAGGAGACACGTAGCAATTGCAGCGCAAACTGCACTTTTGGCCCCAGTATAGATCATTACACAGACAGCGGCCTGTGGCTTGGTCGCAGGTGGATGCTCCGGGGTGGCACTGACAGGCTTTGGTACATGTGGATGTCCACCACCCCTCCTCGCAAGTGCAGTTGCCGTAGACTGGGTCACATTTACCATGACGTCCACATTTGCAGCTGTTTTGGCACAGGTTGCCCCAGCGGTTGGGGAAGCACGAGCATTCTCCTGTTATTGGGTCACACAACCCATGAGGGTGACAAGGACATAGCTCACGGCAATCTGACCCCCAAAACTTAGGAGGACATGCTACAAAGAAAAAAAATACCATACATTAAGGGGCTCAGTAATTAAAGTCATAGGAGGGATCAGAACCCTGAAACCAACAATTTCACTTACGAGTTGTGCACTGGTACCCAAAAAATCCAGGTTTGCACCTGCAGAATCCAGGGTAAACACACACTTCATCCTGTAGACAAGCTCTTTCTCCCTCACAGAGTGCTGAGAAAAAAAGATACAGATACAGATTACTGAACCTAATGATAAAACCATAACAAAATTAAAAAACTGCTAATTTATACAGGCCTACAGGAAACAAGTCCTTTCTGTTCTGCATCATCAATACAACAAATATGGAAGAAGACAGATCTATTTAACTATATGTACAATACTTACGCACTGTACATTCATCACCCTGCTGGCTCCATCCAGAACAACATGATGGAGAAGGGTCTCTGTTGAGGAAATATATCATTAAATGTGTGGGCTCCAAATGTTTGAGACCTCTAGTGAAAATGTTGCATTTATCTAACTTCATAAAAAAGTTTCAGTACAAACTTTATAATACGATTGTTTTGTATTGGCTATGTGTGTTTAAGAACTTGCATTAAATCCCCTGGCATGGACCTCACCCTATTACATTTCAAATAAAATGAAATGTATAAAAACAACAAGGACATTTTAACAATTATACTTTATAATTTACTTTGTGTCTTTCATGTTTTCTGACAAAAGCGCTAGAATGACACACACAGAACAAGTAACAAGTCAAGTAAAGTAAATAAATGATGTAAAAAAAAATTATATCAGTACCTGGGATTGAAGCAGACATTTTTCCCTGTTGGAGAGAGATTTTGAGCCAAGCATTGAACACACACGAGCATCAGTCCGAATGAGGTCAGAAAATTGTCCATGTTGGCTTTGTTCAGTACCAACCAAAACCGGACCCCCTCTGCCACCACCGCACCAGTACAGTGGTTGGATCTGTACTTATGGAACAGAACAGACCCGGTTCTTCTTTGCTTCCCTCTATAGTCTCTGTCTTATGGGTCTGTAGTAAAATGAGCTCCCGATTCCCTTTGTTTTCTTTGAAAGTTTCCTGAGGAAGAAAAGGCTGCTTCCTCTAATTCAATAAGCCACTGGTTGTTTAATGACAAAAATCAAGGCCCAAAAATCTGTGAGGGAGGTGCCGGGTGTTTTAATGGCAAGTGTGTTTGTTAGGAACAGGGTTGGCTGACTTCAAATCCAACGACCTTTCAAGGACCCCCAGGTCCAATACCCTCAAATTCAAGGACCAAATGTAGGGACATATTTCCAGTACATCGTGTTACCTTTAAGGATACATTGTTACAGTTACCTTTTGAGGGAACTCACGCTGCGTCACTGTGCTGACACTTTGGGGATGCCTCCAGTGGTAAGTGCATCTGAATGTGTATATCAAATTCAACCAATGATGAGGCTTAACCAGGCTTAACAACAAAGACAGGGTGCAGGAAGTATATCGCTATCTGAAATATTGCCAAAAACAGCGTTACAGGGACGCAGAAAGTATGGCAAGGGAGACGCAGCGTCTCGTTCCCTTCTCAGGGAACAACAATTGATATGATATTATCCTACACTACACAGGGAATAATGTGGATTTTATAAAATGGATTCAAGCACTTTCAATGAGTTTTATCTATGTATGTATATTTTCAAAAACTTCCCTGGGCCTTGATTTTTTCCCCCCAGATTCACAAACTTTCAAGGATTTCAAGGAACTGTGGAAACCCAAATGGCGCACTTCATGTGAACTTTCGGTCTCACGGCCTTAAATTGCGCATGCTTTCTTAGTCTACGAGTCCGTAAGGTGTCCCATCTGTCATTTTTACGCTCCGAAGTGTGCTCATCAGCGCCCCCTTTGAACCCTTCATGCGGTCTTTGGCGAAGCCCGCACTGCAGCAGGCTTTGCGCACTCTACCAACCCAGAAGTCCTTGCGAAAGAGAAATCAGACTTCCATAGTAGGAAAAAAATATTTTCAGAAGTATTGTGCTAAATGATGAAGAAAATGTTTTGATAAATGATGGTAAGCACACAGTTGACGGTACCCATTAAATTCCATCATATTTTTTTATTCCTACTATGGAAGTCATAGGTCACTATCTGCTGTGTGTTTACCATAATTTCTCAAAATATCTTCTGTTGTGTTCATCAGAAAAAAGAAATTCATAGAGGTTAACAACAACATGAGGATAAGTAAATGATGACAGAATTTTCATTTTAAGGTGAACTATCCCTTTAAGAGATCACTTAATTTTACTTTCTGATTAAACAAAACCAGTGCACGGGCGTGACATCCAAATGGCTACAAAATGCAGAAAAACCACACAATATTAACACTTTAATCACCCTATAAGCATTTCATTCTTTTCTTTCACACCATTTATTATATAACCACAGGTTGCCATGTATTTGGACTTAGAAATGGACACAGAGCTTCACACCACTGATATTGCATAACATTAAATGCTTAATACAGAAATGGTGACCTACTCATGCATTTAAAAATATTTTTACATCTATTTTTTTATTGAATTATACATATAGTATAGGCGCACTGAAAAACTATAAAATGGTTACAAAACAGACTCTTCTTAGGGACAAATACACATATGGATGGATATGAATACAAAACACTTGAATGCCCTCTTGTGACATAAAAGGTTCACTGCGATTATCTCTGCTGATGTCAATACATATTAGCATCTTTGGTTAAAACTTAAAGCATATCAAATATACTCTCTTTAACAAATACCTAGTAAAATTCTGTATCAAATTGAAAACAAATTCTACCTAGACATCTGTGGTCTATTATGTACTAATGTCAGGTAAAGTTTGTATAGCTTTGTATACTGTTGGCTGTTAAGTCACTTTGGATTAAGCATCTGAAAATGAATAAATGTCAATGGAGGACTAATTTTAAAATACTGTATATAATTTCCATTGTTTATAAGTGCTTAAGGTCTGCAGCATTATAAGTGAAGTAATTAGTGTGCCACTGATTGCAACAACTTGAATTGCTAAAATTATAATATATATTATAATAACAGAAATACTCCCAAGCACACTGGCACCCATCTGCCAATAGTTAATTGAACTAGCCAATCTCCCCCTGAAATCTTATTACAGTCAGTCCCACCCTAAATGCACACCTCTGGTTCAACCGTTGACCAATTGGACCACTTAAACAGAGTAAAAGTTATGAAAGCGCTACAAAACCCCATTAATTATGCTAATGCACGCACAATAATGGGAAGTGTGAGTGTTGGTCTGACAATCTCAGCTTGCCTCTCGTATGACTATCAGTCCAAGATTTTGCCTTAAACTTTTAATACAATCTTCTGTTCATCACACCCAGATAACGAGAGCTTCTCATTGTTACAAGTGAGGTTGTTCAGGAGGAGCAAAGGATCTGTGTCTCCTCCCCATTTTCCTGCTCCTCTGGTTCAAGGATTTCCCAGGTGGAGCTGGATGTCGGTAGGGTAGACTGGGAAGACTGGGATTCAGTGCTCCTGGAAAAACTGGACCGCGTAAGGAAGCCAAATCTAAAGGATTGAGGCAGAAGAAATCAGAAAATTTCAAAATCTGTGAAACAAGGGGATTTTCTAGGGCTTTATTGCATTTTTCTGCATTTCCAAAACTACCCGGACGCTTATGCATTTACGGTGAAATGAAAGAATAAACCGATATGTGGAAATGAAACTTTTATTTTTGGTCTTAGTACTGATGTTAAAAGTAGACAAACATCTGTCTAAACCTTGTTAAACTTTCACAATCGAGTCAAAAAGCAAGGCCTACTGTTGTATGAACTTACAGGTTTCTGATGCGTGATTCTTGGGGCCTGTTTGTGCTATCAGTCTCATTATCTTCATGTTCCTCTCCGCTCCTCTCAAACAGTGGACCATCGGTTTCATCGCTGTAAAACCAAAAAACCCAGGTGCTCAAAACAGGATCACATGCTAACTTACCACTCCATAATGCAGGATGCTTTTGTTTAACTTACTTGCTACATTCGCTAACAGGTATGCCGAGCATTTTAGACTTGATGACAGTTCTCTGTTTTTTAATAGCAGAGCGCACAGCATCGAGTAAGAAACCTGGACATCTCTCGTCGTTCAGGATTTCCCTGAGGACACGAAGAAACACATGTCCAGATTGAGACAGGGAGTTGACAGGAAGTGACAGATTTAAAACAGAAAGTGCTGATATGAATGACTATAGCGCTTCACTATTTATGAAAACAACATCCATTGAAAATATACCAGATTTTTTTAAATACTGACTGAGTTAGATTGAAATCAAACTTTTATATTGATAATTATGAGACTTTATCCTAGATTTCACAGACAGGGTTAGCCTACATTTTGTTCAGTCTCACCTTTGATAATACGCAAGTTCTTCTTTCACTAAAAAGAGATTGGCCTTCAACTCGTTCCTCTCAAAAATCATGTCCCGTACTTCCTGCTTGGTAAAACATGGCCGATTTGGATCTTTCAAGTCAATGATCATCTTATCTGTGAGGTCAATGGCCGATTTTTTCTGATGGAGGCAAAGGTGAAAATATATGGGTGTGTGAGTCATACACTATAAATGTTTAACAGTTTTCTAAAAACAGCTGATGATCTGATCTATCACAACATGAATGATTTTCCACACACATTACTATACTATTTAACGGTGTTATTATAACTAGCTCCAAAATGTAATTATAATAATGCATTTAAATACTTTATGGTTTGAACACTCATTATAATTCAAAGTTAAAAGGGACACTCCCCTTTTTTGGAAAATATGCTCATTTTCCAGCTCCCCTAGAGTTAAACGTTTGATTTTTACCGTTTTGAAACCCATTCAGCCGATCTCCTAGTCTGGCGCTACCACTTTTAGCATAGCTTAGCACAATCCATTGAATCTAATTAGACCATTAGCATCGCGCAAAAAATAACCAAAGAGTTTCGAGATTTTATTTATCCTTTTTAAAACTTGACTCTTCTGTAGTTACATTGTGTACTAAGACTGACAGAAAATCAAAAGTTGTGATTTTCTAGGCAAAGTCTTTGATTATTACACCAGAATGAGAGTAAAAAAAACGCAACTTTAATTTTCTGTCGGTCTTAGTACATGATGTAACTACAGAAGAGAGAAAAATATCAAAACTCATTGGTTATTTTTTTGCGCAATGCTAATGGTCTAATCAGATTCAATGGATTATGCTAAGCTATGCAAAAAGTGGTAGCGCCAGACCCAGAGATCAGCTGAATGGATTCCAAAACTGTAAAATCAAATGTTTAACTATAGGGGAGTGTCCCTTTAAATGTCAGAATAAAACATCCCTTTCTAGGCTGAAAGGAAGCTGCATATTTCACTACTCTGAGGGCAAACATGACCTATATTTGCATCAACCGACCAAACGATGTGAGAATGAGGTCTTAATACCACCCAGCATTGAGGAAGTAAGCAAACAGAAACCCAAGCAAACCACAAACCCAATTCCATTCTGCTAGCTGGTTAGTTAGACTAACAAAAAAGGAAATGTGCACAGAGGAAGCTGATGGCTAACCGTATTAGCAGCAGTATGGACGTTGGCTTTCTCTATCTGTGAAATCAGTCGTTCTATCTCCTTCTGTTTCTCACACAGGTCGGCCTCCATGTCAGCTTTCCTCTCCACTGCAGTCTTCAGCTGTGTCTGTATGATGGTCTGCTTGTGTCTGAGCTCTGCGTTAATCTTTATTAACCGATCCTGCTGTTCCTGGAGCTGGAGAACACAAAACAAACATGTTCAATGATACTGCATAATATCAACTGCTTATTTTGTTTCCCTTAACACTAAATGTTGTGAATAAGATAATACAGTTCATGCACTTCTCAAACATTAGGCCCACTCACTTTTTCTTCCAAAACATGTATGTCTAGTCCAGTCAAGATGCAATACAATTAAGGAGGAAAAATTAGATAAATTTACTTGAGACGCAAACTCACAAGAATTGAATTTTAATCAATTATAAACATTTTAAACTAAACTCATCTTTAAAGCCCTCATGAACCGAAGTCGCGACTGACCTTCGTTTTGAAACAAACTGTCACAAGTGGAAAATAGTGGGTGTGGCTTGTGCTTTCCCATTGTGCTTGATTGAATACAGAAAAGTACGCGTTTCATTCAGAAATTAAAATGGAAGCAGACTGACAATTGAAGGGGGCGGAGTAAACAGATGCTCCCGCCCAAGCCGTCTTGCTGACATCATCAGAGAATGATTGCCATTTTCAGATTTTAAAGTTTATGAGGGCACATGAATTTTTTTTACTTGCAAAGATAAATTGAATATTACATTAAAAAAATAAGAATTGTCAGTTTTGATTTCATGGGGACTTGCAATCTACTCCATTACAAACTATGGGTTGAATCAGGGGTGTCAAACTCAGTTTCTGGAGGGCCGGTGTCCTACAGAGTTTAGCTCCAACCAGCCCCAACAAACCTGTCTTGAAGTTTCTAGTTATCCTGAAGACCTTGATTACCGGTAGCTGCATCAGTTATGTTTGATTAGGGCTGGATCTAAACTCTGCAGAGACACCGGCCCTCCAGGAATTGAGTTTGACACCCCTGGGTTAAATGGTTATTTTTTATTTATAATGTTTTGCAAATATTTTTTATTGAAACAGTCCACTGTGTGCAGGTTTGACCAGTTCCATAACCAAAGTAAAACAAATATCAGTTTTAAATGATAACATCTGAAAACCAGAGTGCCTTAAGGCTCAATATAGTTCATGAGGAACAACATATTGTTGGCTGCGACAAAGGGCGTGTCTGTTCAGCTTTGCGTGTTTATTTTGTGTCACAGGTGCAGTGTGGGTGACACTGTTGACACTGTTTTATTCAACAAACATAACCTTGATGTTGCAAAAGCTATGTCTACAAACATGTTATAGGTTGAAGGCTATAGACATAGTTATGATTTATTTATGAAGAACCCAGTGTTAAAGAATGAATGAGAGATTGAGACTCTCAATGCATTTGTAATGAAAAAGCAGATTCATACCGCTTCGATCTCTTTGGACATGTTGGAAATCTCCTGAACTTTCGCTCGTATGTCATCACGCTGCTTATCGACCACCTCCTTCAGCTTGAGCATCACCTCTCGCTCCTGCCGCTGCGTGCGGTCTAGAAGAAAGATGAAGAGAGAACGGTCACTCTTTATTGTCAGAAACCTCATGAACACTGACTCACTCCCTGATGTGGGAACATACAAGTACCATCTCCTTTACATGGTTTTTATGAAACTATATTAGTAAGTGTCACACGGTATCATGCAAAAGTGTCAGGTTTTAAATTATGATCCCATCCTAATCGATCCATTGAGAACATTTATGATTTGGTTTTAGATGCACTATATTGCCAAACTCCTCCAAATCATTGAATTCAGGTGTCCCAATCACTTCCATGGCCTCAGGTGTATAAAATCAATCACCTAAGCATGCAGACAGCTTTTCCAAACATTTGTGAAAGAATGGGTCGTTCTCAGGAGCTCAGTGAATTCAAGTGTGGTACAGTGATAGGTTGCCACCTGTGCAATAAGTCCATTCCTGAAATTTCCTCACTACTGAATATTCCAGAGTCAACTGTTAGACCAGTAATATTATAGCAAAATGGAAGCAATTGGGGACAACAGCAACTCAGCCACAAAGTGGTAGGCCACATAAAATCACAGAGCGCACAGTGCGCAGAAGTCAATACTACAGACCTCCATGGCCGAGCAGCTGCATCCAAGCCTTACATAACCAAGGTCAAGGTCACTTGCCGGACTGCATTGTGCCAAGTGTAAAGTTTGGTGAAGGGGGGAATAGGGTGTGGGGTTGTTTTTAAGGACTTGGGCTTGGCCCCTTAGTTCCAGTGAAAGGAACTCTTAAGGGCGATTTATAGTCGTGCGTAGGTCCTACGGCGTAGCAGCGACGGCGTAGGTTCCGCGTCGGTTTTCATTTATACTTGTGCGTCGCCGTCCGCGTCGACGTGCAAAGACACGCGAAACCGCTGGTTGGCAGTAATCACGCGTGTAACCACAGTAGCAGCAGAAGTCGTCACAGAAGAAGAAGCTAAGCAAGTTAACCCACAAACGAAGAAAAAATAGCAACTTGTTGTGTATAATTTGAGAAGACCAGCAATGATGTAAGTAAATAAACAGCGACTTATGTTGCAGTTTTAGTTAAATCACTCCTCAACTTGGCTCATCTTTGTTTTCACCGTCTCAACCGGAAATACCTATGACGCAGTTTTTTTACCTGACGGGAGGGGTTCTGGTGGACCAATCACAGAGCTTGCGGTCCGCGTAGGTCCGACGCGCTGTTAGGAATTTTGTGAGGTGCGCGTCAGGCTACGCAGAGCTACGCACAGGCTACGGATAGCCTACGCCGTAGCTACGGCGTAGCACCTACGCACGACTATAAATCGCCCTTTAATGCTTCATCATACCAAGACATTTACGTCAATTTCATGCTCGCAACTTTGAGGGAACAGTTTGGGGATGGTCCCTTCCTGTTCCAGCATGACTGTGCACCAGTGCACAAAGCAAGGTCCATTAAGACATGAATAAGCAAGTTTGGTGGGGAGGAACTTGACTGGCCTGCACAGAGTCCTGACCTCAACCCATATTAAACCCCATTGATTAAGAATGGGATGTCATTCAGGTTCATGTGCATATAAAGGCAGGTGTTCCAAAACTTTTGCCAATATAGTGTAATTCAAGTATTTTAAAATGGTAAATCAATGTTATTACACCGTTGTTGGTTATAGTAATGGTAATTACATGTGATACCGGAATTGCACCGTGTTAAATGTGACTCGGTCTGTGATAACCCAGCTTAAAGTCATTTTTTGGAATTTACAGGGATTTCAGAAAATAACCTGAATGTGTTTAATATTGACAGAGTAAGATCATGTCAAAGATCGATTGAAATTAATGAGTGAAATCAAAGTTTAATGCTCCTAATCTCATAACTAGATGAGACTTTAGCATGGATTTCACAGACAGGGACACGAATATGACTTTTACCCTCTTTCGAGTGCGTGCATTGCAATCGGTTCAGAAGCTCCTGGTTTTCTTCCTTTAGCAGTTGCACCTGAGCCTGCAACCCATCAACAGTCTGCTTCAGTTTCTGCTCTTTCTGATGCCAGTCCTGTAACAAACCAGAGCGGTTTTATTTACCCGTTTAATAAATCACATGGTTTCAAAAACATTAACATGAAGACCATGCCATATTAACAACAGCACTTGACAGCAAACTTGTTTTGAGTTTAGGTGTATCATTTGGCTGATGAACCATAATGATTTCTAAATTACAGTGATAAACACATCAAAGTACCGCGAGAGCGATTAAAAAACATATCTTTGAATCGCTCTCGCGGTAGTTTGATGTCATTCGCCATTAGTCTGCGCAGAACTGCATGAAGACGAATACACCACGTCGCTCACGCAAAACGACACAATTTTTTAACGTAATCGGCCAACGATTACTTAAACAGATTTATGAGTCAGCCACAATCTCTTATAATAGTATGTGCATTCTAAATTATATATAAAATACAATGTATTACAATGTTATTTCATAAGCATTAATGCGAACACCGCTGTAATATGCATCACTACGCAACGATTTGCTGGTCTTTACAACCGCTACATGTCGATCTTGTTTTCGTACTCTTACCCGACTGTCAGATGTGGTGGTGTTCGTCTCATCACAATCCTTCACGTGTCGTTTCTTCTGCTGTTGTACGTGTATCGTCTCAAAGGCCTTCAGTAGCTCCTCTTCTTTACATTTATGAGCTTGATTTCTCGCCGCGAAACTTTCCAAAAGCTCCAGTACTTTCACTATCCGAGTCACCAGACCCTCCACGCTTTCCTTGCCATAGTTGTCGATAATTTTCTCCACCTCCAATCCCACCACTTTAGCGATTTCATACACATCGTCCACAGTCATGGACGAAAACGTCTTCTCGAAACACGAATTTGTTTTGATGGTGTCATTTTGGTTTTGATCGACGTAGGTCTCCATGTTGATCTGCACGCGACAACTGAAAGTCAGTAGAGAAGTCAGATGTGTATGTCGCTTCGCGCTTCAATCCAAACGTACATTTTTCTCAGTTTCGCTTTTGACAAACGTACGCATTTTAGTGTAACGACATATATAACAGTGACGGGCTGCTGATACGCTTCAATAAATATCAGCGAATTGTAAGCAAGCAGACATGTTTAGCGAGTGCTAAGCTTTGCGTGTCCTGACATGGAGATGAGCAGTCTACACCCTCCGCACCAAAACGCGTGGGAAGTTGGCCAGGGTATGTTTGCATAATGCTTCATAGAAAATAGCATAACAGAGGTACATTTATGACAAGCCCACAGTGTTTGTTTGCCATGGTTGTTGTCTCCTCCTCTTCTAACCAATGCAACATGAGAGCTTAAAGGTACCACGTGCCTCATGACTGAGGTGCATGCAGATCTAGTTTGTCATTACTCTCTATAGATAGTTCAGCTCTTGTTTTTACGTTTAGGTGATATTTAACTTCATTTTATGAAATGACTGAAGTGACAAGAAGAGTATATTCTCATAAAAGTTGTAACCTTTATTTAAACCCAAACTACAATGTACAACAGATGCACGACATAGTGACAGGGTACAGACAAATTACTCCAGATTTATAAAAAACACAATGAAAAAAGGTTCAGATATTTCTAAGATTAGAATTAATAGTTTAAGCTTACATCTTGCAGACAAAGTATGCTTTCAGCAATGTGAAAAATCAATTCAATACCCAACTCAATTACATTAAAGCAACAAACAGGTTGACAAGTTAATAGTTTTAAACTGTTTGCATTACTGCAAACTGAAGATTTGAAGAAAGAATACAGTACAAAAGCATTGCTTTATCCTGTTGGGTGCTTGTTCAAAATACAGTCATAGTCTGTGGTATTATGCGTACATGTCCTCACGGTCAGCATTGTAAATTTCACCCTCCTGCAGTGAGGCAAAGTTAAGGAAGTGAGATGGTCGGTGAACTTCATGGTAGAACTCTTTCGGGTTGGCCAACTGCAGATCATACTTCATGTTGGGATCATGACGAACACCTAGAATAAGGATGGAAAGGGTTAAAAAAGCTTTAAGAGTCATCTGATAATCTTCCCCAAAGTATTAAAAGGAAGTTTAAATAATTTCAATTGCATCTGAATTTGAATAATAATGCTGTGTTTACCCATAAAGTTGTAGTTCCAGGAAACCTGTCCAGGCACCATGAAGAATCCCAGGAAACGGTCAGACAAGAGCATCTGTACTCTCTCATAGTGAGAAGGAAGATAACCCTTGGGGTTGTTACCCTTATCTGTGTTTTGCCTACCCCACTCATATCCACTAGGAGTCAGCTTGTAGGCAGTCAGAGTGCAGGAACCAGGTGTGAAACTAGTCAAGAAAAATCAGATTTGTATGTGTGAATCCAGATATCAAACCATAAGTTAAGATAACACTATAAAGAAATGTGTTGAGGTGTACCTGCAAGTAATAATGATGGTCTTCTCGCCATCCCAGGATGGGTTGTCAGCCATGACCTTTGCATGGGTGGTGACGTCTTGAGGAGAGAGCTGGGGTGATTCATTGGGCTGTGTATGGACCCATCCAAGTGGCTCCATTTCCTAAGCAGAATCAACATGGCAAAGAGACTTATTTAAGATTTGATGATAGAGAGTGCTGACCCTAAATCTAACACAAGTCTTGTTTTTGTGTATAAAATCAATGAATACCGACCTTCAAGTACTCATGTTGTGGCAGTTGGTTGGGGAGGTGAACGGTCTGATGTGTACCCCACTGCGGCACCATGACTATGCAGCGAATCTCCTTTACCTGAGGGTTATCTGGAGGACTGGTTCCATATAGATACCCTGCAATCTAAAGTGCAAGAGATCAAATATCAATACAATTTTTCGAATTAAGATCGAAAATAACATCACTCAGACACCATTTTTAACTCCTAACCTGAGCACGCAGATCTGAGATGCAGATGAACTTCTTCAGAACGTTCTTGGGCAGGATGTAGGTGTAGCCGGTCTCTTTGATGTCATCCGATGACACGTAGATATGGTTGGTTCGTAAGTGCAAATTGGCAGCAGAGATGGCCCTGTAAGATTAGTAGACATTTTGAGGAAGATGGCCAAGCAAATTTAAGTAACTAAAAGACCAGAACAGCCATCCATACCTAACTCTCCATTCAGTTTTGGATGAGAAGGTCTGTGTCTCATAGTTGCTGGTGGTGGAGGTGATGATCTCATCTCCGTGTTTGTTGACCGTACGTGTCTGTGTGGCCGTTAGCTGAGACTGCTCCTTGGTCTGCTTCTCAATCTCGGCTATCTGCTGCCTCTGCTGGGATGGAGCAGAGATCTCCATACCTAGGATGATGTCCCTGATTTCAGACTGAGTCAATGATGCCACGTTCACACTGTGAATGAAACAAAATTAAAAGCTTAAGAACACAAGCACTTTTTAAGTCCCACATGAAGACTTAATGGTATTTAATTGTCTGCAAAGTCAACACGTACTTGTTCTTCTTGCCATAGTCAGCCAGGATGAGATCTTTGAGCTGCACCTCAACTTTGATCCACTCTTCATCAGTCAGAGTGGGCCAGATGTGGTGAGGCTCAGTGATGGTGGTCTTGTCAGGCTTCAGGATGACTTTGGCACGGTCGTTGTTCACATGAAGTGCTCTCAGGATTAAGATCAGACGAGAGAATGCCTATAAGGAGGAAGATACTAGTTTAAGACTTCATAGTAATGGCCCTCAGAAGCTTCTACATGCTTAAATTTGATTAAGAAAGAAATAATAGTAAAGAGCTGCACTTACAGTGTAAGAGGAGATAGTCTTGAGCCAGTCATCATAAAGATTGAACAGGACCATCTGAGGTTCTGTGGCTTTCAGAATGAGGTCTCCAAACTTCTCCACCTTCAGACAGGCCTGGAAAGGCAGTTGTAGCTCAGAGCCTTTGATTACAATGTTGGGGAAATCCAGCAAGTGCACCTAAAAAATTAAAAGCACAACCGTTAACGCGATAAAGTTCTCTGTATTTTGGCAAATTAGTTTTCATTATATAACACAGTTTGACGATAGTGGGGGTTTCTAACCTCAAGTGGATCCAACATTCCCTTCCTGGTTACAATAATCTGCTTGGGCTGCTCTTCAACAGGCAGCGATCGGATAAGAGCAGCCACTTCTTCAGCAGTCTTCCACTTAGCCAGCTGCAAAAGAAAACCAATTAAAATGCATTACTCTGAAAATTCATGCAGACCACTGCCTGAAGACAAGCAACCATATGGTGAAATCAAACAAGACTGAGAAATTAGACTGACCTGTCCAAGACGCTTTTGTCCTGCCCATACAGATGTGTGAATGATTTTCAGGAAAAGCTGTCCAGTTCTGGGGTTGAAGATGAAAATGGCTCCATTGATTGGTTTCGTGGTCAAGTTGCCTTCAAAGGTCTAAAACGGGTATTGAGAAACAAACCTTTATAAACATCAATCTTGATAAGGCATTTTATCTATATGTTGCGTTTACTTGCCTTGTGGATGGTGACTCTGTACACATTGGTGTCATCCACAAACCAGATGATCTGGTTAGAGAAAAGCTCTCCATAGTTCTGTGAAGACAAGTAAGGCTCAGTGGGCTCTGAAGAGTAGAGTTGCAGACCCTTTCGGATACGTTCTCTCAGCACATACAGAGCCGGGTTGGCCTTCATTATCTTTGCCATGGCCTGCTGGATCAGAGGTTTTGCTCCAGGAAACCAATTTCCATAACCACTGCAATCAGAAAAATTAAAAATCAATAAAGAAATAATAGGATATTGATTCCCATCCTTTTTTCCTACACAGAGAAAGCTATTAAAGGGATAAAAGGGTCATTTTCCAGCTCCCCTAGAGTTAAACTTTTGATTTTTAGGACTTGTCACATGGCTGCAGCAGGCATAGGGATATTACGCACTGCCCGAATATAGTCCCCTTGGTTACGTACAATAGCAGGGGACTATTTTTGGGCAGTGCGTAATATCATTTCGCCTGCTGCAGCCATGGTACGGCAGCAAAGTCCTTGATTATTACGCCAGAATGAGAGTATAGTTCCTAGCCATATCTGCCTAGAAAATCTCAACTTTTAATTTTCCGTTGGTCTTCGTATACGATGTAACTACAGAAGAAAAAAGTAGTTTAAAGCTAACAGTCTACTTGATGATTTAAGACACTGACCTGTGCAGATTGTATGCCAGATCAATGGCGATCAGGACTCCGGTGGGTGATGGGTAGATACTCATGTTGTCTGTGGTGTAATCCAAAAACTTAGCTCTGGCATATCTCTCAATGTCATGGGAGTCATAATCACCCCATCTGAGCTGAATGTCAATCCAATACTTCTGTGTGGTGGTGCTGTCCATAACATCCCTATAGAAGACCACAAGAATCTATTTATCATACCATAATAAATCATGATATTAACTGGCATGTACAGGATACCAGGGTATAAAACTTAAAAGCTGATATTTAGTAACATATATATTTCATGTATTCTTGACATACTTAGAATCTGCCAAAAGTGAAGGACGTGAGACGTTCCACTTGTAGGACGCAAACAACAAAATGTCAGCACAGGAGGAATTCATCTTATATGACTTTCTGGGATGGATCGTCTCTTTCTGGACAGTCTCTATTTCCAGAGCATCCAGCTCTTGGTCAAACACCTACACATAGCAAACAGAAGCTTACTGATAGTACAACTCATAATAGTTCAATTGTTTAACAGCTTAGGATAAAGTCTGACAACCAAGTATCACTTCAGTAACACCCCCAAAGAAACAGAGTTTATTGGTTAAATAAAAACTGGCAACCTTCTTTGCATAATAGTTTAAAAGTTGCCTGGACACATCCTTACCTGACAAAGATCCATGACGACGCTCTCATGAATCTTCTGCCACAAGTGAGCTCTGAAGATCTGGATCAGAGAGATCTTGAGGGTTGGAATTTTACCATGCATGAATATTCCAGTGAGATCCAGCTGCACTTGGAAACCCACGTACACCTAAAAAGAATGTGATTGTATAAATACAGGGTGTTTGCTATTATTGTCTAAGCTCTACTGCATCAGGCAGACATACATTAGCTCTGTTGATGGTAGGTGACCACCACAAAGTGAATCGTCGGTTAGGAATCTGGTTCAGACCAGATCTCTGAGCATTGGTGAGTTTCTTCCATTTCATGGACTCCTCAAAACCGCTGGCCTTCTCCCTAAAGAAGATTCAAGTAACACACGGTAAGAAAACATTTTGGCAAAAACAACAACTACATAGGTGAACCATGAAGAGGCTTACCAGAAGAGACCCTCCCAGGTGGGGAAATAGGTTCCCTTGAACAGTGTGTGCTCGAGAATGCCCTCTACTCCTCCAAGTGCCTGAATCATGTCTGTACGGTAGTTGTTCAAATTCCACAGTTTCCCATCATGCCTTTGGTGAGTCCACCAGAAAGGATTTTGCTTCAGCACCTAAAACACATTTAAAAGCTTTTAACACAACACCAAGAAATGTGTGTAAACTCTAGAATCACTTTAACACCCAAAGATTGATTTCCATGTAAGGAAAGAGCTTTACTTGGTACTGCTTGAAGTCTGTTCTGACTCTCCAACCCTTGTCATAGGCAAGAGTGTGCCTGTCCTTTTGGAAGAGGGTGTTAATACGAGGAATGCCTCTGTCCCAAGAGTCCTCCAAATCCTCCAGTGTCAAACGTCTGAATGATAATCAAATACATATTAGGAGGGGTAAATACATAAACATTGTGGGGATTTAAGGAGTTTTTTGCCTGTAAGGACGGTACCTGTTTTGAGCAATGGCCTCTTGACGCTTAAGTGCATATTCAGCCCAAACTCTTTGGGAGTCAATAAACTCGCTTTCCCATGGTTGAATGTACCGATACAGATTAGGAATCAACTGATCTTCTTCGTGACTCATACCAGAACGGAAATGAGTGATGCCCACGTCCGTCTGTTTGGACCACCTAAGAGTACACACAGAAATGTATTTTGCTTTATTGCACATCCACAAATTCAGACATTTCAATGGATACCATATCATTATACTTTCTTAATGCTGAATTGAGCCTGGGATACACTGCACAATTATTGGTTGTCCCAGACGAAAGATTGCCATCGTGAAACAATCGTCAAGATCTCTGTGATCGTGGCTCTGTATCGGTGGTCCCAAGTCGTACAGTGAGAGGGGTTCAAAGACGGACATTTCCCGGTCTTGCGTCCAAAGATAGCCTACGATACTTTTCTGACAGTTTCAGAAATTCAGCATGATCACCGCACAGTGTGTAAGCTGTTACGACCTGCGTACTGGTATTTGTTAACCACAAGCGCATGCTGGTGACGTTGCGCTAACGTGTGACGCAGCCGCCGAAGCTTCCGTGTCATCATCGTACAAGTCTACATGCTTTTCGTACCCAAGTTTAAACGATCAATGTCGCAAAGTGTGATAAGGTAATGATCTTATAGGAGTGCAAAAATCCTGCAGTGTATTCCGGGCTTTAGACATAATGGTAAAAATATTAAAGCCAATGACTTACCTCAAATCAGACTGTGGAATCAGTACATGACCCATTGAAAGCATTCCCAGTCCTCCCAACTCTTTAGGGGTATAAAATACCACAGGGGGGAAACGACTGGGCATTTTTGAGTTCAGCCCAATTTTGATACGAGTTTGGATCTTATTCTCACACTTCACCAGAAGGTCAAGGAGCTCCTGCGTGTTTACCACAGCTTCGCGGAAGTAGGTCATCAGACCAATCAAAGCGGTGTTCCACTTGTTCACGATCTATGAAGATTAATATTATGTAAACCATGTGCAGAAATGGGTAACACCATTAATAACAATTTCATATAAACCAAAATTTTACAGTTCATACCTTGGTGAAGGTCGTGGACCCAGAGGCCATCAAAATCTGTCGCACTCTGTTGTGGAACCTTTGCATCGACTCATCATCTACCCGCAGGAAACACTGTGCTGTTCTCTCCTTTGTTACCTAAAAAAAGCACACAAAGAGTTACCTCCAGCTCATTACACAAATGTGTTGCCTTCAATTTAACTCTTTCACCGCCAGCGTTTTTAAAAAAAGTTGCCAGCCAGCGCCAGCGTTTTTCATGATTTTCACCAAAGTTTAATGCCTTCCAGAAAATGTTCTTCTTTAAATATATAAACATACAATATACCAAATGAAAGAGCAGACCCTCTGCTTTCAAACAAAAAAAACCGTTTCATCCTACCTTTAGTGGTTCTTTTGCAATCAGCTTTTGAATATGGGTAGGTTTTTGCAAAAACACCATATTTTGAGCAAAAAGCAGAAATAACTCAATTTTTATGACGGACTTTTCATAGACATCCATTCAGAGCGATCTTTAAAACAGACACGGACATGCAGCAGCTTGGCATAGGGAAATACTTCCGGTTTTAAAAAGTTGCGGAAGGGCGCCACCTGGTGGATAATAGCGGTATTGCGGAAAGACGGAATATCTCGTCATTGGCGGGGAAGCGTTTTCTCTTAATTGACGAGAAATCTCGTCAATGGCGGGGAAAGAGTTAAGGGTGCAATCTTATTTACCTCATTCTGCAAATTCCAGACACCATCTTTGTGTGTAAACTCCTCATAGCTGGTGCGGCACTTGGGCAAGATGCGACACTCAAAGCCACACATGTTGAATAGCAGGTTAGGATTGTCCTTGCTGTAGACTGACACAAAGCTGTTCTCCCACTGAATTGTGGTCACGGAACGGGGAAGGCGATTCTTGATGTCCCAGAACACAGCACGCCCCCTGACAGACACAAATCAATCACGTTTAATTTTGAACATACAGTTCAACAGTATATATTTTATAATATAAACATCTGAAGTGCTTACAGATTCACATCATGTTTCATAAGCCTCATCCTAGCATCCCTGGGCCAGCATTTCTTATTGTTGTAGCCCACAATGTTTTCATTGTTGGGGTCGGGGTGCTCAGTCAAGTACCTCTGGATCAGATCTCTTGCCTCGTCAGCAGAGAACCTAAGTATAAGAAAACCAAAATATTAATATATACTCTTTCAGTTTTTAATAAAAATGTTTCCAGCACCGCAATAGTGTGCAGTTCCAACCTAAAGAAGATGTGAACGCGATCTATGTATCTGCAGTAAAGCCGGATCGGATGGGCACTCTCCGTGACCGTGTCCTGGAAGCTGAGGAAGTCATTGGGCATTTGAGGAGGTCCAGCCATCTCACTGGCTCTGTGCAGACCCAGGACCAGCAAGTCCATGACCAGCCCGTAATACTGCACAATGAAAGAGGCAAACTGCAAGCCACGGATGATACCGTAAGAGTTGGTATGGTTCATGTCCTGTAAAGAGAAAGAGCAGCAGGCTAAATCAAACGCGTTTCAAATAAACAAAACTATGCAATTCAATTTTACAAGTGCACAGAAATGAAATTTAAGTTTGATAAATATGTGCAAGAAGCAAACCTTATAATTGATGACAACGTTGTTTTTGGCTGTCATGTAATCAGCAATGTTGTGATCCACAATGAGACGCAAAAGCCTGTTCAGCAGTGTCAAGTCAATCTTCTCATACATCTTCTCGAAGCGAGACTCCAGCATGACGTTACACTCGCCCTCTCCTGTCTCCCACACATCCTGCAGGTTATTGATTCCTGTAAGGAACATTCAAAATTTTGACCAATTCTCTGGTTAGATTAACAAGACCAAACACGTGACGTTAGGTCACATTCTAAACAAACCACCAATGTCTAAACAAAAATCTCAAAATCTTTTATTACTTGTACTCTATATAAATGTATAGGCCAGTGTGAAATCTACACTGACCTTGGCACCATTTGTACACCAGCAGTGGAGGAGGCTCTGTATCAGCTGGTTTAATCCAGGGTGGGAAAAGTCGACGTTTATCTGCCTCATACCACAAGTACTGATCCAAGTACGCGTCTGTGATCTTCTCCAGCGGTTCGACATCATAAACTGGTACAAGGTGACTGTAAAGGTCCATGAACTCAATACCCACCTACAATGGAAAGCACCACTTTAGATGCAAGATAGGACCAGGAACAGGCTAGGAGGGCCATTATCATTGTAACGCAAGTATACTGAAATACTGAATGTGTGCTAACCTCTTTAAAGGCTCTTTGAGTGAGGAGGTGACGTTTGATTCTGGACAAAGCCTCGTGAGGGTTGTCATAGGCTTGCTCAATCAGACCCAACTCCTCACGCTGTGACTGGTTAAGTCTCGACTTCACACTAAATAGAGGAAATGCCAAGTCAGACAGAGAAATTTAAAACTTTCCACCTTGTAAATCTGTTGAACCTGCCATGTCTAACCTGTAAGCCTCTTTGAGTCTCTCCAAAGCCAGGATGAGCAGCTTAGTGTCGTGTTTATACGAGAGGGGAGGAAAGGGGATTGGGGAGAACCTCCGACTCTCCAGCCAGTGCACTGTGGTGGTGTAGATGGCCACGGCCTCTTCAGCTGTGATGTAGGGCCCATCCTACAAGAGATTATTCCTTATTGTATGCTTTCATAAAAATATTAACAATAAACTAAAAATAAACTTAAGAAAAATACCTTCAGGTAATTGTGTTGCCTCTCTTGCTCTGCCTTTAGGTAGAGTCGAGTGAGACGGCCCAAGTTCTTCTTGCACACCGTTTTATCCACAGTGGCTCCTCGCCTGATTCTTTCACGGTTGTAGTGAGCAGTGTTGGTCCACCAGTCAGCCTTGGCCTTCACATAACGGAGGATCATGTTCTCAATAGGAGTTGGAAGACCTGGAACCTGAAATGACACCCAACATTTTATTATAATTAACAAAAGCATCATATGATGTGGATAGACAATACGTCATGTATTGAATGTATACCTTCCAAGGGATGTTGGCCTTCCAGCATCTCCATGACTCACTGAGATGCTGCAAGATGGTCCTGGCCTTGTTCTGCTTTATGCCCTCGGGCATCATGTCCAGGATGTCGTGCATCACAGCAGCTCTCAGCTCCAAGTCAAAGTGAGATTCCACACGCTGTTTGGTCACAGTCTTGGCAACACCCTTGGAGTGTCGACCTGAAAGACATAAACCAGTTATTACATGCCTTCCTAAATTATAGTATTAACATATGAACAAGCAAGAATTTACCCTCAAACTGCCTGGCCAGAAGGTTGCCAAGCCACCTCTCCAGAAGAGGCGTGATGCCTCTCATGAAGAACAGCCAGACTCTCCATCCTGGAGCCCAGAATCCACAACCTGGACCTTTTCCAACTGGGCCCTATAAATATAATCAGCCACCTTAGATACAAGCTATAGCACCAATTCTAAAATAGTAACACGTACTGGTGATGCATTGTGACATGTTTAAAGGATTTGGATGTTACTCACTGTGTTGAAGCGGTAATAGATGAGATGCTTCAAATCTTTGCACATTCTGATCTGCCTCATGAGCTTGTACTTGTAGCGGTACATGCCTGTCAGCTGACCCACATGGGCGAAAATGTACTGCAGCCCATCAGCCAGCTACAGCAAGAAACAAATACAGAATACTGAGATGCTGTTCATCATGATTTTCACAGAATTGCATTCATTCCACACATACCTGAAAAGAATCAACGTTCCCAAGTCTGTACTGCACATGGCTGTCCACCACAAGCTTGCTCAAACGAAGAACCTCACGGCACAAATGGAACGCATTCCCGAATCGGGACTTCTTACGCTCCTTTGTTGTGAGGGTCTTGACGGGCTTCAAGTTAAAGTTGTAGTCCAAGTGCAGGTAGTTGAGGTTCTTTCTGTGAATCAAGAGGTTCAGCATGTTGTACCCCTGTCGGCACACCTGGAGGCCGACCTCCACCCAGTCCAGCTTTGTAGACTGGAAGAATTTGGTGGCTTTGAAGGAGCGGAACAGGTATCTGAAACAATACGAACACAGATCCATTGTTATACTCCAAAGTTAACGGTTCCATACATGCTGAACTGAAATCGAACATCTATGTCATTGCTTACCTCTTTTTCTGCGCCTTAGGGGGTCTGTGTTTTAATGCATTCAGCACATAGTATTTCAAAAGCTTCTGGTAGGACACTCGCACCTTCACAGGCTGGCCTGCAGGACAGTGCTCACGATACCTAAACACAAATCAAACACAACTCTCACATAAGTCTTTCATTCTTCAGTGTTCCAAAACAGACCTCACATAGGTAACAAAGCCAAATGTGATTCTCCAAACTAACCAGTTTTTGATGAGAGGAACATCAATGGCTCGTCTGGTTCTTCCTGATCTCATATTAAATGGACGGGGTGCCCACAACAACGCAATTCCATTAGCAGTGTTGTCTGTGTACAGGGGTGTCTCCTTCAGAAACGGCTCAACGTACTCGGGTAGTTCAAACTCCTCATCGTCATCTGGCAATGGCTCTTGGCTCTGTACACAAGAGGCTCAATTAGCATTTTTGGAAATAAGGATATTATTACATATCCTACAGCTACCTAATCTTGTACTCACTTTGACAGAGTGTCTGTGAGAGATGGGGTTGATCAGAGGGTCAAAGTAGAACGCAGGTAGATCAGGATCCTCCGTCTTAATGAACACCACGTTGGGTGTGTGGTACCTACGCAGTGATCACAAATCAGTAGCTTAGCACATGTAACTGAACAGAATAAAACCTGAGCTTAAAGCACAATGACATTTCATACCAGGTGAGGTGCACATGATGTGGCAGGTTGTTGTACAGGTAAGGGAATGCAATTTTATATTCTGTCCTGATAGGCTGCCTGATGATGATCTTGTTGATGTCATTGAATTCATTCCAGTCTTCGTCCCTGTAAAAAGGCAACACTTTAAACCTCCGGAGAACCGAAAAGACACAATTGACTTTGCTACAGAATGAAGAGATAATACTTACTGGAGGTTCATGTCTCTAACAAGGGGCTCAAATTTGGGCCCCCCAGGAATGGCCATGTTCAGAGCTTTAGAGGTGAAGAAAGCCTTCAAGTCAAACAAGTAGAAGTAGTTGTCATCCACCAAATCTGTAAGCAACTGATTGGCCAATCGGTACAGAGTAGACATCATTGGCAAAGTGAACTGCCAGCGTCTGTATGTGGTCCCATTCACATATCTGTGAAAGGAAAAGATAAGTAATGAGCAAAGAGGAACAAGGAAACCATATTTTTATACTTGTCACCAAAACTCACTTGTTAGAATCTTTCAGGGGTTGATGCTCATAGAGCCACTCAGCAACAGAAGAGTCTTCCTCAGGATCCAGCTCCATCTGGATCGCTTCCAGAGGCTCCACATCCAGAATGTTGTCTGCATAATCCAGCGGAGGTTCTTCATCATCAAATGGGGGGAAACGCATGCGTTTAAAGTGTCGCCTGTCTCTCTTCTCACGTCGCATCATGATCCACATTGAGCTGGTTAAAAAGAAAAAAAATCAATCTCTGGCATAATAAGATGGCAACATAAAACAGATAACGTTATAATAATTAAGATGGCCTGGTGATTACTTACCCCCACTGAGCAATGTATACTGGCTCTATAACCCATGGGATTTCATTTACAAAGGAAATGGCTCCTGTAATGTGGTAAAGTACAGGAACGTCTCTAATCTGCTCCCATGGCATGGGCATGTTCTCCAGCAGTTTGAGCACAGCATGAGGCATATACTTCAAAGCCCTGCAAAAAAAGAAAAAGTAGATATTTATAAAACTACGAACAAAATAATCCTGGATAATTTAAACTGCAAATGTGCCTGCTTACCCAAGGTAGACCCTCTTATCATGACGAAATTTCCTGTTCGTCATGTCACCATGATCTCTGATGATTTTGCGAACGTGCTCGGGTGGCATGTCCTCTTTCTGGGTGTCCACAAAGCCAAATTTCCTCTTCTCCGAGTAGCGCTTCGCCTGCAACTGCTGCCATTTTCGAGCTACAAAAGAGGCATCGTTACGCAAAATTAACACAACAGGTACATTACTATTTAGACAGAGGGTGCAATGTGACAATGATTCATGTACACGCACCTTTCTCTTGCAGTTTCTCCTCAGTCATGTAATCTGGTATCTGAGTAGTAGCAGGAGGTGGTGGAGGAACACCTGGAGGCATCGGCCCAGGAACACCTCTGTAAGGGAACGCAGCTGCCATGGCAGCCTCTACAAAACAAAAAAGGCAAAAATGTGTGAGATTAAATGAGAAAACACGGTTTTACAACACAGTGTCGTTGATTTGCAAATGGTCTCAGCACAAAATTGGTTTAATATCTACAGATAAAGGAAAAAATTAAACCCGCTGAGTCAACATCTACCACAAAAACTGTAAATAAAACACTCCATAAAAAACTAAAAGCAACACTGCAAATTAACAGCATGTGTGTAATACGTAACATCTATGTTTTGGTAAACATACAAACTACAACAAATCTCTAACTTGCCCGTGGCGCCCGAACTGTTTCCTTTTTGCACAGCACCCAGCAGGCCTAACGTTATGTTTTTAAGTTACATTGGATCATAATATTTCCTGCTCAAATTAACATTAAATACACTTAGATATTCTGCAACCCGACTAAACAAATAAATGCGATACTTGTGTAGCTAAACTTCTGCGGTTGTAACAATGCATGTTAGCTTAGCTTAGCCTAGCCTAACCTTATATGATTACACAACAAGCCAACGTTATCAGCAAACAAACATTACCGGAAGTAAAACTGTGATTTTTAAACTTAGCAAATAAAACCACGCCATGTATGTGTATAAGAAAATACCTTATTTAACTTAAAACAATTGAATCCAGTGAATGAGGTTCTCTGCTGGTTTGGATCTGCGGAATGGCGCACAACTAAACGACAGTGCACGTTGTGCGTAAAGGCTTTCGATTCACAGATACGCTTTACGCATGTTCCCGATTCCGCATAAACGGAAATGGTGCTCGCTACGACAAAGAACGTACGGAAATGCGCAGGGAAAGATTTCTTCTTCTTTTATGTTTTTAGGCTCTTGGCAAACCAGATTAAGGTGCCTTTACACCACCTTCTGGTATGGAGGGTGGAATTCAAGTTTTATTAAAGCAACACCAAAGAGTTTTTTTTACCTTAAAATAACGCTTCCAAAACAGTTTCAGTCGTTCATCCACTCTAAACAGGGTGAACAGCACTTTCACATTCGCTTTGCAGCCCTCTATCGACCAAAACCGCACTAAAGAAGTTTCCAAACGTCGGGTAGTGGTCCTGTAGTCCGAGTGAATACTACAAAAACTTGCTTTACGGCAGACCTACAATCCAATCAGAGCCAGCTATGCCTCAGTATTTATGACAGTGGTAATGAACAATTACGCTTCTAACCTGTAGGGGGAGCAAAGAGCCAGAGTTCTTTAGTGTTGCTTTAAAGGGACAGTTTAACCAAAATGAAAGTATTTACGTATTCACCCTCACGTTGTTACTATTTGTAGATATTTGTAATGAAGAAGGAAACAGAAGCAACATTGACTTCCTATTAGAAAAAATATTAGTATGGAAGTCAATGGTGCTCAACAAATTGCTCAAAATAACTTCCTTTCTGTTAAGTTGAACAAATAAATATATAGTATATAGGTTTGTAACTACATGGATGATTAAATGATGACAGAATTTGTCCATTTTATTTGATTACTCATTTGCAATAGACTTCCAAGGGGGTCTCAGGATGAAATAAAATGATTTAAAATAGGACAAACAAGCATTAAAATATTATAAAGTGTGAAGGGTGCATTAAATGTTGTGGACAATAGGGGGCGTTGAAGTCAAAAGGCTTTAAATCCACTGTGCTAGACAAAACAACCCGGCCAGCAGGTGGTGCTGTAGTGGATAACTGGAGAATAGTTTAATAACCTACATTTTGCCAATTTTACCCACCTGCTGTTAACATATAACATGACTACAAACATGTATGTGCAACATTTGTCTGAACGTAGTGGGTCACAATATGGACTTAGCTTCTGATGTAGAAAATATGCACTTAAAGGGATAGTTCACTTTACAGTACAATGAAAATTCTGTCATCATTTACTCATCCTCATGTTGTTTTACACCTGTATGGATTTTTTTTCTGATGAACACAAAAGAAGATATTTTGAGAAATTATGGTAAACACACAGCAGTAGTGACCATAGACTTCCATAGTAGGAATAAAAAAAAATGATGGAATTTAATGGGTACTGTCAACTGTGTGCTTGCCATCATTTATCAAAATATTTTCTTCATCATTTATCACAACACTTCCAAAATATTTTTTCCTACTATGGAAGTCAATGGTCACTGCTGTGTGTTTACCATCATTTCTCAAAATATCTTCTTTTGTGCTCATCAGAAAAAAAATAAATTCATACAGGTTTAGAACAACATAAGGATGAGTAAATGATGACAGAATTTTCATTTTAAAGTGAACTATCCCTTTAAAAGCTTTTAAAATAGTATAGAAATACAGAGACAGAATTATCTGGTTCTTCCTCTTTTTCTTTAACCTCCTATGACCTGGTGTGTCCACATATGTGGACATCACATTTTTGTTGTTTGCACCATAATACTTAATTCTGTGAACCTGTTGTACACAAACATGGACAATTACACTGCTTCATGTTCAAAGAAAAATATTTTTGAAATTTTTTTATTGTTTCTTTCTAACCCCAAATAGCTGGAAGAAATCTAAAGTGAAAACCAAACCAAAGCTCGGGTCTTAGGAGGTTAAAGCAGTTAGTGTCATCTCAGATGTACACCGGTCAACATTGGTCAAGTGGATCAAAACCTTTCATATAAGTTGAATAAAATTTGTCTTAAAATGTTCTGCTTCATCGAAAGTAATGCTATTGTAAGAGGGAATTATTATGTATGAACTTTTATTGATATTAATAGTTTTCTGTGGACAAATTGTATTATGATTATTTATGAGACGGGTTCGAAATAAAAATAAAAATTTGAACAATACCCATTCTTTTCTTAGGATTTTGATTAACTTTTTTGACTACTATATTTAGGAGAGCTATTCTAAATGTCCTCTTACATAACCATTTCGATACTCTTCACCATGTCAATAACACTAATGGTTTATCCAGTCAACCTTATTCTACCCTTCACCCGTTATCACATACAGTACCATAAGCCTCCCCATTCCATGATTTCCCTCTCTTACAAACAGGATACCATTACTCAACTATTAACAGTCTGACAATCTGTCATTAGATAACATCTCCAAGGGTCTATTTGTAGCATATCAGTAAATGATACACTATGTGGCTTTATCCAAATTTAGACCATGTTATTCAAAGGGAATATGCCAAGACCACTTTTCCTGTTGATGCCCAGAAATCATGAACGTCTCAGCTAATGTCACAGGTCAGAGGATGTGAGTCTGTGTCATTTCCCCCCCAACAATCTCTATTTTACAAACACATTTACAATTGACAATCCCATTTCTGGCGACCATATATACAAATGTTTAAGCATTGGTAATGCTCTTATAATGTTCACACAACATAATTACATTCTTAGCATGGCCTGTTATTATGCACTCCTTGGTTATGAAGTTGAAACTGTGTTACTTAAAATATGTAATAGTATTTAATATTTTCTGATTAATTATTTTGTCTTGATCCAATTTAAAGAGGAAGGATCTTGCTGCAGTGCACTTATCATAACTATTGTGTTTGTGGCTCTTGTAGGGCCCTGATGGAATGCTAGGTCAATAAGTTCATGCTTTGTCATCATTGTCAAAATTCAAAGAAAATTCACACCCTTTCGCTATAGATTACAACGTACTTCTAGTATGTGCAGGGGAAATGTGGGCTCCTCCGGTGTTTATCCCGGGAAAGTCGAGGACAGGATGCTAAAGCCTAGAGGAAACCCTGACGGCAAACTCTCAGTATAGAGCGGCTCAGAAGCAGGGAACATCAAATATAGCACATGTCTGGCTGTGGAAAGATTTTTGCACACCGCTTACATCTATACCAAAAAGGTATTTTTCTCTTTATACTGCAACAGGTAAAAAAATGTGTCTTTACTTGCTATCATTGTGTACACCTTGTTGTTTATAGATGCTCATGCATCATTTTTCATGCATCCCACAGAGCAGGAGTGCCAGTGAGGGTTGAAGCTTTCCTCATGCAAAGTGGCTAAATATACTCGTACAGAGACATTGGGACACACAGGCAACATGATGGAGCTTCAGATTCAGTTGATACCTACTGGAGAAATCATACTACCTCCAGGGAAAAATGGAGAGGTTTACTGTCAATGCTGCACCAAGGTAAGAGCAGATTGTGTTTTGGATGCTACTTCATATTATCAGTACAGAATGCAATTTGCATAACTAAACAGACAAATAATGCAACTGCAACAAATTGTTTATTGTGATAGCTGTCAAGTTTTTTTGTAAGCCTACTTAACAAGGCATTTTCGTGGCTTGTCGTAAACAACATTTTGATTGTCAGCACATAATTGTTTATTATAAAAGCAACTCTTGCTTTGATAGTATAATGAGAATCCAGGGTGTCTACAGCAAAAGAAACAAATGCTGTGTGTCAAGAAAATTGGATGAATACTACAATTCTGTTTTAATAATATTCAGTGCAATATTCATTGGGGTGAATAATGAATATAACACTAAGCAAAAATATAAAGGAAAATTATACACAAACACCTGGATGACATTTTACAATAGGTGAATAACTGTTTTTCATGCATACATTTGTGTATTTATACTTCTTGTAATGTAAAAAAATATATAAAATAAGCAAGTACTTGTCAGTACTGTATTGCAAGTATTGCTCAGTTTTTATTTTTGTTATTTTGTAGAACTTCATTGTTAATAAACCACACATGTTTCTAGTCTGGTTGGCAAAAGGGAAAAAGTTGGCTGACTCCCAATGTCGCACCCGTTTAAGTCAACTATGCTTTGTTCTCTAATCTTATTTAGGTTGTAAGCATTGCTTTTCTTTGAACTTAACCACTTCATGGTCTATTTAGTCAGCTCAAATCATCCAATAGTTTCACATGAATAAATGTTTGAGAATTGCTTGAGTTTAGTGTAGATTGAATGGAATTGTTTGGTTGAGGAAATGACACTGAAATTCCATAACGGCATCCTGACATTCCCCAAATGTCACGTGACCCTTGAAGTGTATGAGTGCATAAGGGAGAGAGAGAGAGAGTGAAAGTGTGTGATATACATTAACAAGAAAGAATAAGCTGTACTTAAATCACTGATAAAAACTGTGACAATGGTCGTAATGCCCATTTCCTCCCAACTGGTGACAGGAGATATAGAACCACCCTTTAGTACAGTCTATCTGTCCAACATTGCCTTGTCAACAGGATACAACCTTTCCGCCCTGTTCAGCTGGTCTGCAAAAATGAACTGGTTAAGGATTTTTGTGGACCAAACCGGGAGCAGAATTGATCACACCCCCTTCCTACAGTACAACACTGCACAGGTCACCTTGACACGAGGGATTTTGTTTCAGCAGTGTTCATTGATAAAATTGAATGCTGGTCTTTCACAGGGCATGTTTTCCATATGTGTGTAATAGATACCCAGAAGTTTACTGTATTTTTTATTAGTTAAGGCACTGGGTTGTTTATTACAGACAAACCCAATCTTGTCAATATTTGACCTAGCAATGAGTTGAAACAACACAGGATTTTTTATAGTTTAACAAAATGGCACAATAAAATTATGAAAGAAATGGTTGATTTGACAAAAATAAAAGTAGAAGGTCAAAGTAAAATCATCAGTAGATTAAAGTAGCTTCACTGTGGATTCTTCTGCAATGACGTAATGCACATCACTCATACACGTTGATGCTGCAACGTAAGCCCTGTAGTGCTGTACCTCAGTACTGTCTGTAGAGTGCGCAGTTACCCAAGCATACCTATGAGAAACGCCTACTTTACCTTAGTTTAAATTTTAAAAAGACATGATTATAATCAAACACATGATTTATTTTATACTAAAATCACACACGTATTTACACAAACAAGCACATTTGTTAAGAATAAGCACTCATTCGGTGAGGAGGAAGCAGGTGAACTGTGCAATAAACTGCTTTTAAACAGCGCACATTACTAAATAAAATTTTTTTTTTTCAAAATGACCGGTTAATTTTCATAAAACGCTCATCCACATATTTTTCAATGCGTTAAGCAAATTTGTAAAAAGATACACGTGTGATTTTAGTCGTGGGATTGGTCGGGAACTTCCTGGTACAGTCTTTCGTGAGTCAGTGAGAGACGGAGGGAGGGAGGTAATATTTCAAACACCCTTACTCAGTGTATCATGGCATACATGATCACACACTAGACTAGAGCATGACTACCTGTTAATTTAAGACATAAATGTCCTGATACTTTTATTACATCCAAGACTTAAGTGATTTAAGAGATTGGACGTCTAGACTTTTCAGTGTCTTCGGTCGTTTGATTCAAGAAAGGAGGCAAAGGTCCAGATTACATCTGAAGACGGAGTTTGAGAACAAATTACTTTCTCTAAAACTGCATTTGACCGGGATTGAATGCAGTGGTCCAGTGATAAAGCACTTTTGCTTTGGGACATTGCTGGATTTGTAGTTTAAACCAGGTAAGTGACGCGTCATTCATTTTATGTTTGAATCGAAGCACGCGTGACATTTTAACCTTTATGACGCGCGACTTTACATTTCCCACGCGTGTTTGTGAGGGTCAGCGTGCTGACTTTCTTCAACGATTACTATATTGAATGTCATTTGTGGATATATTATTCATTTTGGGAAACATGCTGTGTTTTAAAACCAAGTGCGATTCCTATCTATTCAAGACATTATTTTTGTGAATCAATACCGCGTGGCGGCTCACTAGGTTTTGACTAGACCACTGTCATACATACTTGATCAGCTACTTTTTACTAGGACTCGTAAAGTTCTTAACAACCACTCCTTTTTTATTCAGCGATGATTATTCAAATGAATGACGTCTATATAAACAAACCCTCATCTGCGAAGCTTAGACGTTGTGTTCAATTTGGAAGTGATTTGATTGACCACATTTTTTCCAGTCCACTCCATAAGAATGGAGCTAAATGAGACCAGCTGTTATTTATCTGTCACTGCAAACTAACCTCCCTCAATCCTACTATGCCACTGGGTGTGTATGCGAGCTTTACTGTACTGTACTTTGTCAGCGTGCATGTACAAGTATGCTAGTAGTGTCATCTTAAGGTCGTATCTTGACCCGAAAGGTCCTTGTACGACATGCGTGATATGTCTCCATCCATGTGTTGCAAAATATTATGATGTGCAGAATGAACTGAAATGCCGCAGGAGGAGGCTGCAAATCTATTTATTGTGCAATACTTGTTGTGGCGTAACTACTATAATTGACAACAATTGCTTCCAGTTGAGTAGGCTTGTAGGTGGATGCCTTGGTGAATTATTACTATAAACAAACTTAGAGTGGTTGTAGTGTACACTTCCAAGAACAGGGTGCTTCTCATATAAACTGATGGATTCGCCACTTTGGGTGAAAGCGAAATAAAAAAAAAAGGGGCATGTTATAGCAAGTGGGTTTTGGTTAAATGCAGGGAGATTTAAACAGTTTTCCAGCTGTTCCCCAGACATTTAACTTTCTGCTTAGCTTTGTGTCTGTCATTATTGAGCCATGTACAATGTTCGTGTCTTTTCCATCCACCAATAAAATGTACATGGTGTACATAGATGTACAAAAGACAGTGTGCCGTCTCAACTGCAGTAACTTCTTTAGTCTGTTTTGCATTCGTCCGATCACTCTTGTGTTCTTCATCTGTTTATGGTGGTGAGTTATGAGGTGGCAAAATATTTGGTTCAGACTGGGAGGGTTGGTGACAATTGTGGTTGTGCAATGTGTGCATTTGTGCACACCAGCCCTTCCCTTATTGCTGCTCTGTCGAGTAGCAGCTGTCAGCATGTCCCGGAGAGCTTCTCATAGGGGATACACCTGTGCGTGTGATTCTCAGAACAGGAAGTTTTCAGGGCTAACCAAGCATTCAAATAAACGGGTTTCAACTTTATAAGGCTTTAAACTTAACTATGACTGTTATGGCTGCTATTAATTTATGTGTCTTATATTGTCAGTATTGTAATATAAAGATAATATTAAGTTGTACACTACGTTTTGTATTCACATCAAACATCTTGTTTTACTCAGAAAAGCATCACACCAACAAAGAAAAATGGGCTGTGAGGCCATTTTGATATTTATTAGCTTTCAACATTACTGCCTATGTATAAGTAAAAAAAGCCCAAAGCAATTCTGTAATGTTAAAAGTTTGCATATGATCATTGGCCGTTTATGAGTGATGCATGTAGGCATCATATTTGTTTACAGTACAGCGAGTTTTGCTCTCATAACGTTTTCAGTGTGAGAACTGGAGGAAGTTGGAGGTCGGAGGGGACACAAGACTCTCAGAATTTGGTCTTGTGTGAGTAAATGTCTTTCTGCCCTGTGGTGAGTCATGAGCTCATTGTCGGATCTGCAGTTTTTCTTAATTTAGCTGTGGCTTTTCCACTTCAAATTTCCCATCGAGGGCCCTGCCCTTGGCCTCCATTCTGCTCCATATCAGGGAAAAATGCAAAGCCAGACTAAAGGCTTTTAGCATAAAGTATTTCTGATTTCTTTTTAATAACCTCCTAAACGACTAGTGTGCTAGGAGGATCAGATGATACAACATTTGTGTGCTTTGGAATTTTGATATTTACATACTACAGCAGGGTATTCAAAGTTTTACCATTGCGGTGCCTGTCTATTGTTTTAATCCTTAAGTCCATACTAGTATATATCAACAAACCATGGTGCCTTGTCCAAAAAGGAAGAGAAGTTAAATAAGCGAACCGGTAAGAAAAGTGAAAAACATTTGCTGAGCAGAGAATCAGACATTTTTCATATATTGAGCAAAATAGGATTTACCTGCTCGCATTACATTACGTTTTGTGCTGACAAGCTGTTTCAGGAGATTTGTTTTTGCTTACTAACACACTCACACACTACTGATTAACCTGATCGTCTGTAAGCCATCTGATATCCTCTGGCACGGGTTTAAACTGTGCTCAGATTGACATGGGTGGACGCATGGGATTAAAACTTGTGGCTAAGGTTACATTTCTTTTCCAGAGGTTTTTTCTGGAAAAACGCCCACAGATGAGATTACAGCGGTGATTACATCTTTCTGCCCAAAGAACAACTGCATTCATGGAATTTCACATTAGTTTTCATTCTTGTTCGCCTGATTTAACATAATGTTTGCATTCAGTCTTGGCAGATCTGATAACATTTCATTAGAACTGGAATTATGTGTGATGGCGATTTCGAAATATTTTGGTCTTTCTATTAAGACTTTACAGCTGTTTGTGTTTTAAAGTTACTAATGTATGCAGATCTGTACCCATATGTTCATGGTACCATCCATCACTAGTATGCTGCTCAGGATATGTCAAAACTTAGTTGAGCAATGGTGTTTATCACAAACCAAAAGTGAACCTTTATGAGATGATTCTGGCTCTGCTCATGATGGGATCTAGAAGGTGTGGGTTAACCTTTAACTAAGATCTGCAGCATGTACACGAGTCATGCAATCCAAGCCAGGTGTGTTCTTGCATCAGGCCACAGAAATGAAAGGGAGGGTAAAATATGCATATTGAGAGAGAGTGTTTTTGATCTGTTGACCTGTGTTAAATGTATTTCCTCCGTGTTGGGAACGAGGTTACAGTGCTTGCATTACTATGAAGAAAACGCCCTGTTGGTAACAACAACACCCATACAGAGTGCTACTTGGTGGGCAGTTTTTTCTTGTAGATTTCTTGACCGCTGTCTTGGACACAGACATGTGTAATGTCTGACTCTGTGTTATTATGTAATTTTGGGAAATAACAGGCTCCAGGACTAAAAAACTATAATCTATTCCAAACATCATGTGATCAAAGCTAGGTAGACAGTTGCATTAGCAGCGCCAAGGTTGTGGATTCAATCCCCAGGAAATACAAATAAACATATGGATTGAATACACTTTGGATTAAGTGTCTGCCACATATGCAAATGTAAATGTAAACAGTACTTTGATAATGAAATCAAGGTGTACATCTTCTCAAATGGAGGCCTTCATACAAACTGGGAAAGCGTGTTTAGGAATGCCATCATGATATCCAAGCAGAGATAAGAAGAGTGTGTGTAATACTAAGTCCAGACATGTTTCATCAAATTTATCATACCTACTGCACTACCCATTTCCCAGATATGAAGTGACTCCTTAAGAAAAACAAAACTTTTACTCTGTAAGATACCTCTCCAACATTAAGATATATTTGGGCATTCTTTAAAAGGATAAAATAGCCATTTGCATGACTTAACTAGAACTTGATTTGCTGTAGTTATTAGTCTGAGCAAATGCATGTAAATGTTCTGCAATTCTTTTTGGTTTATTGGCCCATGACTGGGTCTATGAATGAATCTTCCTACTGCTTTAGCTTTATCACCAGCTTAAGGGTGGTTGTCCTTTTGCCCTTCCCTTGAGAATCTGCTGGTATCTCCTAACGAGGGCTGTTATGTTTGGAATGAATGGGCGTGGTGGCTATCTGCACCCGTTGCATGACATTTTCATGGTTGCTGCAGCAACTAAGCGTATGGTCACCAGCTGGTCATCTTGCTCGATGGTCTGCCCCTGAATGATGCATCTGTGTGGAGTGTTGGTATCCACACTGATACATTATGTTCACCTCACCACCACATGATTTATAGTCGAAAGTCTCGAGACTCCCTGACTGGTGGTGTCATGTCGGGATCAGTCATAGGTTAGCTGAGATGTTGTAATAAGATGTTGAAATAAGCTCTTCAGTGTTTTTCTTTAGGGAGAGAAAGATTCTCACAAGGGGAATCCAAAATGTTTCCATCATCTCGTGGCTCGGGTTTGGTTTCTTGAAAGGTCAGGGAGAAAGGCAATGTTTTAATGTATTGTAATATTTTTCCCATGATACTGTATCAGTATTATGCTATGAGGGCTTTTATATATATGTATTATTTAGGGAGAAAGAAATTGAGAGGCCGTTGAGAGCAAGTGTGTGAGAAGTTAAGTCAACACACATTAATTGCTATTCGACCAAAATCACGAGCTATAAATATAAGTGCACAATGCAGCAAAGTCCACGCTGTTGAATGAGATAAAAGTCAGTAAAGTATTAAAGCCTTGTTACTCATTATAGTACATGATTGTGTTCATGGATTTACATCATGCTTGCTTTGGTGACCAGGTTATCTCTAACTGTACTCCTGATCGGCATCTGTATCCTTGCATCTTATAATGGATTTCAGCTTTGTTCCCAATTATTTTGTTTCAATAAGGTTTGTATTGTCATAAGAGTGGAGTTACACTACTTAGTGAGGAGCACTGTTGCCTCACAGCAAGAAGGTCCCCGGTTCGAGCCCTAGCTGTGTCAGTGTGTGTTTACTCTGGGTACTCTGGTTTCCTCCCACAGGCCTAAAAACATTTAAGTTAGGTGAATTTGAAATGCCAAATTGCCCCCCCTCCACAACTTTTGTGGATCTACAGTTTTCGCCATAATATAGCCATAGGTGCTGGAATGGCATTAAGAATAAACAAACAACATGCCACTGTTTCTTTGGGTAGGAAAGTTTTGGGTAAGGGCGCACTCACACTATCCAAACCAAACCGCGCTCGGGCGCGTTTGACCCCCAAAGCCTGGTTTGTTTGACTAGTGTGATCGCTCTGTACCACGCCCGGGCGCGGATCGGTTAATCGCGCCGCGGCCGGGTTGCAGAGGTAAGCCGGATCGTGGTTTACTTGGGCTCAGGCGCGGAAGGCTGTGGTGTGAGCGCAATCGCGCCTGAGCACGATTCAAAAGGTGAAGACGTCAGTTGCGCGACCGCTCACCTTCATCTGCCTTCGTAAAAACCTTTTGATGCGAGCTGCGTGGTTACATGAATGTCTTTGCTGCACACGTGACAGATCAACTAAGAAATATGATGACATGTGAGAGGACTGTCTATACGACTCCGAATAAAAAACACAGACTTATCATTATGGAGGGTTCCAGTGTTAAGAGAGAACTTACTTCCTGCTTTTTTCAAAACAATCGCATCTTAATGACGAAAGCACACCCGGACTCGGATCGATAAAAAGTACAGTGTGAGTGCGTGCACCTGGGGTAGTAGGGAGGGGTGACAATCGCGCTGGGGCATGGTTTGGTTTGGTTTGGATAATGTGAGTGCGCCCTAAGAGGGGCAAATGTGGGCTGCTGACTTTAGAAATCTGCAAATGATCTTTGAGTTCTGAGAAAATGTCAATTGTTGGTGAACACGTGCTCCTGAAGCACCAGAAAACAGGAAGGCCCATAACGGAAATTTTCAGCATCATCTTGAAGGATTGTTATGCATCCCATTTCCAGTGGATGTGGAGTTGAAAAATAAAATATCAACATCTCTAATTGACCACTGACAGCTCAACAGCCTTGGCTTTTCAGTAGAGGAAGTCATCTTAGAAACAGTATCTTTCTCTATTCTGAGGCCCTTACGTTTCACTAACAAATACTCAAGGTTAGCACTTTCAATTGGAATAATGCACTGCAAGGACATCGAAAAACTGCCTAACAATCAACCAAAATTTGAGATTTGTATTGCAATGCACTTCGAGTTAGGGATCAGTTGACCAGTACAATCCCCCCAGTTATTAATCCAGCTTGTTCCACACCCTCAAATTTGAGCAAATTCAATAATGCTCCATAACATCTTTCTCTAGGGCATACTGTAGGCACCTAAAGTTATAAACACAACTTGTTAGAGGCCAGAGATAGAAAGCGGGAAGGAAGGGGTGGCATTGCCATGTCTGTTCCAACCTCCAACCGCTCAGCATTGGATAGACACAGAAACTCATGTGGGAACCCCCGTCCCACGCTCAGAAGCATAACCTGCCCTTATAAGGCATTGTGGGTATTCTAGGCTCTGGGAGGAGACGACATGGCCACAACCTTGCCAACCCAGCTGCTGCTGTATACAGTATGACAGCAATGGGAGATCCAGCTGGATTTAAAACAGCGGCATTGTGCTGTATTCCCAGACTGGTCCTGGAAAAAGGGAGGACCGGTTGAGGGTTGGGTTCAGAGCTTTTAGATGTGGATATTTGGAGTTCCTTTGTGGCAAGTTCAATCTTGTCTGTTACCTCAGTTCAGCTTTGTTTTCTTCAGAGGTGAGAAAAATGGGTGCTGTGTTGAGGTCATATTTTTGTTTTTTGTCTACCCCTCCCTGTTCACCTGTTGGTTGGTGCTGAGGTGGGCGTGATCTGGTTTGTGTTGTACCCAGGAGAGCTTAAAAAGAGAACTGGGGATATATGATTGACGTTTTATAACTGCAAATTTCTTCCATCCAACCTCATTCCACCTCTGTCGGAGCACATTGGCAGATGGGCAAATATTGTTTCTTCACAAAACCCTCAAGGAATTGCCAGGGTCTGCCTGTGTGGAAAAATTGCCTTTGCAGAAAACAAACTCGTGTATCATCAACCCAAACTAAATCCATTAGTTTTGAAAATCTTTTAATATGTCATAAACTCAAGCCATGTTTTGAGTCTCTCTGTTCCTACGGAGGGGCAACCTTCCGATCTTTCTGATGATGCCAATACTGAAGTGACTTAAACTGCAGTTCATCGACTGGCCACTAGAGGCTGGCTCCAAAAGGAAGTCAATTCCCAAAGACCCCTATGTTAAAATGTAAAACTTTACAGCAAAAAATATATATTTACAGCCTGACACAAAGTGTTTTTGGTCTATTTAGCTAATTTTGCCCTTCTTGACAACTGTGAGGGGGGTGAATTTTTTTGTAATCCATCCATTTCAATGATATTAGTTCTGCATAGTTAAGGGCGTGGCCACTTGAGTGATGGGTGAACTGCCACTGCTGTCACTAGAGTCAAGCTAGGCGGGCATGGTTTCAGCAACCAACCACCTTAGCTTCCCTCATGTCTCGCTTCTTTACTCATTTTCGGTTGAAGATGTGCGGTCAAGTAGGCCCTGCCTACTATTGGCTGCAAAAAGCTCTTCACAAACCTATTGGTGACGTCACGGACACTACGTACATATTTTTTACAGTCTATGGTTCCTAAACATTCTTTGTTGCACTTTTTAATTAATTAATTTGACCTTTCTTGACTAGCGAGGAGTTGCTATAGGCGGTTTCATCAGAGCATGTGCGGTCACGCGATTGCGCGTCTGGTCAGAACTGTACTTCCGGTTTCTGTTTGTTTATTGGTCTGAATAGTTGCTAAACTGAACTCTTAAACAAATACCTCGTCGAAAATAAATAAAAACATTTTTTGTTTCCTAGGTAATCTACATGTTGTTTATTTGGCTTGTTATATAAATAAACTACTTTAAAAGGACTTTGATGTTATTTATTCTTAGCAGAGTTTACCGGAAGTTAGGTGATGACCACGGAAGCCACTTATTTATGTTGTTACTGCTGAAACCGTCAATAAATAACTTAAAGCAGAAGTCCACCCTAAAACAACATTATGCTCCAACACTATATTTACAACTACATCACATATGTAGTTGATTTTGCTGCCATCAAATGTACTAACTCCATATAAAAAATTTAAGCTTTTAACTGCTACAGTAACGGTGATTTGATGCGTCGTCAAATCACTGGAAGAAAATGCACGACTACATAATTCTGAACATTCTAAATGGGGACGGGTCCTGATGCGATATGATTGACAGTAGATGATATCGTTCTTTGATTGACAGCTGCACAGGATGAGCTAACGTTTAGAGCCCTGCACGGGCCAAAAACTCTAGCCCTAACCCGGCCCTGGCCCGTAGTGTTGAAGCCCTACCCGACCCCAGCCTGACAAGGCCTGCAATTTTTTCAGCCCGATCCCGACCCGACCTGAGACCAATATCAATCACTTTTAAGCTCTCTCTAATGCGCATGCTCTTTGATGTGTGCTCCGTCTCTCGGATGCGTTCTCTCAGATGCGCGATGTCTCTACACATGCAAACACACACACACACACAATGAGGAGAGACGCTAAAATAAGCCCGAGCCCGGTCTGTAAAAAAAAAAAAAAAACGGCCCGAGCCCGGCCCAAATGGGCTTAGCCTGACGGGCCCCGACGGGCTTGCAGGGCTTTACTAACATTAGCTTGCTTTGCTCATGTTCATAATAATAACAACATGATAATAACTTTCTACGTAGTATGTTTACCATAGTTACACCAAACAAGCAACAACTAAGCCAAATTATGTTTTTGATATTTTGATCATTTTACGTTACCTGAGTCTGGAAAACTGTGCTGAAAAACAGTACTCGAAATCCTCCTGACGAAAGTGCTGCATATTCAAATTTTCTAGTAGTGGTGGGTCAACTGAGGGTTGCGTTGATGTAAACAATAGAAACTTCTGGTGGCCTGAATTTGTTGTTCTTACATCTACGTACAGCACAGGTCATCTTTTATCGAGGGTTTTGGTGATTTCCCCTTCAGAGATGTTAAAAGCGGAGTTACTGTTTGGTTGGGTTCGTCTGCTGGCTAACTTCAAGTTTACTTGAGTTGATTTGAGAGCAGGTTGGGCGGTAAAAGAAGCTATTAGGCTTGTTCGACTTCATGCGGTGCCGCAAGAATCAACAGCTGAATGACGTCAAAGTACCGCGAGAGCGATTCGCAAAATCATACTGAGGAGTTTGCTTTTAAATCGGTCTCGCGGAACTTTGCCGTCATCCGGCTGCTGGTTCTTGTGGCGCCGCATGAAGTAGAACAAACCTGAAAGCTGCATTGATCATTGGTTAGTGGGTAAAGCTAATGACTCAGTTTCGCGCAGTGCATTCTTGTTAACTCCTTCACCGCCATTGACGAGATATCTCGTCAATTAAGAGAAAACGCTTCCCCGCCAATGACGAGATTTTCCGTCTTTCCGCAATACCGCTATTATCCCTTCCGCAACTTTTTAAACCCGGAAGGATTGCCCTATGGCAAGCAGCTGCATGTCCGTGTCTCTTTTAAAGATCGCTCTGAATGGGATATCTATGAAAAGTTCGTCACAAAAATGGAATTATCTCTACTTTTTGCTTAAAATGTGGTGTTTTTGCAGAAACCTACCCATATTCAAAAGCTGATTTACAAAAGAACCACTGAAGGTAGGATGAAACGTTTTTTATTATTTTTTTTAAAGCAGAGGGTCTGTTCTTTCATTTGGTATATTGTATGTTTATTAGGGCCGGGACTTTAACGCGTTAATTAAGATTAATTAATTACACAAAAAATAACGCGTTAAACATTTTAACGCATTTTAATCGCACTTATTAATAGAGTCATTCGTAAATGCTGCAGACCCTGTTTTAGTTCGAGAACTCCGGGGTTGTGATGCAGTGTAAATAAAAGTACACGGAACCTAAACAAACAGCTGATTTTAACGTGACAACGCATCAATTTCAAAGTAAAAATGATTTATTCTGGTAAATGGAGGTTTGCAACGCAGGTTTTGCCCAATAAACATCTACCAACAAACTACAGATTATTTTAACATGTATCGTAATGTCTGTTATATGTTAATGTTTGAGTATTGTTGGGTTTAAATATTGTTGTAATGTTGTTTTGTTTCAATTTAATTAGTTTATTACGAGTTTAATTTAAGTTTTGTTTGCTACTTTAAAACGAATTTCGTTTCAAATAATTTGTCTCGTAATTATAAACAATGTTTTGTTGTTAGGTTTTGTGAATATAAATTAAAAAGAACATTAAAAGCAACACCTTGCATCTCATTGATGCATATGCTACCGAATGCCAAAACATGCAGTGAGTAGCCTATATCACTTACTTTTCAAAAAATCAGCCTGGCAGTGCCCAGAAGTTAAATTTACACGCGCATTTAGAGCATACTGTAGCAGCACGTTTGATTTGCGGTGTGCTTAAGACTTTTAAAAATCAACTTCATATTAATTTTAATAGGCTACTTTGACGGAGGACACGCACAGAGAACAGCGACGGCAGGTAAAGGAAAAAAGTTAAACGAATAGAGTCAGTTTGTAAGAGCATTTTTAAATTGACTATAAGATCATCAATATGAACTCTGAACAATGAACTATTATAAACATAACAGCAAGAAAAGTCGAAGAGGAACTCGCAACATTAAAGCAATAAGCATTTATGTAGGCTAAAGCTATATATCACCTCTTATTTTTTTAATTTAGTTAAGTTTCAATGGTAACACTAAAGGCGCGTACATTATGCAGCGCTTTTCACATCCGAATCTCACTTAAGAAACCTATAAACGATGTGCAACTTAAAAAATATATTATGCACATTTTTATATATTTTAATTTTAATATAGGCTATATAGTATATTATGTTTTGTTGTTTTTATACGCGAGGTGGGGCATCCGCGCACATAGGTACCAGAACACAGACAGTCCCGAACCCTGCAATATTAAACAAACTACTTTAAGAAATGCGGGCCAGGAAGCGGGTCGGGTATATATTTTCTTTGCGGTCCGATTTGCGGGCGGGTTGTTTATACATTGACCCGCGCATCACTGGTAAGCGTCGATAAGAGCATGGTTGTGTGTAAGATATGCAACAAGGAATTCACATATCACCGCAGCACATCGAGCCTCAAGTATCATCTCAATGCAAAACATACAGCAGCTAGCGTGGACTCCGGGTACAACGACTTGGTTGAACAAAAATAAACAATATTTTGTTAAGCTTATGTATTCAGTCATTATTCATAAAAATCCATGTAAAAATACTTCTTAATGTTCTCAGGTCAAATATTTATATGAGATTAAAATGCGATTAATTTAGATTAATTAATTACAAAGCCTCTAATTAATTAGATTAATTTTTTTAATCGAGTCCCGGCCCTAATGTTTATATATTTAAAGAAGAACATTTTCTGGAAGGCATTAAACTTTGGTGAAAATCATGAAAACCGCTGGCGCTGGCTGGCAACTTTTTTTAAAAACGCTGGCGGTGAAAGAGTTAACTGAGTCCATCAAAGACCATTACGAAAATTTGCTTCAACACGCTATCAATCTAATTTATCGAAATCGTGCAAATTTCTTTTTTTTCTCATGTAAAATGCAAAATGGAAATAAATTACCCCTGATAACAGGCTAAAATGTCTAGGGTTCAATTCCGCTTTAAGCAAATTCAACTTTATTTTTATAATTTATAGCAATTCCTTACTAGTCAAGAAATTTGAAATTAATTATAAATTCAAGTTAATTAAACTTATATTTTTAAGTTCAAAAAATTATTTTTTTAACAGTGTAATAACACATCATGTCAAAGTCCTCTGGAAATAAATTAGTCCTCCACAATGGGTGCAAGCAGATACAGTATTGTGAGATGCTGTATGATTCAAGAAGAGATGGGAGGAACGAAAGATAAAAAGAGAGCTGGGAACTTTGATCTAAGTGTGAACTTCACTCTCGGTCAACATACAACTTCCTGAACCACACGTTACCACAGTGACCTCCTTTAGTTATATCAAAACATTGAGTCGCATCCCCTGATTGCTTCATAGTGGTGGTGAGACTTTGGGCTTCCTTTCTCTATATCCCCAATTCTCTCTTTTGCTGTACCCAGTAAAGTGCTGGCGGTTTAACACCTACATTGTTCAATTCAGACGACATAGCGCTCACACAAACTCTCCCTGCAATCATCTACACCTCCCTCATGTACTTATTTTCGATGATCACATCTCACGTGTCATATCTATGCCCCGTTGTTATCTTCACCATCCCTCTCGAACCCCCTCTGCAGGTCTAGGCCTATAAATCTTTCTGTTTCTCTCTCACCTCCCTTGCTCGTTTACGTTCCCATCCTCGTTTCCCATGATGCTTTGTGCTTTTCTCCCTTATCAGGCATTTTTCACCACTCCCTTTGTGCAACAGCCTAACAGTTTAGTAAATAAAGAGGGATTTAATGTCATTGTGTTGTATTTGCTTTGTGATCACATTCTCAGGGACCGTCTTAAAAGTTATAAACAAAGAGAGAAAGTGAAAGGAAAAAGAGTGATTAAGTGTAACAGCTTTTTGAATGTCACAACAGTTTGAAGTGCTGAATTAGGAGTCAGCAGGAAATGGAAAGGACCGAACAGAGTAGGGTTACAAAGTCACTTCTTAGAAAAACAGTTCATCCAAAATTATTTACGCATTATTGTGTGATTCCAAACCGGTATGACTTAGGTTTTGCAAAACACAAAAGAAGGATTTTATGTAATTATATAGTTGTTTGTCTATGCAGTTACAGTGAATGGTACTGAGGCTTTCAAGACTGAGAATGGATACAAAAGTACCATGTAAGTTTTTTTTTGCTATAATACTGTATTCAAACCATCTGAAATCCTATGACTTAGTCATTTTGTCACAGTAAATCTTTTTGACATCTCTCTGGTGTGTACTTAATAGGTAATTTAAAAGTGAATTATCCATTTGAGCCTGATCTTTTCAATTATTGAATTATTATTTATTAAACCAGTTCGCAAATGTCTAAATAATAAGTTCACAAAACTCACTAATTCAAGAAACTTTTGCGATACTTTTGTGTTTTTGTAGCCTCGCTTCACATTCATTGTAATTGCTTAGAAAATATCATAGAAATTTTCCCATTTGACTGTCACAAAAGGAAGTTAGTCAGGTGTGGAATGTTGGAATATTTTTTTTTTCAGGTTCACTGTTTCCTTAACAACGCAGTGAATCTGCCAGACAGTGGTTTTAGATTAGGTTTATTCTGTCGATATTCATTATCTCTTGTCGATTGCGTTCACGACTGAACAGTATCTACAAATAGACTTGTCGTGGTGTCACAGTATAAATAGGCTTGTGACAGAGTGGGTGGAGCGATGATGGGAGGGGCAGAGCGAGAGAGAGCAGTAAGGAGAAGGAAGGAGGGAGGGAGGGAGTAAATACAGAGACCAAAACATTTTCATATGTTTCATCACACAATATTTGAATTAAAATGCCTCTCACGCACCTCCATTGTGTACTGAGGACAATCCACATTTAACTCATCATGGACAGATGAAATAATTGATGGTGAGGGCAAAGAGATTGATTTGTTTGTGGGAGATCTACTGGAGGTGAACATACAGGAGTCCAGTGACTGAACTATGACTCACCTGTGAGTGTTGCAAAATCAACCATTGAGCTGGAGGTCACCTACAGGATTTTTCACAAAAATAAATTAAACCTTGAAAAAAGCCTTAATATTTTAAGGTTATTTTGGAGTACTTTGAGTACTTGGAAGGTTATAGAGATAGCTATTTTAAAGCTATACACTTATAAAAAAAATGCTGGGTTGGGTCAAAAAGGAACAAACACACCTGTTGTGTTAAATTAACTCAGAAAATGTTTACATTTTTTCCCAACAATGAGTTAAAACAACCCAACATTTTAGGTTGAAACAACACAGCATAGGTTTAATTACAACCCAACGGATTTGGTGCGTCCCTTCTTGACCAAATGCTGGGTTGAAAATAACCCAAAATCTTTTGTAGTTCAATGTTCCTCAACCGTAAGACCAGGTTTTAAAGGTATAGTTCACCCAAAAAAAATTTATAAGTTGTTGCTAGAGAGTTCAATATGTAAGAATTCATGTTGTTTAAAACCTCAAATCTTAGAATAAAGAATAATGTACCCATGATTAGGGATGCATAACGATTAATCGTGATTAATCTGTAGCAGAAAAAAAGTTTTTGTTTACGTCATATATGTGTGTGAACTGTGTATAATAACTTTGTATAGATAAATGCACACACATGCATGTATATATTCAAAAATGCTTAGATGTGTATATACATTCGAATATTTATGTATAATTTATATTATATATAAATACTTTATATAAACATATATTTCTTTCTTAATATGTGCATATTTATATATACATAATTATTAAACACAGTTCACACACATATATCATGTAAACAAAAACTTTTATTCTGCTATATAGATTAATCGCGATTAATCGTTATGCATCCTTACCCATAATACATTATTCCCATGCATACTTTATAACTAATTTGCCCATAACCCCAGAGGACAAACCTTTCGTATGATTTGTGGATAAGCGATGGATGGCCAGTACAGTTAGTATAATTGGGGTGAGATCAGAGCAAGCATTTAGGGGAACAGAGCCAGAGTTTCCATTAGTGCTTTCCCACGGATATCATTTCACCATTTTAAGTAATAGAGCTCTTCACATAACTAACAAAACCTCAGTGTTTGTTTCTCTGCCAGAATGCCATGTGAGGATGTGTCCCACCCTTAGATTGACCTTTACGGGTGTCTTTCAGTCCAGTGAGCCTGGTACATGCAATCAAAATGATGTAGCATCTTTAGCTATATTTAACAACAGGGTTTGTGAGTGATACACTGGAGGGGTTGTTGACACCATATCTTAAAGCAGGGGTGGGCATTCCTGGTCCTGGAGGGCCACTGTCCTGCAAAGTTTAGCTCCAACCCTAATTAAACACACCTGAAAAATCCAAATCCTAACCAAAGGCTGCGTCTGAAAACTTAGGCAGCTGACTTGTTGCCTTGCTGCCTCATGAGGCAATGACTTCGGGGGTATGAAGGCAGCTCAGAGAAACACATTCGGACACACTTCATAGGCAGCGTGTTTGAAATATAGACGGAGAGTGCCTTTATGATAACTAATCACATATAGGAAAACTACAATACTAATTTCTCGCTAAAAATTTACACAAAATTTGTGCCCCAGCCTCTTTCTTGGCCGCTATTTTTTTTTTTTTTAGCTCTACCAATAACATTCCCCATGCGCATTGCGCACACACGCATAGTATTGTGGGACAGGACGATAGAGGTATCTCAGGAGTCATGAAGTGCAACCAAACATTGGATTCAGCTTGTATGTACCGCTGTTATGATGCTTTTATAGTGTTTAGTCTGTGCTCACCATATGCTCTTGTACTATAAAAAAGCAATTAGGGTTGGACTAATCTGATCTGTCCCTTTTAGTTCAGTTTATTTATTCTCTATCAGGAACTGGTACTTTGGTAAGGTAGAGCACTAAAAGTTTTTATTATAACCACTGATTAAAAGCTGTGAGGCAATATAAAGTGTTGACTGATGGATGTGATCGAAACGTAATCGAAACGACCCAAGAGATCAAACAATAGGATTATCTAATAATATGTTTATCCTGTTTCATTGACAACCATTGTAATACATTGACAGCAGCCACTCATCATAAATGTATAAACCAAAGGTCCTTATAAGTGTGTAAAGTGAACTAAGGGTGCTTTCATACCTGCCTCATTTAGTTCAGATGAATCGTACCAGAGTTCGATTGCTCACTTGGTGCTGTTCGTTTGGGCAGGTACGAATCAATGCAGCTATCAAATTCCTGTCTGGTGCACACCAAAAACGGACAAACAAGCGGACAGAGACCTAACTACAGATGTGAAAACACCCTAATATACGTATGTCACAATGTAGCTGTTCCTTGTCCTCTTCCTCCTGCATGCCGGTCCTGCATGTCAGCATTCCCAGAGAAAGGAAGCAGCTCACCGTCTGGAAAATATTACTGAGATTCCAGCAGGCGGGGTCTCTGATTATGTTGGCATTTGTGTGAGAGGGAGTGAGAGAGAGTGACAGATTGATTGAACAGACGTAAGGGCTGTAAACTTGTTAGCATCCAGACCTGGCTGGAACAGACTCTTACTGCAAGCAATGGTGAAGGATTGTAGCTGTTATGTATGTTGCAAACATTGAGTCATATGGAGTATCCAGTAGATGGCACTGCTCTGTGTAGACCCAATTAACGTTTATTGTGTGCTTTCCATACATCTCTGTGTGTAGTGGAAGAGGTGGTGTGTTGTCATACTTTCTCCTTTACACCCAGGAACACGTGTTCTCTTATAAATTAACCCTTTACTTAATACTGAAGGACTTGGTTTTGATAGCAAATACTCTTAATTATTTTAAAGTTATTGTTACACTTGATAGTTTAGAACAGTGGTACCTTTAGCTGCGCCCCCAAAAGAAAATTTATTTTATTTTTATTAAACTAAACATATAAAAAGATGCAACATATTGCTATTGGTTAGTAGGTTAAATAATTTATTTAATGTATTTTATAAAATGTCATAAAACTGGGGCCCCTTGGCACCATTTTGCGGCCCCCTGTAGTTTGAGAACCACTGGTTTACAAGATATTTCGTAAGATTGGCCCACACTTTTAGCACTTTCGATCTTGATCTTATCATTCTGTCTGTTTATCAGATAGATGGCTCGCTCATACACGTTAACCTGATATGCTTATGAAATCCGGCTGTAAACTCATAAACTATAGCACCATTACAACAAGTGACTCGTAAAGTGCACTTGGCCCATTTGTCTTTAACAGAGCCAAGTTTAAGCACATCCGTCTTGCCTCTCTGACTCTTTCTTATCTGAAATCTGCATAAACCTGCTTCAACATGCATTAGGGGTTGGTTAGGGGCCAGTGATGCGCGGGTTGATCCAAAATTAGCGGTTGCCTGCGTTACCCGCGGTTACGAGTCATCCAAATTATTTTTAATGATATTCGGGTCGTTTGAAATAAAGATGCCAATTAATTATTTTAAACATGTACTACTTTAAAAAAATGCGGGCCAGAAAGCTGGTGAGGTATAATATTTGCGGTCCGAGTTGCGGACCGGTTAGTTGAAAACGTTGTTCGGGTGTGGGTTGTTTATACATTGCCCGTGCATCACTGGTAGGGGCTAAGAAAAAAACTAAATGGCATAGATATTGGTCATATTTCAATCAACACTTACTGCTAGATATCCATCTGAAATCCCACATCTGTGAATTCCAGAATCAGTCTGCATGTATGTTTTTATATGGGATGCACTCATACAACGTTTCTGTGCATATATTTGATTATTTAGAATGACATCTACCAATAGATTTGCTTTTTATTCCTGGTTTTACAATATTATGTTCTGAAATCTTAGAAGTGCAGACCATACTGAGTCATGAGTTTTGATGTGTCTTTCCACCCCGTTTGATTGCCAGGGTCCTAGAGGTGGGCGATATGACCAAAATTTTATTTCACGATAGCATTTTATATCATCATGGTAACGATATGCATCACGGTAGAGTTTTTTATCTTTTAATAAGGTTTTTATGTTATTAAAATATTTAATGCTACAGAATTTTCATAATTCTCACAAAAAAATTAAAAGAGAAGATTAAAACAAACAAAAGTCAAGCTCACTGAAGATAAACAGTCAGTGATAAAAGAATGATAATAAATAATAATGTATATTTTTTATATATATATATATATAACATTATTATTATATATATATATATATATATATATATATATATATATATATATATATATATATATATTATTAAAGTTAGAAAAGTGATTTAGTCAAGAGCAGTGGGCGATTTCCTAAGAAACATCAGTGACAGACAGGAGCAAAATTAGGTAACTTCCCCTTTAAGACCAAAGTTCTGATCCAATATGTTACACATGCGTTTTCTCTTTCAGCTGTTTACTTTCCCTTTAGCCCTAAATTGTCGTGTTTATGAGTATATTTGCAAAGACATGAATTTTTACGCATATGTGTATTTAAGGCAAATAAAGCTGCAAAAAAGTTCACAATTCTCCATGTGGGGACCTGCGGTGTATGTAGATAGATAAAAGCAGCTCATTCTAAGGTAATAAAAACAATACAGTTCACTATGTCAGGTCTTTATAAACCACGTATAATATATTCATCAGGGTTCCCACAGGTCCTTGAAATCCTTAAAAGTTTGTGAATATGGGGGAAATAATTCAAGGGAAGTTTTTGAAAAATACATACATAGATACAGGTCATTAAAAGTGCTTGAATCTATTTTATGCAAGAAGTTTTCTGGAAAAAATTCAAGTTTGTGTGCTAAACTGTTTGCTTTAAATGCTTATATCTTCTGTATGCGAATGTTTTTGACACATGAAAACGTCTCTGGTTACGTATGTAACTGTTGTTCCATGAGAATGGAATGAGACGCTGCGTCTCCCTTGCCATGCATCCTGCATCCCTGTATCGTCGTCTTTGGAAATATTTCAGATAGCGATATACTTCCTTGCTCCCACGTCACCATTTTTGGTTGTATTTGATTTACACATTCAGACACACTTACCCCTGGATGCGTCCCCAAAGTGTCACCGCAGTGACCAAGCGCGAGTTCCCTGATAAGGGAACTGTAACAATGTATCTTTAAAGGTAACAAGATGTAATCTTGCTCTCACTTGAAATGTGTCCCCATATTTAGTCCTTGAATTTGAAGTTAACTAAGGTGTGGAACCCTGATGTATATTATATTGCATTTCTTTCAAGAGATCCTGCTAAAAGTCCCAAATTGCACCTTTAAACAATTGACTGATGTATGGTTTTAAATGTTTTCCCTATCTTTTGTATGCATTCCATATTTATGTTTTTTATTATTAATATTTTTTAGGCTAGTTTTTAAGTGCAGTCACACACATGTCTGCCACATTGGATCTTTACCTTTTACCTTAAATCCCAGTGCAGAAGAACTGAACAAATAAGTAAAGTGAGGCAGAGGTGGGAGTGTGTCATTTTTCAGAAGGACTGACTCGTGCCTCGGTAGGCAGTGAGAGGGGGGAGGCGAGGGAGAGAGAGAGACACACACGCAGGGTAAAGAAACCTTAACGTTGAAGAAATGGCAGCTGAGGAGCTCCTACACATGGAGCAGAAGTTAAAATAACAAACTCTGAGCACTTTCTCTAACAAGGGTCGACGCTTTGGAAATACAAATCATTCATATAGCTACGGCAACAAGCCGGGAAGAGCAGGACGATGAAGTATCGAGCTATGGTAAGAACCACAGCATGCTTCATATTAAACAAAAACAGCTGGGACATTCTGCTGTGTCAGCGTGTGAGGCTTATTTGAAGTAAAATACGTGGTTCTGGGCCAAACTCTTTGAAAGGGTTTTATTTTGTTTTTAGTTTATGTAATTTTGTGTGTTCTCACATGTAAACAGCACATGGAAGGTATGGTTTAGGGATGCACCGATACCACTTTTTTTGAATACGAGTACGAGTACTTGCATTTCAGTACTTGCCGATACCTATACAGAGTACCTAATAAAAAACATGATTTAAATTTACAGGTAACAGCTTTAGTCATATAATTTAACAAAAAAAACAAAGGACTAGTTTTCCAGTTTGTTGTAAACTCTGCCTCTTTGGACAACACAAGAGGCATTAACCCCTTACACGCCGCTCAAACATAGACATTTCTCAGACCGTGGTATCGATTCAAGGTATCGGTGGACTTTTAACGAGTACGAGTACTTTAGAAAATGTAGTATCGAGGCCGATATCGGTATCGGTGCATCCCTAGCATGGTTAGTATTTAACTAGTTATGGACCTTTTAATGACGATACTGACCTGTAGCTTAACTCAAAACTGTTGTATATGTAGATGTATATTTAAAATAAAACAAATCATACATTATTTATTGAGGCCTTTTATATAGTTTGGGACTGGCATTGTTTAAAACTTCTGTTAATTGACAAAGTGGGCAAGATTATCAGCCGACGTCACTAGGGATGCACAGATACCACTTTTTTTGAATACCAGTACGAGTACTTGCATTTCAGTACTTGCCGATACCGATACAGAGTACTTAATAAAAAACATGATTTAAATTTACAGGTAACAGCTTTAGTCATATAATTTAACAAAAAAACAACGGACTAGTTTTCCAGTTTGTTGTAAACTCTGCCTCTTTGGACAACACGAGGCATTAACCCCTTACACGCCACTCAAACATAGACATTTCTCAGACCGTGGTATCAATCCCTGGTATCGGGGGACTTTTAACGAGTACGAGTACTTTAGAAAATGTGGTATCGAGGCCGATACCAGTATCGGTGCATCCCTAGACGTCACTGTCCAATTGGGATTCAGATATAGATATGCCTATAAGTGAAAGTCACTTATCCCCAAAGAAAGTTTTGTTGTATTGATCTTATCTACAGAATCTCTTTCATGCATATCAGACTATCAGTATCTGTGTTTACGCCATAGTGCCCTGTAACGCAATCTCTGGTTTAGGAACTGCAGTCACTTGAATTCCTTTCTAGAAGAAGAGCAGGAGAGATAATAAAATGCCGGCTGTCATCAAGCCATTTCACCCTACTACATTTCTTCCTGTCTGTGTCATTTTCGACCTTCTGCTGATAGCCACAGTGACTTCAAAAACAAGCGCACAAGGCCAAAACTCCATCAAGCATGCACATATTGAATTCTGGGATTTTCTCAGGCATGCCATCCACTCATTGATGTCATCCGTGATACACTATGAGTGTCCTTTCACATTCAACATGTGATTTACAAAGTATAAATTTTTACCAGTACAGGTATAAAATGTTTACCTTGTATATATCAGCCAAATGCATAAATCCAAATGTTTTCACATCAGCTTTGGGGAACGTTTGATCGCGAGTGAATAATTGCAGAGGTTTGATGAATGTCTGACATGGGAGTTCTGGTATGCGATGGAGAGAGATTGCCGCATGCCTTTTGCAATCATCTGTGAAGTTTCACCCGAGATTTCAATGAATAGCTTTAGGGCCACACTCCTTACAGAAAGATACAGCTCTTAAGGACAGGAAATGAAGTTTACACGGTGACACCCTACTCTGGATGACTGTGGACAGACGTGAGATGTTTGCAGCCACTGAGATGAGGAAGATGGCTTTGCACATGCAGCCCAAACTTATATACACTTGAATAAATGTAATATCTTAAAAAGCTAAAGGTTTGTGCTTAAATATTTAAAACTAATGTATTTATTTATTTTTAAATTTATTCATAGCACTTTAAGCAGATTTGAGGATGCTGAGTGAGTACGCAGAGTTGTACTTTATGCAAATGATGTCTATTTTGAGGAAGTAATGTAGCTATGTATAGTTTTGATTTGTTTAATATTTCGTTAGTAAGCACAGTTCCCATTTGTTGACTTGACTATTATTCTAAAATGTGGAAAGAGTGTAAGATTATGTGTGTTCAAACTTTTGAATGGTTTTGAATGAGACGAGCCAGCTTTGTGACCTTTGTCAGTGACTATGATGATTGGGCCGTATTGGACGGACTTGTTGTGTGTAGGAGCATTTCTAAGGTCCAGTAAGCAGTTTATAGTTGTCATTACTTGTGCCTTTCAAACGCCCTCTGGACATGAATGCCTTGCATTGTCTGGCAGCCCAGAACGGACAGCTGGTTACTTTATATCTACTTCAAGTGAAAGTAAGTGTTGTGGGTGTGTCTTTAGAGTTGCATATGGAGTGGTGGGTATACATATTATGATGTAAGACTTTCACCTGTTTAGGGTGAGCCAGTCACACCTGTCTGTCAGCTTTTCCCCTTGGAGTCCGACACCCACCAGCTGACTTTCCAAACTTAAACGGCCCCTTTAACGCGTGGGCAGCCAGTGAGTCAGCATGGTAATGTGAATTGCAACGCCATCCGTGGAATTTCAATCGATTTGAGCTGTAATTAAAGGAAACACTGGAGAGGTTTGTTGATAATTACTTTTTGTTTGGGTGATGATGATATGATATGATATGGTAGGCATGTAGTAGGTCTATGTCAATGTCTTGGCTTTGTATGTGTTGACAGAGCAGGTCTGAAATATCTGTAATTAAATTTATGTTCATTTCAAAGGCAGTATTCAATTGCTCATGGTGACTCAGATGTGTGCCAGGCTTTTTGAGCGTATCATCTAATCCATAATTGTCGTGTGAATAATCACTTTGGGGCTGCAGGAAAATGAAGTCATGACATTTCTGAAATATACTGGACACTGGTTAAACATCTATCATACTATAGTCAAATTTCTGCCTGCAAAAAACACAACAAGCAAAATGGGAAATTGCTTGACGATGTGTTAAAAAGTAACCAGTTCTAAAAATGAAACTGTTTTTTTCCATCGCTGACCATCTGCAGAAACCTAAACAGCAGGCATTTAACCTTTTTACACTTCTTTGGAAAAATTCAATAAACAAAGTGGAATAACACCACAGTTCTTTTCTGTCGCTATTACTGTATTTACATTTGAGCAATTCAAGCATTATGGATTTAATATTTGCACCCAAAACCTAAAAAAAAATTGCATTTATTACCAATATATTGAACCATCTGTGTTTCACAAACCCCTGATGGTAGGTCCCAGATGTTAGAAAAATATCAGTCTATACTGTACTTGTCATTTTGTCACATCCATTGGTCACATTCCTTCATCAAGTTTTTGGAAGACAACATGTTTTGTAGGAATTTTGTGAATTTAAAGGCACAAACCAGAAGCAAATGGAGAAGGGACAGATCTTGAAAGAACAAATAATTAAAATTTGTGTGTGATTATTATGAGGAAGAAAATGTACACTTAAGTTAACCCCTTCAGACCCTGTGTCCACTGGAATAGACATCACATGTTTTATTGTGACTTAGAGAGGACTGACATTATCATGATTCCTCCCGCTTTGGACTCGAAGCCTGTAAGTTGACTCCTGTCAGCATTGCATTGTGCGCAAATCTTTCAAACATGGTAAGGAGCTTTACCTTTCCGCCTGACATCAGAGGGATTCAGGCCAATCAACGTACAGATAAGCTGGCCAATCAGGGACACAGAGCTTTTCAAATCCGTGCGTTTCAGGGAGAAAGTGAAATCTTGAGCTACAAAAATGTACAGTATGTAGAAAATAATGTGTTTTTAACCATAAACCATGCGACCACATTGTATTATACCAAATACACAAAATAACGTTGTTGTTTAGCAATGAAATAGGTGCTCTTTACCAGAGACTTTGCATGGGTAATTACACCAACAAATATTGACATTTAAATGGACACTCCACTTTTTTTTGAAAATTGCTAATTTTCCAGCTCCCTAGAGTTAAACATTTGATTCTTACCGTTTTGGAATCCATTCAGCTGATCTCCGAGTCTGGCGCTAGCACATTTAGCATAGCTTAGCACAATTAATTGAATCTGATTAGACATTAGCATCCCGCTAAAAAATAACCAAAGAGTTTTGATATTTGTCCTATTGAAAACTTGACTCTTGTAGTTACAATGTGTACTAAGACCGACAGAAAATTTAAAGTTGTGATTTTCTAGGCAGATATGGTTAGCACTATACTCTCATTCTGGTGTAATAATCAAGGACTTTGGTGATGTAACATGGCTGCAGCAGGCGTAGTGATATTACTACATGCGTTCAAGGAATACAATTTTTTATCAGTATGTGTGTTACCTGGGATTCAAACCCATGACCTTTGTGCTGCTAACACAGCACTTTATTAGCTGAGCTACAGGAGCACAGTGTTATTAATGTTGCTTAATGCTGTAATTGCTTGGTTTTATTGTTTATTTGTTAATTATCTATTAACAATTGCTCTACAGAGCAAGCTTAATCAAAGCACTGTACAAAAAGCCCCTGCTTGGAAGGAAGGTTTTTGCTTCGGTGTTCATTTAAATCTAGCTGTGGCTCTCTACAACGCCCCGTGTCTCCACCAATTTTGCTTTTTTGCTGTAGAATAGAATCTGAGTAGAACAGAAGAGAGTCGTAAGTGAGCCAGATGACATTGGATGGAAATTGTTTACTTTGTAACCTCAATAGCTTAAAATCATAAGCAAGCAGACAAAATTAGGTTTTCTTTTTCACCATTCTTTCCATTCTTGCTGTGGAGAGGAGAGCTCATAACTTTGCTCTAGATATCTACAGTAAGAATGTGCCCTTTATCTTCACTAACTATGGAAAAATCCATGATACATTCTCGTCCTGTTAGTCAACGTTCAGCAGTGTTATGGGTCTGAAAACATAGCGAGAAACAGCGGCGGATGTAATAAATATTTGAATCTGTGAATCGATATTTTAATTGCTCAATGGTGTATTTGATCAATAAATAGTTTTATTTATGAATCATGTAAATGAACCAACACACCAAAATTCATTTAATTCTTCTCAGTGCTACAGTAAAAATACAGCATTGTAATGTTTTGTTTAGGTTCTTGAAAAGGTAGGATTGTTAATAAAAAAACCTACACTAAAAACAACCGAACTACTGTTAAAAGTGCCATTGCTTGAAGTTAATTAATGTCCAACATTGACCTCCAACTATATCAGCTTTTACTGGTTTGGAAAGTTTCACTTTCAACAGAGTTATCAGACGTGTGTTAGAGAAATAAAATATTAGAGATTTAATTCTCTTGTTTTTGCAATTTATAAAGTGCTGAAGAGGACGTTTAATTTAACAGATACTCTTGTAAACAGCTGGGCCGACATGATTTTTTTATTAAAATAAATAGGCAAGATGTTGGAAGGTCAAGTATTGGAAAATTAAGGTTAAATTCTTCTCATTTCTTCTTGCCATTTCAAGCAAATGCTTATCTTTCCTTGATCTTTGGGAGTTTTCAAAAAAGCGAGTGGAGAATTTGGGAACTTTGTTTGTGTTCCTGCCTTGGTGCTTTTTTTCAGCGCTGCATTTGGAAAAAGTGAGCACATGGCAAAGGCGTGTAATTTGCCTTATAGACCAGCATACACGAGGAAGGGGACCAGGGTGGGAGCAGGGAGGCAAATCCATAAAGCCCACAAAAAAAAACTGTTGTAGCCTGTTTATGGAGAAAGTATTAGGAAGGAAACTTTGAGGAAAGGGTCACGACATATTTATTGTTCTTCATGTCTGTTTGGAACCTATTACATCACGTTAAAGTGATGTTCAGATAACATTGCAAACAAACACACAAAAAAAATTCATAGCTTTACTATTGAATTCTAAGGTCCTGTAGAGATATGAGTCAGAGTAGACATAATATTTAATTTTACCTGAACAAACATGAGGCTTTGAGTAATTGATATTAGCAAATGAAATGTCGTATACCTTGAAGTCAATTGTCTAGCATACAAAACATTGCGTGTTTCTGCCCTTCATACGCTTATTGGCAGGTTTAGTTTTGATTAAGTCCCCTGATGTCATTTCAACATAATCTGTGTGTATTAGTAAACCACAGATTATGTAAGGCAGCAGTCATTGTAGTTTCAAAACATATCACAAACATTACAGTTTGCAAATCATAAAGACATGGTTTAAGTATAAATGCACAGGCATGCAAACAAATTCAAACAAATATGTATTATGTAAGCCTAGTCTCATATTTAGTGGTTCTGATGGAAATTTTCTTTGAAAAGGTTGAATAAACTTTTGGTTGAGATGGCCAACAAATGATGTCACAGTCTGTCCGGTCTGTCAGTTTAGTTTTGAATATCCCTTCATCACCAGTTTTTACTGTCAATTCTGTGTTAATGCTGTGAAGTATGCAGGTGTACGTGGGAAGACAATACTGGGGTTAAGTGTACTGCACACTATTCTAATTTGTTTTAATATCTGATCTTTGGACCTTTGTATGTAACTCGTTTTGCATTGTATGATGCTATGATTGAAATCATGCAGTTTATTGAGATACAATTAGGGATGCCCCGATCAGGATTTTTGCAGCCGACCCTATTACCGATTTGATGTCTTTGTGATCGGCCGATATCAATGCCGATTCTTAAGTTGATATGCAAGCTCTTCTTTGATGACTGTAACTGTTAATTATTTATTTATTTATTTATTTATTTGAAAAAGTAATACCACAGATGTTCCCTTTGTTATATTACTTGCAATAATTAGGTATGTTATTGTTTTAATAGAGAATCAAATAAATAAGCACAACAAATATGTATTCTGCAAAGAGAAATTTTTAAAAAGTAATGAAAAAAGTAATTAAAAGTAAAGAAAATAAAACACTTCACAGTCTTTACTGTATGAATTAAATATACATGCATTTGTATGAAGTACAACAGTTCTTTAATAAAGAGCAGAGAGTGATTTTATTGAGGGATGAATTAGGTTACTGTAGCTTTAAGACGTGAGCGAGATCGCTCTGTTCACGTGCACTGATGACAGGCTGCTGTGTGTGCGTGCGGCAGGTCTACGCTGTTAGTATCCGAGCGCGTCCTCAATGAAAATACACAAATGTTTGTAAAGGCAGAAAAGGAAATGTCTCATGGAAAGTAATGCTTACGTTACTTTTAAGTTACTTTTGCCTTACTTTTTCTTACTTGGCTGAGGCTTGATCTCTTTCAGGCCTGGCAGGTGTTTTTTATGATCGCAAAAATGTCAAGCTCTGGCCTGCTATCTCCGTTTCTGACTTAAACTGTTCCCCCTCAGGCGCACAGAGTGCCTAATTGTACGCAATATGTTCAGTTTAATTCATGACATTATTTTATTTTTCAATTGAATTAATTCAACTGAAAAGTAACTTGCATTACTTTTTAAAAAAAGTAACTCGCATTACTTTTTAAAAAAAGTAACTCGCATTACTTTTTTAAAAAAGTAACTCGCATTACTTTTTTAAAAAAAGTAACTCGCATTACTTTTTTAAAAAAAGTAACTCGCATTACTTTATAAAAAAAGTAACTCGCATTACTTTTTAAAAAAAAGTAACTCGCATTACTTTTTTAAAAAAGTAACTCGCATTACTTTTTTAAAAAAGTAACTCAAATATTAATGTGTACATTTATAAAGTAATGCGTTACTTAACTCGTTACTTCAGAAAAGTAATATTATTACGTAATCCGCGTTACTTGTAATGCGTTACCCCCAACACTGGCGATAACTATTGCGTTAACATTATAACTATAACGATAACTATATAAGTGTCCACACCACTGGACAATAACGATAACTTTATGCTAATTTGCTTTTTATAATTTATAAAAGTATAAAAAAAATTGCTATTCTCTTTAATATAAAACTATTTTAAAACTATATTTTTATAATTACAGTCATAGTTAAAATGTGAATAACGAATAACAGTGAATAACACTGCTCCCATTTTTTTTTTTTTTCGATTAATCAGGGTTTTTTACGTGGTCGATTCAAAATCGATTCTCAAAGAGCATAATCGATTTTTTCATTCATATATATATATATTTCCACAAACATTGAACGTAAAATTTAAGTTAATATTAATATAATTACTAGTCTTCTTCACTAGATGTCACCCTCTTTTTTTGCCTTAGAGGCAAGTAGGCTTGTTGCGATAGTCGGTGAAACGGTGATTACCGGTGCTTCAGCCTCTCACCGGTTAGATCACTTGCCCACCGCGACACCGTCTTTCACCGTCGTTTTGATATTTTCTTGTAATTAAATCATTTAGTTTCGTTAGAGAGAGCAAACACTTACAACTGTATGTGTCTGCTGGCTGAATCCAGCGGAGCTGAACTCGCGTCATCACAGAGCAGCGGCATGCGGGTGTCAGATTTCATTCCTGTCAGACTGCGGCGAGCAGGCGATGGCAGAAGCCACGTGCTTACTCGTTTTTGTTATAAGATATATATATATGATGTTTAATATAGGCGAGATCGTTTTGTTGTTGTGTTTTTCATTAAGAATAATAATAAACCCATCATTCAAGCAGCGCTTTATGGAGGAATAGCCGGTTGGTCTGCTTGGGACTGGCGGGTTTCTGTCAGAAGTACCTGCGCACATTGACTCAAGCACTTAAACCAGCTGTTGCACTCACATTTGCACGCAAATTCATATGCGATTTAACGCAGCGTACGCAAGCGCTGGATTTAAACAACAGTTGCATCTAATTCAAAAGTGAAAGTAAAATGCGCACTTCTGTGCATTTAAGCCCCTCCCACCCGGTGAAACCGGTATAACCGGGTTTGTCACGCACTGATTAACCGGTGGGAAAATTCTGTCACCGCAACAACCCTAGAGGCAAGCCTGTCATTCATTCATTCATTCAGTGCTTAAAATGGCAGTTTTAGATGCTTCATCGACGTTGATTCCACCTTCACATAAAAAGTCAGAGGTATGGAAGCATTTTAGATTTCGCAAGCAAGACGAGGACGATAGTGTTGTGGCTTTTAATTTCTTTTTATTAATTACCCACTTGTATACTGCTGTTCACTGTTCTTTTTTATTTGTATTAAATCTATATTCATTGAGTTGAATCGAGAATAGAGTATAAAAACCGACACGAGAACCGGAATCGAAAATTGAATCAAGAATCGAAATCGAATCGATTACATAGCTTGTGAATCGAAATCGAATCGATCTGGAACATCTGAATCGATACCCAGCCCTATTTGACCCTGTTAGTAAAATCCAAGCCAAAGACTTAATTTGATTATAAGATAAAGTTTGATTTTAATCACTGATTTGATTTTCAGTCTTTTGACATCACCTTACTCCGTCAATAATATTAAAGTTATCAAGGTTATATATATATATGTACAGACTGTTCTTTACATTGTGCTAGTTAGGATAATTTTACACAAAAAAACTTATATCACAAAAAAAATTTTTTATGGCTTTTCTATCAGTACCCATTTGTGAAAAAAACTTAAAATATGTATCAAATAAAACATTTGAATGGTGGTTATATTCTGGTTGAAAAACAAATACAATCCATTCAAATCTGGTTTGATCTGATTTGGATTAAATGTGTTTTTCGGCTGTTTACATTGCATTAAACCGATCAGATTTGAATTAGATTTGCAAAACAGGAGCATAGCCCAACGGAGAACAAACTTCAGTGTTAGACTTTCAAAAGTTGCCTTTAAGCTCTGTCGCGGCAGTCAGCAGTCTGACGGTTCAGGAATGAAGTCACATCCTGGCACGACACTTGTGCTCCCACTCGCCCGTTATGTTTTCTTCTGCCTGTTATTTCCCACCATAAGCCTCGCTCTCTCACTTCAGTTGTATGGAATTAGTCGTCGCTCTGTTTAGGTTGATGTACATCACCTTAATTAAAGTGCTTGCTCAGGTGTGCTGTATCTCTCCCTCTCTTTCCCTCTAGGGGACGAGCGCTGCTGTGTCAATAGCAAAACAACAGCCGTGGCAGCTGGTGCATTCACACAATGTGTCTGTGTGTATTTCAATGCATAATCACGCATTTGTTCATCCGAGTGTGTTTGTGTGTCGGTGAGTGTGAGTGCTTTTCTGGATATTTCTGTTGGAGCAAGGAAGCGTAGTCCTCGATGACCAGGCTTGCAAACACATCAAATGACAATAAGAGTTAACTAACAGTGTGTTTTTGCGTGACCCGCTTGTTTATGCATGTGCTAAAGAGCATCTCTGGATAAGTACCGGTGACTGAGGTCATTTCCAAAACATGGATTTATCTAACCTTGGGAGTCTGATGCGAAAAACCCAGGCCTCCATGTTGGAGCGGGGTTTTATCATTAAAGACCTTGATGGGGTGAAGGATGTGAGTATGATTGTGTTTTAGGTGAAGATGCAATGTTTTCATTGTCACACATATGGTTTAGTGCAAAAGTAGATGTATTGGATTGTTGCATTGGAGAAGAAATAAAATGCAGAAATGAAAAGTTTGTTTGTGGGTACAGTGATGTTAGTTAACTTATCAAACTGCAAAGATGTATAGTATAACATGATACAAACTATAAGTCATGGTTTGTATACGGTAATCCAGGCTATGTGAACAGCTACTGTAGTTTCAACTTGGTCTTTTGCAAAAACCAATTACTGTAATATCCAAAAACATGGTAATACCATACGTTCTAGTACTTTTTAGTGTCGTGCATTGGAGGTTTTTTTCTGAGATTAGTCATGAATGTTTAATGCTACCGTGTGCACCAATAGTGCTTGTTTAAATGCTCAGACAAAAGCGCATTGAACAGTGTTTACATCTTTTGGGGAAATCAAAAAAACCTAATTGATCATCAAAATATAAACATAAGAATGCAACTTTGTGTTTTCTTGTTCTTAACAATTTGTGTGGTCAGTTAGGAAATATTTGATCAAAGTGCTTCATAATCTAACAGGGCAAACAGACTCCTGAACAAACATGAATCGGGTTTTGTGTGTGATATGAAATGGGAGGAGCAATGGAGTGTTGTTAAGTTATTTTTCTCAAGGGCCCCTGAGGGCCACTGACATTCGTTGTGTGTTTATAACACTTTTCACTGCTATTCCTCTAGAGGGTGTTTATGTGACTTTATATCTCACTTTTCTCAATCTCTGTTAGGCTGTGAACAGTGACGGAATTCGGGTGATGATGGAGAGCGCCCTGACAGCCAGGGACCGGGTGGGTGTCCAGGACTTCGTCCTGCTGGAGAACCACACCAGTGAGGTGGCGTTCATCGAGAACCTTCGCAAGCGCTTCAAGGAAAACCTCATTTATGTGAGAGCTGGGTTTTTTTCAGTATTAAAGTTTAGTAATTTTGGTAAATTGTCCTGAGTGTTCATATTGTTCTTATGCATTATGTCACACAGACATACATTGGTTCAGTGCTGGTGTCCGTGAACCCGTACAAAGAGCTGGAGATCTACACTAAGCAGCACATGGAACGATACAGGGGTGTTAATTTCTATGAAGTTTCACCTCATATGTAAGTCATCATCATTACCCACAATTCTACGCTAACTTTTTGCGAATATTACTTTGTGAAATGCTGTCCCATGCTATCGTATACATGCATGTCCCTTTAAAGTATTTGTACACTTAATCCATACTAAAAGAGAAAAAAAAACTTAATTTTCGTATTAGACAAGAAAAGGGTCTTATGTGGGTGTCCAAATACTTTTTGGGTATAAACCTGGTGTGGCTTATTGTGTTATTGTGGTTGATATATTAGTGCTGGGCAAAGATTAATTGCCATTAATCGCATACAAAATAAAAGTGATTTTTGGCATAATATATGAGTGTGTGCTGTGTGTAATTTGTATGTATATATAAATACACACACATTCATGTACGTATTTAAGAAACATTTACATGTGTGTATATATATATATAATTTATTTTTTATATATTTTCTATATTATATATAAATAAAAAAATAAAATGTATATATAACTTCACAAATCTATCATGAATATATGTATGTGTGTATGGTTAAATATAGATAATAATTGCACACAATACACATATATTATGCAAAAAAAATCACTTTTATTTTGTATGCGATTAATCTTTGCCCAGCACTAATAATAATACTGATATGATTAGTATTAGCTGTTATAGGAAGCGTTATTTGTATTGAAATACTGCTGGTCAGTTAAATAAAAATGCAGCGGGGTAGAGGTGATGGCTTTACATTGCTTTACCACAGTTCTCATGTCACACTCATGGTAAGCTGTGTATGTGATGAAGGGGTTATCTCAGCTGTCATACAGGCTGAAATAACACAGATCCTCTCTGGTGTCATCCTGCTCTTCCTTCATGAAAGTGATTCTCGCTCTGGGCTTTTCCAATGTTTATGCTACGGTTTTACTCCACAAGGCAGTGTGTTTTTCTAAAGCTGCCAGAAAAGGACACTTTGAAACCCATGTGTTTATAATATTGAATATATTTATAACATATTATATTTTATAATATGTAGGATTGCAGTTACAAATTAATTTGTCTTGTAAATAGGGCTGTGATTATGTATGCGATATTTCCTCTCTTGTCAATGAACTACGGCTCTGTGTAGTAAATGGTGCTCCATCTGGAAGCAGCTGATGGCGGTTTATTACTAATCCAGGAACCGGCTTTACTGACGAGATGCACGTGACAATCATATGTGGTTTATCGTGCAGCCCTATTTAATGAGTTAAATCAATTTCTGTATATTTTTCTGTATACTTTTACGCGTTAGTGGAGATTAGACAGGAAAGTGTTGGGTGGAGAATGAGATATGGGAGTGTGACCGGCAGAGGACCTCAGAGATGGGAATCGAACTCGGGTTGTTGTAAACGCACTGTTGCTGTATGTCGGTGCACTAACCAAGGGGCTATAAGCACTGACAAAACATTTATTTTCTGGATTTTAATGTGATTTATTTGAATTGTATTTAATTTGATTTAAATAGATTTTTTAAATATAGTAATATAACAGTATTGGTATATGAATATTAACATTTATGTAAATGTAACTAATAATAGCATATACATAACCAGTGTGGGGGGGTAACGCATTACAAGTAACGTTTTCTGAAGTAACAAGTAAAGTAACGCATTACTTTTTAAATGTACACATTAAAATTGTAGTTACTTTTTCAAAAAAGTAATGCAAGTTACTTTTTTAGTTTAATTAATTTGATTTTAAAAAAATTATGTACTAAATAAAAATAAACGTAGTCACATTATACATATACGCATACGCATATACGACTGTGTGGGAACAGTTTGAGTCAGAAACTGAGATGGCAGGCCAGAGCTCGTTTTTTGTGATGAAATATGCAGTTTTTGAATACAGAACTCATAAAAAACATCTGCAAGGCCTGAAAGAGATCAAGCATCAGCCAAGAAAAAGTAACGCAAAAGTAACTTTTTTTAAGCACCGATAGGGTTTTTTGGGCCGATACCGATTTAAACAGACAACTTCTGGCCGATACTGATGCCGATACCGATATTAAACACTTGTATACAATACTATACAGTTGGTCTATTAGCTAGTTTATTTCTGCATCAAATTATTTTTACTGAACATGAATTTGATTAACATTCAGCTGACCAACATAATAAGAGAGGCACAAATTAAGCTAAAACAACTATAAAAAGACAGCATGACAACCTTCAAAGGTGGTTTTTGCTATTCAGCATTTATTTTATTAACAACATTAACTCGTTTTTTTTTTATTTACATATAATGGATTTCTTTATGCAGTTAATTAATAAACAATCGGTATTGACCTTTCTTGTGCGATATGGTTTCAAATTCATCAAAAATCGGCCAATAAATATCGGCGGCCGATACATCGGTGCATCACTACTTAAAAGTAAGAATTGCTTCCAATGAAAAGTAACTAAGTAACGCAATTAGTTTCTTTTTTGTGAGTAACTTAATATTGTCATGCATTACTCTTAAAAGTAGCTTTCCTCAACACTGTACATAACTTTTCGGATGTGACTGAGGAGGTGCCTTTGAGCAAGTGCACCTTACTTGCACTTGCAGTGCGTGTGTTCACTACTCACGGGGATGGGTTAAATGCAAAGGTCACATTTCGACTATTGACATACATTTCACTTTCAATATACTGTACCATCTGTTTATGTGTTTATTAACCTCTAATAATCCAGCTATCAGAAAAATATCTGTCTATGCATGTGTTTTAGATGATATATACATGTGTTACGAATGTGACAAATAAGGACACCAGTTGTTTCTGGGACACAAAGTACTTCTGTGAATAAAAAAGCACAAACCAAAAGCAATAATACTTAACAAATGCAGAGCGGAAGGCTGCTCTTCAAAGAACAAATAATATGTATTTATTTAGCTTTATTTATTTTTCATGTGTGCATTTATGAGGAAAAACAGTGTTATGGGTGTGACATGTTTCTATGTTGATTGTGAAATCTGTGCTTACCTAACTGAAAAATTATTTTAAAATGCTGCATGGGTGTTTAAGCCATCAAAGATTGACATCTGAAATATCAGTATGGTAAAAATCAACAACAACGTTTGATTAAAACATTTTTTTTTTCATGGTAAGTTTGACATTTGCATGGAATTGCTCTTTTTATCAGTAAAATATTGGATTCAGTTATGTAGTCATTATTGAAGTATTTACAGTTTTTACATATTCTCTATACAGTTATGCTGTGGGAGATAATGCCTATCGCTCCATGAGGACTGAGAAACGAGATCAGTGCATCCTGATCTCGGGTGAGAGCGGAGCCGGCAAGACCGAAGCCTCCAAAAAAGTTTTGCAGTACTACGCTATCACCTGCCCCGCCAACGAGCATGTGCAAAGCGTCAAAGACCGCCTGCTTCAATCCAACCCTGTTCTGGAGGTAAACAATGCAAATCAAATACGAAGTGGGATGCAATCTTACTACTGTATGCCAACATATACTGTAGTAGAAAGAGAAGTATGGAGTGCTGTCACGGCACAAGCATGCTCCTAATTATCTCAGCAATGCCAAGTTAAAAAAAGCAGTGTGTATTCTGAGCACTGAGTAATGCTGGTTTAAGTATAAACCTCTCTGGTAATTATACGGCACTGGTATGATCCGTCTGATAAGATTGAGACATGCATAAAGGATGTCTAAAAATGGTGAAGCCAACGGAAGCTGTGCAGCAGGCTGTAGTTCCAGATGTTTTGCACATGTGGCCTTTTCCTTTAATCTAAATGTGTGTGCGACTGTTACAGTAGCATGCGCATATAGCCATTTAGTGTATAAATACAGTGCTTGTTTTGGGTATGCCAACATAAATTTTATATTCTCGTGTCCTGCTTTTTTTCTCCTTTCATCTGTCAGGCTTTTGGAAATGCGAAAACTTTACGAAATGACAATTCCAGTCGCTTTGGAAAATACATGGACATTCAGTTTGACTTCAAGGTGAGTTTTGACCGTTGTGTACAAATTTTGTTTAACAAAATTGCTGTTGTCACTCCATCTACATGCAAAAACATCACGCCTCCATCACTGTGATTCACAACAAATGCGTTTCTGTTGATACACCTTCACCCCTACAATGCTCTCCTTGGGTTGTGTATTTGGCTGCATCCACCCTTGCGTGTTTGTGCATGCATGTTTGTGAAAATATGCATGGTTGCGTATCAGAAACCCGTTATTATCCCCTCTGCTTCTCGCCCTGGGTGTCCCCGTTGGCAGGGTGCTCCGGTAGGAGGTCACATCCTGAACTATCTGCTGGAGAAGTCTCGCGTCGTGCATCAGAGTCACGGCGAGAGGAACTTCCACATTTTCTATCAGCTCATCGAGGGAGGAGAAGAGGATCTGCTGAGGAGGCTCGGTCTGGAGAAGAACGCCCAACAGTACCAGTATCTTGTGAAGGTGAGAGATTTTTCACATCTGTTGGGATTTGACCTTACGCTATAGGTGTCAAGTATTACATTTTGAAGATGGTGAATAGAAAATGTGAATTATGCACAAAAAACCCAGAACATTTAATATATTTACATGGTTTTATCCAAAGTGACTTATCAGTAATGGGAATCGAACCCATGATTTTTGGCCACTGCTTATGCAATGCTTTTACCAATTAGGTTACAGGAACACAAACAGGGTCAATTTTACTTTCATGTTGATTAAAAAAAAGTTTATAGTTTCGGTTTGCCCATGCATTGATGTTGGGCTAAACCCTTTTGATCTAAGCGAATATGCAGAAATCTCTCTCTGTTGCTTTCTCTTGGTCCCCTGGTGTTTAATAGAGGAAGTCAGGAGAAAGTCCCCCTCCCTGTTTCCTCTGTTTTGCTGAATGAGCATATATATGTGTGTGTTTCAGGGTAACTGTCCCAAAGTAAGCTCCATAAATGACCGCAATGACTGGAAGGTTGTGAGGAAAGCTCTGAGTGTCATTGGCTTTTCTGATGACGAGGTGGAGGTACGACCGACCAACCAATCACCACACATACAAACACACACACACACACAAATCTGTCTGTCTGTTTGTCTATCCATCTATCTGTCTGTCTGTCTGTCTGTCTGTCTGTCTGCCTGTCCATCTATCTGTCTATCCGGCTATCTATCTGTCTATCTATCCGCTATCTGTCTGTCTATCTATCTATCCGGCTATCTGTCTGTCTATCCGTCTATCTATCTATCCATCTGTCTGTCTGTCTGCCTATCCATCTATCTGGCTATCTGTCTATCCGTCTGTCTGTCTATCCTGCTATCTGTCTATCTATCCGGCTGTCTGTCTATCCGTCTGTCTATCCGTCTGTCTATCTATCCGGCTGTATATCTATCTATCCGTCTGTCTATCTATCTGTCCGTCTGTCTCTGTCTATCCATCTATCTGTCTGTCTGTCTGTCTGTCTATCCATCCGTCTGTCTATCCATCTGTCTGTCTGTCTATCCATCTGTCTATCCATCCGTCTGTCTATCCATCTGTCTACCTGTCTGTCTATCCATCTGTCTGTCTATCCGGCTATCTGTCTGTCTATCTATCCGGCTATCTGTCTGTCTATCTATCCGGCTATCCGTCTGTCTGTCTATCTGTCTGTATGTCTATCCTGCTATCTGTCTATCTATCCGGCTGTCTGTCTATCCGTCTGTCTATCCGTCTGTCTATCTATCCGTCTGTATATCTATCTATCCGTCTGTCTATCTATCTGTCCGTCTGTCTCTATGTCTATCCATCTGTCTGTCTGTCTGTCTGTCTGTCTGTCTATCCATCCGTCTGTCTATCCATCTGTCTGTCTGTCTGTCTATCCATCCGTCTGTCTATCCGTCTGTCTGTCTATCCATCTGTCTACCTGTCTGTCTATCCATCTGTCTGTCTATCCGGCTATCTGTCTGTCTATCCGGCTATCTGTCTGTCTATCTATCCGGCTATCTGTCTGTCTATCTATCCGGCTATCCGTCTGTCTGTCTATCTGTCTGTATGTCTATCTATCTGTCTGTTTATCTATCCGTCTATCTATCCGGCTATCTGTCTATCTATCCGGCTATCTTTCTATCTATCCGGCTGTCTGTCTGTCTGTCTATCCGTCTGTCTGTCTGTCTGTCTGTCTATCCATCTATCTTTCTGTCTGTCTGTCTGCCCGTCTGTCTGTCCGTCTGTCTATCCGTCTGTCTATCCGTCTATCCATCTGTCTATCTGTCTATCTATCTATCTGTCTATCTATCCGGCTATCTTTCTATCTATCCGGCTATATGTCTGTCTGTCTGTCTGTCTATCCGTCTGTCTATCCGTCTGTCTATCCGTCTGTCTGTCTGTCTGTCTGTCTATCTTTCTGTCTGTCTGTCTGTCTGCCCGTCTGTCTGTCCGTCTGTCTATCCATCTGTCTATCCGTCTATCCATCTGTCTATCTGTCTATCCGTCTGTCTGTCTGTCTGTCTGTCTATCCAGCTGTCTGTCTATCCGGCTATCTGTCTGTCTATCTATCCGGCTATCTGTCTATCTATCCGGCTATCTGTCTATCAGTCTGTCTATCTGTCTATCCGTCTGTCTATCCGTCTATCTATCTATCTGTCTGTCTGTCCATCTGTCTATCCATCTGTCTCTCTGTCTATCCGTCTATCTGTCTGTCTGTCTGTCTGTCTGTCTGTGTATCTGTCTGTTTGTCTGTCTGTCCGTCTTTCTATCCATCTGTCTGTCTGTCTGTCTGACTAGTGTGTGTATAATATGTATAGTGTTTTCTAATCTCTTTCTCTCTGTCTCTCTGCAGGAGCTTTTGAACATTATTGCCAGTGTTCTTCACTTGGGGAATGTTCAATATGGAGGAGAGGATAGCGGAAATGCTTATATCACTACAGAAACCCAGATTAAATACTTGGCCAGGGTAGGATGCCAGTGTGGTTATATCATGGGGATGTTGATAATGCGCACAACGTGAAATTATATAATGTATTACTTTTTTCTTCAAATGTGTTGCGTATGTGACCACGTATGTGTACATTTACATTACAGTTGATAGGAGTGGATGGCTGTGTTCTTAAAGAGGCTCTAACACATAAAAAGATCATTGCCAAAGGAGAAGAGGTATGACTACAATTATTTAAATATGAAATATTAATATGATACGTACTATATTTAACTCTGTACTTTTACTCTCTGGTACCCTAGTAGACCTATAATAATGTCCAGACAAGCTAATGCTAAAAACTACTTAATTATTTTATTCAAAGCATCAGTAATAAAACAAGTTTACAGAATGTGAAAATGGTCTTGAATATTTCCCATAATTCCACTCTGTGTTGCAGCTGATCAGTCCCTTGAACCAAGAGCAGGCGATATCAGCACGAGATGCCTTAGCCAAAGCAATATATGGACGCACTTTTACCTGGCTGGTCAACAAAATTAATGACTCTCTGGCCTTCAAGGTATGGCGACCCACAAAAACTACTGTGCTCATGTCATGACTAATTGTCTGATAGGCTCTAACTGTGATATGTGAATATATGGCGCCCCCATGTGGTGAAATTATAGAGCTGACTGCTGTTATTGAAACACATTCTTACCATATGATGTTAAAGTCTGTGTTTGTTTAGTCTACTCTGCGCACCACAGATGTTGTTGAACATTTTTGTGGTTTTAATGTCGCAGGATGAGACGTTTAACAGTAAAAATGCCTCTGTCATTGGACTGTTGGATATCTACGGTTTTGAGGTCTTTCAGAACAACAGGTGAGGTCATTTAACATTGTCTTTTTCATTTGTATTTTAAATATTCTATGGAATACAGGGAAACAATTGGTTATATTATACGTGTAATTGGGTAGCAAAATATAATGGCTGCTTTTTTAATCTTATTTAACTTTTGTCTGTCTGTCTGTCTGCCTGCCCATCCATCCTCTGTCTCTTTCTTTCTCTGTCTGTCTGCCTGTCTTTATCCCCCCATTTATATGTCTATCTATCTGTCTGTTTACCTATCCGCTATCCATCCATCTGTCTATCTATCCGGCTATCCATCTTTTTATCTATCCGTCCATCCATCCATCCATCCATCCATCTATCTATCTGGCTATCCATCTATCTATCTGTCTATCATCTGTCCATCCGGCTATCTATCTATCTATCTATCTATCTGTCGGTCTATCTGTCTATCTGTCTATCTATCTGTCTTTCTATCTGTCTATCCATCCGGCTATCCATCCGGCTATTCATCCATCTATCTGTCTATCCATCCGGCTATTCATCCATCTATCTATCTATCCATCCGGCTATTCATCCATCTATCTATCTATCCATCCGGCTATTCATCCATCTATCTGTCTATCATCTGTCCATCCATCCATCTTTCCAACTGTCCATCCATCTACCTATCATCTGTCTATCCATCTGTTTATCCATCCATCTATCCGGCTATCCATCCATCTATCTGTCTATCATCTGTCCATCCATCCATCTATCTGGCCATCCATCCATCTATCTGTCTATCATCTGTCCATTCATCCATCTTTCCAACTGTCCATCCATCCATCTATCTGTCTATCATCTGTCCATCCATCCATCTTTCCAACTGTCCATCCATCCATCTACCTATCATCTATCTATCCATCTATCTGTCTATCCATCTGTTTATCCATCCATCTATCTGGCTATCCATCCATCTATCTGGCTATCCATCCATCTATCTGTCTATCATCTGTCCATCCATCCATCTATCTGCCTATCCATCCATCTATCTGTCTATCATCTGTCCATTCATCCATCTTTCCAACTGTCCATCCATCCATCTACCTATCATCTATCTATTCAACTATCTATCCGTCTATCTGTCTATCCATCTGTTTATCCATCCGTCTATCTGGCTATCCATCCGTCTATCTGTCTATCATCTGTCCATCCATCCACCTACCTATCATCTATCTATTCAACTATCTATCCATCTATCTGTCTATCATCTGTCCATCCATCTATCTATCCATCCATCTATCTATCCATCCATCTATCTTTCTGTCCATCCATCCATGTACCTATCTACCTATCTATCTATAAATTTGTTCATCCATCATCTATCCGCTATCCATCCATCCATCTTTCCAACTGTCCATCCATCCATCTACCCATCATCTATCTATCCATCTATCTGTCTATCCATCTGTTTATCCATCCGTCTATCTGGCTATCCATCCATCTATCTGTCTATCATCTGTCCATCCATCCATCCACCTACCTATCATCTATCTATTCAACTATCTATCCATCTGTCTGTCTATCATCTGTCCATCCATCTATCTATCCATCCATCTATATATCCATCCATCTATCTTTCTGTCCATCCATCCATGTACCTATCTATCCATCTATCTGTCTGTCCATCTATCGTCCATCTATCCACTCATCCATTTATCCATCCATCCATCTATCCGTCTGTCCATCCATCCATCCATCTATCACCCATCTCTCTCTCTCTCTCTCTCTCTCTCTCTTTCTCTCTCTCTCTCTCTCTCTCTCTCTCTCTCTCTCTCTCTCTCTCTCTCTCTCTCTCTCTCTCTCTCTCTCTCTAAATAGTTTTGAGCAGTTTTGTATCAACTATTGTAATGAGAAGCTACAGCAGCTCTTCATTGAACTGACTCTGAAGTCAGAGCAGGAAGAGTATGAGGCTGAGGGAATCACGGTGAGACCCCACACACACACATTTACATTTACACAAATACACACACACACAGTGCATGTGACTCACTCCGTATGCGGGGTGGAATGGGGTTTTACCCAAAACTGAAAGGACACATTATTGGCAAAAAATGTGATGTGGGATTTTCTGTGCTGTTAATATGGTAATGCTGACCTCTTCAAATTAGCCATTAAAATATTATGATGCACACACAGTTTAAGAAAGCCTCTCACGGGTGGGCTTGGAATGTTCTTGATTTTGAATTCCTCGAATTGTATTGGAAAAATAGCACAGCTATCTTAAATCTTTTCCACTTTATGTTTTTTCTTCTGTAGTGGGAGCCTGTGCAATATTTTAACAACAAGATCATTTGTGATCTTGTGGAGGAGAAATTCAAAGGAATCATTTCCATCTTGGTAAGAAGCGGCATCTTTGAGATCATCCATCAGAAACAGCACAATACAATTTAAACCTGCTTTAACTTAACACAACTCATCTGTTTACTGGCAGGATGAAGAGTGTCTCCGGCCTGGAGATGCTACTGACATCACATTCCTGGAGAAGCTTGAGGACACTGTCGGTGGCCACCCGCATTTCCTAACGTCTGTGACACCACCATTCCTTTAACTCTTACGAAGATTATTTGTGATGTAGTCTGACTATTATCACATTTAAATCTAATTAATAAAAAAGTGCCTACATCTGCTTTGTATTTTACAGTCACAAGTTGGCTGATGGAAAAACACGGAAGGTTATGGGTCGGGAAGAGTTCAGGCTGAATCATTACGCAGGAGAAGTCAACTACAATGTAAACGGTCAGTTGTTGGAAAAAGAAAGTTGGTCGCTGAACAAGAGCAAGTTTTTGTGCCCACATTTTATCCCAGGCTGAGCGTTGACTGACGTCATTGTGCATTTTCCAATTTTTAGGTTTCCTGGACAAGAACAATGATCTCCTTTTCAGAAACCTGAAGGAGGTGAGAGAGGAGGCCCAGAAAATATCTTGCATAAAAATTCACCAACACCATTAGAATTGTGAATTTTTAGCATAGTGAGTCTGTTTCTGTCTCATTAATGTCTTATGTATATCTGTATGTTTGTCTAGGTCATGTGTATGTCCGAAAACAAAATACTCACTCAGTGTTTTGACAGAGAAGAGCTTACAGACAAGAAACGTCCAGAAACGGTAAAGCACGTTTGTTACCGTAAATAAACATACAGGGAATTATTTTCACAGTTTGAATTGGTAATGTACATGTGTTTATAACACCATGTATTATAGATATACATTTCATAAATATTTCTTCTGTTTTATATGTTATACTGTATATTGTCGCAATATACATGTTATATATAGCTTCTGTTTTATTAAATGTAACCCTGTCTGTGAAATTCAGGCTAAAGTCTCATAATCTAATCATAATGTAAAGTTTGATTTCAATTATTTATTTCACTTTAACTCATTCCCCGCCAGCCATTTTTTTGAAAAGTTGCCCGCTAGCATATTTTGTGATTTTCACAAAAGTTTCACAAAATGCCTGTCAGGTAAATTTTCTTCTAAAAATATATAAACATACAAATATATTAAATGAAAGAACAGACCCTCTGTTTCACACAAACAAACAAACAAAACAAGAAAAAATATCTATATAACTCTTAAATATGGGTATTTTTTCTTTAAAAAAACTTTTTATGCAAAAAATTTTCTTTTAATTGACTAAATAACTCTACGACGAGTACTAAATGAGATAACTCATCAATGGCGGGGAAAGAGTTATTTTTAATCTTTGACATGACCTTACTCAGTTAATATTAAAGATGTCAAAGTTATATTTTTCCAAAATGTAGATGAGTTTAAAATGACTTTAGCTGGGTTTTCACAGGGTAACATATGTTTCTACTGTCTGTATTTGCATTAAAGCCGCTTTACAACAATGCAAATTATGAAAACCGCTAGAGAAAAAAATTGAATCTGCCTGTCCATCCATCCATCTACTTGTTTTTAAACATTTTATTAACCATAAGTTATAGCAGCTCTTCTCCGAAGTCTCATTCACTCAGGAATCATAATTCAGATTTAATCCAGAGCCAATCGTGTTTTAATTATGTGATTTTACATTTAAAGTTGAATTAGCGGCATTCATTTTTGTATATAGTCTTTCAGGGCAAAATGGTTGTTTTTACAGTTAAACTTAATAACTTTAAAAGAAAGATTTGTTTGTAAATCCGCCATTTATACATGAAGCTCAGAAACTTGGCCTCCGTCCATGAGATTGAGAATCTCTGCTTGTCACCCACACTGTAAGGAATGCCCTGATACTGTGGTACCCCCTTGTGACTGCGTAAACCAGCATCCATCCCCCCAAGCCCACTTTGCAGATCCCCATTGGCTGAATGTGGGTGGGCTGCTGTTATTGAGTTGTTTGCTTGCATTGTTGACCGCTGGTCTCTTCACATTGTCACTGCCTGGCTGGACAGGCACACTGGGACTTCTGTGTACTCATTTCTCACTGCTCATCTCATTTCTCATCCCATCACTCCGCTGGCTCGCCGCAACCAGGCAGCGACGCAGTTCAAGAACAGTCTGGCGAAGTTGATGGAAATCCTGATGTCTAAGGATCCGTCGTACGTGCGCTGCATCAAACCAAATGATGCCAAGCAAGCAGGTTTGTGACATTTGGTTTGGTTTTTCGTGTTTAGTTCTGTTCGGGATGGTTATTTTTATATCAGTGGTACTGTCAACTGTACCATGATATGATGATTGTATCAGATGGTAAAACTCTGGTATACCATAGTACTAGTACTAAATGGCTATCATATCTATGTAGCATACTGTTTATGTTGTATTCCAACGTATTTAAAAAGCCTTTAAAAATGTTTTTTTTCGGATTTAGCACTGAAAAGCAACAGATGATGGCTCAAAAAAAAAGCAATAAAATGCAAATAAATAATGAAACTGTATTATGATATAAACTAATTTCTTTACCACTATGCACACTAAAATTTATTTATTTTGTTTGATAATTGTAATTCATATGACAATCAGATCTTTTCCTGTGCATTTGCTTATGTGACCCAAAGTCACATTTGCCTTTTTTAATTTTACAAATCACAATTGAACTGAAATATTTCCTTCCTCTCTCTCTTGTTACAGGGCGTTTTGATGAGGTTCTCATCAGGCATCAAGTGAAATATCTTGGTCTGATGGAGAACCTTCGAGTGAGGAGAGCTGGCTTTGCATACCGCCGTCGCTATGAGACCTTTTTACAGAGGTTAGCATCATCCTACTGAAAGTAACTGGCATAGGTTCAATTCACAATTTTGTTTTATATCCTGGTCTGTTACTGGCATAAACTGGTTGTTGTACAATTACCATTGACCAGCATATTGATGCCCATAACATACTTTGTGCCGGTAACCAGCAATAAATTTAACCAGTTTTAATGGTTCACCAGCTGAATTACCTTAGATGGTGTATGCTGTTTTTCAGCTCGTTCGCACAAAAATGTTGCTTATGTTATGTAAAATTTCTTACTTTCTAATCCTCTTTTGAGAACTGGGCACTTCCTTTAAGTTTCCAGTGATAAAGTAGGTCAAAGAGTTAAAGCAGGTTGTGAAAAATTATTCTTGCTTAAAGGTGCATTGTGTAACTTTTAGAAGAATCTCTTGACAGAAATGCAATATAATATATGTAACTATATTGTTAGTGATGTATGAAGACCTTACATAATAAACTGTATTGTTTTTATTACCTTACAATGAGCCGTTTTTATCTCCATACACCTTACATGGAATTTGCCGTCATGTTTCTACAGCAGCCCTAAACTGACAAATTGCTTTATTGTGCGCGTCTCGTCCCTACGTTGTCTTAGACAATTAAATGTTTGTCCTGTGGCGGCTACCATATGCGTTTGAAATTGAGGGGTGAGTGGTTGGTTGCAGTTCGCAATCTCACCACTAGATGCCGCTAACATGTACACACACCACCTTTAATCCTTTTTCATGTTATGTTGGTATTTTATTCTGTTTCAGGTATAAATCCCTGTGTCCTGACACCTGGCCAAACTGGGATGGTCGTCCGGTGGACGGAGTGTCCACACTTGTAAAGCATCTCGGCTACAAGCCTGAGGAGTACAAACTTGGCAGGTTGGTAAACTAAAATCAGAAAAATGTCATCAGAACAAAAGGCAAAAAGTTACAAATCATATACATTTCTGTAGTGAAAGAAAATGTATCTTGTTAAGATTTGGATTAGGGTTGTCAAACGATTTATCGCGACTAATAGCATGCAAAATACAAAAGAAAAGTATTGGTTTGCATAATATTATAAACGGTTTCATCAGACGCACGTGGGGTGAGGTGATACGCGTCTGGTCCGAACTTTACTTCTGGTTTAAGTTTTTTTTAATGGTCTGACTAGTTGCTAAACTGAACTCTTAAACAAATACCTAGTCGAAAATAACAAATGTTTTGATTTCCTAGTTAATCTATGTGTTGTTTATTTAGCTTGTTATATAAATAAACTACGTTTAAAGTACGTTGTTGTTATTTATTCTTAGCGGAGTTTACCGGAAGTTACGTGTTGACCACGAAAACCGCTTGTTTATGTTGTTACGGCTGAAACAGTCTATATGTGTACTGTGTGTAATTTTTGTATATATAAACACACATACATATAGATTAAAAAATATATATATTTATTTATCAATTTCTTAATATAAATACTAGTGCTGGGCAAAGATTAATTGCGAATAATCGCATACAAAATAAAAGTTTGTTTTTCCATAATCTATAAGTGTGTTCTGTGTGTAATTATTATGTGTATATATAAATACACGCACATTCATGTATGTATTTAAGAAACATTTACGTGTGTGTGTGTGTGTGTGTGTGTGTGTGTGTGTGTGTTTGTGTGTGTTTGTGTGTATGTGTATATATATATATAACGATTAATCGTGTGTCCCATTAAAAATGCCTGTCTGAAATCAATTCTGTGTTTCATGCACAGCTTGTGCGTATACTACGGCATTTGGTCAGTAAGAAGTCCTTATCAATCTAAAATCATTATGATTCGGAGTCGTTTATAACGTGCATTTAAAAAAGCAACACTCGTAAAACAAAATCATTCACAATATTCTTTATTATCATGAAAATACCTGCAACAATTTGAAGAACAGCGATATAAATATTCCTGTAGACATTTTCTGGAATAGCATTTGTAATGCTGCTACTTCTGTGGCACAAAGGGTGTTTCTGCACGAGAGTGCCCCCTGGTTTTTGGATGTGCTGGGATTTCACCGTAATTTCATTTAAATTCATCAATTGAGAAAACACGCATTTGCACGGTTAATCGGTACACCCCTAATATATATTTAGTTATATTTTTATATATTCTATATTATTTATAAACAAAAAAGGATTTATAAATAAAAATGTTCTGAAATATTTATGTGTGTGTGTGTGTGTGTGTGTGTGTGTGTGTGTGTGTGTGTGTGTGTGTGTGTGTGTGTGTTTAAATATACATAATAATTAACTACAGTAAACTATGCAAAAAAGCACTTTTATTTTGTATGTGATTAATCGCGATTAATCTTGGCCCAGCACTATGATATATAATTTTAGTTATATTTAATAGAAAAAACACAACATAACATTTACATGTGTGTTTTTTATATTTATTTGAATGTTTGTGTATTTAATATACATAATAATTACACACCGTACACCTGCATATATTTTAAAAAACTTTTATTTTGTCCCCCTGCCCCTCCACCTTCATCCGACCTAACGGCTGATGATTTTGCTTCCTTCTTTGTGAAGAAAACGAAAACTATTAGCAGTCAGTTCTCCGAGCCGCCGCTTCTTGCGCATTCTCAAATCCCTGAGACATGCTCCCTTCCCTCCTTCTCTCTCCTATCCGAAGCAGATGTTTCCAAGGTCTTGGCTTCTAATCATCCGACTACCTGCCCGCTAGATTCCATACCCACCCATCTTCTCCAGGCCATCTCTCCGTCTGTTATCCCTGCTCTCACTCACATTATCAATTCATCCCTTTCCACTGGCACCTTCCCTGTAGCATTTAAAGAGGCCCGGATAACCCCGTTGCTGAAGAAACCCACTCTCAATCCTGCTATGCTAGAGAACTACAGACCCGTTTCTCTTCTTCCCTTCATTTCCAAGACTCTTGAACGCATTGTGTTCAACCAGCTCTCCACTTTCTTCACACAAAATAACCTCCTGGATAGCAATCAGTCTGGATTCAAAAGTGGTCACTCCACTGAGACTGCGCTGCTATCAGTCATTGAGGCCCTAAGGCAGGCAAGGGCAGCCTCCAAATCATCTGTGCTGATCTTACTGGATCTATCTGCAGCTTTTGACACCGTCAATCACCGCATCCTCCTGTCGACTCTCATGTCTATGGGTGTCACTGACACAGCGCTTTTATGGTTCAAGTCGTACCTCTCAGATAGGTCATTTCGGGTATCCTGGAGAGGTGACGTCTCCGAACCCCAACGTCTAGATACCGGGGTCCCTCAAGGCTCTGTGCTTGGACAGCTGCTCTTTTCGATATACATGACATCCCTGGGCTCTGTCATTCGGAAACATGGCTTTTCCTACCACTGCTATGCAGACGACACTCAACTCCACTTGTCGTTCCACCCTGATGATCCTATGGTTTCTGCCCGCATCTCGGCATGCCTGAGGGACATCTCACTCTGGATGAAGGATCACCATCTCCAGCTTAACCTTGCGAAGACAGAACTGCTTGTCATATCATCCGATCCAAAGATTCAGCACAACTTTTCCATTCAGCTAGGTTCCTCGACCATCACGCCTTCCAAGACGGCCAAAAACCTGGGAGTGGTCATTGATGATCGGCTTAGCTTCACGGAGCATGTTGCCAGCACCGCTCGCTCTTGTAGATTCATCCTCTACAATATTTGGAAAATTAGACCTTTCCTAGATGAGCATGCTACGCAGGTCCTGGTCCAAGCTCTTGTCCTGTCCAGGCTGGACTACTGCAATGCGCTACTGGCAGGACTTCCAGCCTGCACGACCAAACCCTTACAGATGATTCAGAACGCAGCGGCAAGAGTGGTCTTCAATGAGCCAAAGAGGGCGCACGTCACTCCTCTCTTTGTCAAGTTACACTGGCTTCCTATAGCAGCCCGCATCAAATTTAAGGCTCTGCTCCTGGCCTTTAAAACCACCACTGGGTCAGCACCCCCTTACCTTCGCTTGCTTATAGAGCCTTATGTACCCTCTCGATCACTGCGCTCTGCCACCGAGCGACGACTTGTGGTACCATCTCAAAAAGGGAAGAAAACACTAACGCGTACCTTCTCAGGAACTGTCCCACAACTGTGGAATGATCTGCCGGTCGTGACACGATCAGCTGACACTGTAGCTGTCTTTAAGACTCGGCTAAAAACCCATCTCTTCCACCATTACCTAACTTCCTAATTACAGATTTACTATCTTTATTTAGTTACCCTTCTCTTTATCTCTTTCTCTATCTACCTTCCTCTTTATCTAAAAAAAAAAAAAAAAACTACTAACATACCCTTGGCTATGTATATTGTGTTGGACTTGATGAGACTATTTCCAGTGCACTTATGTATTGCTGTCTTATGTTGCCATAATTGCTTCTATTGTTTACCTCACTTGTAAGTCGCTTTGGACAAAAGCGTCTGCTAAATGACTAAATGTAAATGTAAAATGTAAATGTATACATACAATAATCTTTATTAATTGTTTGAAAGCCCTAGTTTGCATGGATGTTCAGAAAGTCAAATTATTAATTGAACTGTATTTAAATCACAATTTTAATTTTTGCTTTTTTTGTGCTAAAGGACCAAAATCTTCATCCGTTTCCCCAAAACCTTGTTTGCAACTGAAGATGCGCTTGAAGTCAGAAAACAAAGTCTTGGTATGAGCCATGTTTAAACATTTGTTACTAAAAATATCTTGTATAAACCTTCACTGGATGATCTTCCTCAATCTCCTTTCTGTATCCTTTCAGCTACCAAACTGCAGTCATCCTGGAAAGGCTACACTCAGAAAACAAAATACCGGAAAATGCGACAATCAGGTACGTTTTTTTATTTGTATGTATTTCTTTTTAATAAAAATTTAATGTAGCAATTAAAAAGATAACTGATTGTTTTTTTTTGTCCACAGCTGTCCTGGTCCAAGCTTGGTGGAGAGGAATTCTGGCCCGGAGGGAAGCAAAACGTAGAAGAGCCGCTGCCGATACCATCCGCAGGTCTGTATACATGACTACTAGACCGAGCCGAACATGTAGTACCAGATAAATCTGATACTGTGACTGTTGTGCGCTCATGATAGCTTTTATTTTCTGGGGATCTCCATGTATGTGCATCATTTTAGGTTCATCAAAGGCTTCATGTATCGCCACCAACCACGTTGCCCAGAGAACGAGTACTTCCTGGACTACGTTCGTTACTCATTCCTAATGAACCTACACAGGAACCTGCCTAAAACAGTTTTGGATAAAAGCTGGCCAACACCCCCTCCTCCCCTCATCGAGGTAGGACACGATTCACAAATCAGTCTAAAATGTCATGAATTTTTCGAGAGATTTCACTTTGCCTTTTGTTCACAGGCTTCAGAGCATCTTCGCAAGCTGTGCATGCAGAACATGGTGTGGAAGTACTGCAAAAATATCAACCCAGAATGGAAGCACCAGGTGTGACATTTGATGTAAAACTTTACGAGTACATTTCATTGATTCACGGTTGGGCAGCTGAAAGTTATTAAGCGTTATTGTTTGCTACTGCAGTTGGAGCAGAAGATGGTTGCAAGCGAAATCTTCAAGGACAAGAAGGACAATTATCCACAAAGTGTCCCGAAACTTTTTGTGGGCACGAGACTTAGTGAGTTTTCAATCTTTTAAAGCTCAAGCATATCGACTCCATTTTCTGTCGTGTTGTGTATTTTGATTTGTTTTCTCTACGTGTGTGACTGTGCAGATGGAGAGGAAATAAACCCTAAAGTGCTTCAGGCTATAGGAAATGAGAAGATGAAGGTGAGTGTCAACAGTTTGAACCTAAATTTGACAGATGCTCAAACTAAAGTTCCTCTCTTCATAGTACACCTTATTCAGTAGATTTGTAGCTTTGCTATCGTGAGCTAAAGCTCATCTGTTCATCCTCACAGTATGCGGTTCCAGTCACTAAGTATGACAGAAATGGATACAAAGCTCGCAACCGACAGCTTTTACTGTTGTCTGACAGCGCAGTCATTGTGGAGGAGGCCAAGTTGAAACAGCGAATCGATTACAGCACATTGAAAGGTGAGGAAGGAGAAGGATGAAGAAGTAAAAGTAATAAAAGAGATTGTTACAAAATATGACTTTTTCTGGTTTATCTGTAGGGATTTCTGTAAGCTCTCTGAGTGATGGAATATTTGTTCTCCATGTTGCCTCTGAAGACAATAAGCAGAAAGTAAGTGTGTTCAAAATTAGTGAACTTTTTTCATCATAAAGACAATACTGTTTGTGCTGCCAGCTAAATGCATGATGGGAATTTTCTTTGAAGTCCCAATGAAACGGAAATAGCGATTGCCTCAACATTATTATTCATGAAACTTCCAAATAGGGCAAAAATAGACCATTTAATTCAAAGGACAAATCCTAGAGTTATAAATGGACATGTTAAAACGTTTCTGGATCATTTTTGCACTTAATAAAGTTACATAACTTCTATGTAAATATCAAAGAACAGTTTAACATATTATTTTAATGCATTCTTTGGCACCTTGTTTTTTCAACATGAAGAATGAAAAAAAAATGTACCTTGTCTTTCTTGAATAACACTAGTCTACCCGCATTCACGAACTTATGAAAAGTGCTAGACATTCTGAACGTCTCCGTTTCATAGAAATTCCTCCTTTAGAAATGTCCACCAGAAAATGGCCCAATCTGAACAACGGATACATATTACATAAAATGCATCCCACTCCCCCCGCCCATTTGCATAAATCCGGCATCTCGCCTCCAATGGGAAGTAAATTGCACCAATGTTTGCGAAGTTCAAGGCGAAATGGCGAGTCGCATTTGAAGGTGTGTTCTTCTATCTGTAAAATTTTGGTCTGTCCGTGTTTTGAAGACGGCGAAGTTTACATTCTTTAGAGTGGCAATAAAGGCAGCTAATCAGCGTCAAGTGCTTGCCTTTCATAATGAGGTTGCCAGTTAAGCCCGAAGGGATGCCAAATAGGTGCAAAATATGCGTTTAAAACCCCCTCAGCGCAGACTGCTGGTAGGCAGTACACGCGTGTAACCACAGTAGCAGCGCGACTGTCAAAGAAGAAGCTTGGCAAGTTAACCCACAAACGAAGAAGAAACAGCAACTTGTTGTGTATAATTTGAGAAGACCAGCAATGATGGAAGTAAATAAACAGCGACTTTTGTTGCAGTTTGAGTTAAATCACTCCTCAACTTGGCCATCCTTTGTTTTCACCGTCGCAAACGGAAATACCTATGACGCAGTTTTTTTACCTGACAGGAGAGGTTCTGGTGGACCAATCACAGCGGTCTGCGTAGAACTGACCCGCTGTTAAAATTTTTGCGAGGTGCGTGTCAGGCTACGCAGAGCTACGCACAGGCTACGGATAGCATACGCAAAATTATGCACGACTGTAAATCGGGCTTAAAATATCTTTCTGAGAGAGGTTTTTAGAAAGGCATTACAGACCCAACCAAAATTTAGTTGTCTACATATCACAGAACAAGGATAAATACCCTGTTCAATCATTCTATGTCACCTTTAAGAATAATGTGACTTATAGTTAAGAGTGATACAGATTTTTTTTTAAGCAATACAGATTTGTGTCAAGATTAATGCTAATTTTCTTTCAGAGTTATGTCAATTTTCTTTGAGAGTTCATTTGTGAATTTTGTGTTGCTGATTTGTGATAGCAATTTGTTTAGAGAGTGATGCAAATTTTATTTAAGAGTGATATGCCTAGCAAGCAATAGCTGTCTTTTCACCATCTAGGTTAACTATAGACCCGATATAGTAACCTGCTTCTAGCCAAAATAAACTTGAATTTGGTTACATGTCGTTTTTACCCAAATAACTTGTGAGATGTATGATATTCTGTCATGTAAGCAAAGTCGACAGTGAATCCTAGGTGTTTGGTTTCATTTATTTATATAATTTTATTTATTTTTGGGCTATGGTTAAACATCTCTCTTCACTGACAGCCTAAATTTTGCGTTGTTCTAGCCTAGATGTCTGGGCTGTGTTTTGACAGCTACTAAACGTCTTTTAAATGCAAAATTTCTTGCTGGGTGGATTTTTACCGAGAGTGATCCAAAACATTTTTTAAATGAGGTGAATATTCTTTGAGAGTAATGCAAATTTGTATTAAAATTTATGCAAATTTTTTAGCGATGTGAATTTATTTGAAAGTGCTGTGAGTTTTCTTTGAGTAATGCGATTGTTTTTTGAAAGTGATGTGAATATTATTTGATCTGAAACTTGTTGGTGTCACAGGGGGATGTTGTGCTTCAGAATGATCATGTCATTGAGACGTTAACCAAAGTGGCTATCTGTGCTGACAAGATCAACAGCATTAACGTTAACCAGGGAAGGTAAGTCGCAGGTGCAAAATGACCATATACCTTATGTTGTACCTACATGACACACTGAATATGTTTATTAATAAATAATAACACAGTTTATAAGTTATACCCACATAAACAACTTTTTTTGTGAACAGTATAAAATTCAATGTGGCACAAGGAAAAGAAGGGATCATAGATTTTACATCTGGATCAGAGATGCTGATAGCCAAGGCTAAGAATGGACACCTTGCAGTGGTAAACATCTATCTATCTATCTATCTATCTATCTATCTATCTATCTATCTATCTATCTATCTATCTATCTATCTATCTATCTATCTATGTACCTATCTATGCATCTATCTATGTATCTCTATGTCTACCTCCCTGTCTGTTTGTGTTTCTGTGTAATATACTTAAGTATGATGTTTCTTATTTTTCAGACGGCCCCTCGCCTAAACTCAAGATGATGGACACGTCATGACCAAGCACTTCCTATCCTCTCACAGGATTTCCCAGAGTTCATCAATCACATGACTACAGGCGGAGCTTCTCTCCACCAATCAGATGCCAGCTAGCTGCACCAAAGGCCTCTGCTTTTAGTTGTGAAAATCTAGCAACCTTATTTATGATTTGGGGGATTAATACTGTTTTATGAATATTATGATTTTATATGTTGAAACCAAGAAATAACAATATACGTGCATTTTTTCTGCACTCTTGCTAGCTTATTTGGGGAATATTGATTTGTGGTTAGAGAAGATGATCTCAGATGGCTAATAAGGAAAATCAGGGTTCATAGTAGTTATTAGCTTTGGTTCTCTTTATGTTCACCAATGATTTATTTTCCGTGGTTTTTGTGATCTGCTCAAGCAGGCTTTTAATGATTTACCATCCCTGTAACATGCACAATACTTACACATCAGTTTAAAGTTCATAGGAAAGGTATTATTTACTTTTTGTTGCTTGCTTTAAGATGAACAGCAATCAAAAAATAGGGTTAAAGTTATTCTACACAACATTTCAACAAATCTCTCAAATCTAATATGTTATTAATATTGGTTGGTTGTAAAATGAGGCTTGAATTGTAGAGAGTGTATGCCAAGTGCATTGAGGGTATGCGTCATGTACAAAGTGGTTCCTAAATGGTAATGTTGATGAAAACACAACGAAACCCATGTTATTACATTCTGATTCATTTACCATTTCTTTTTAATTGTAAGATGTTTAATTTAATACAGAGTTAAATAAAAGTAGCAGTAAGTGACAATGAAGGTATAAAGATCTACAGCTCTCGGCTCAATCCCAAATCTGTGCCTCGAAATGTTATTTGATATTCGGTTTTAAAGATGAGAAATATGTTGCCAATTTTGTAGGAATGGGAAGAAATCCAATAATTGACACGAGGTTGGAACGAAGGTTTTTCCTTGCACACTCCAGAGAGGAATAGGCATTGTCCTCTTAATACACTGGACACCAAGTAATATTTCTATTAATGCCATTTTCCCATCTTATCACTTCACCAACCTTATGGAAAACAAGTAAGAAATTTAGCAGATTTATTATTGTAAGAAACGTTGTTAGCTTTACATTTAGTGAACTTAAAAATATGTAACTTGGCTTAAATATGTTTTAATATGTTTTTTTCTGAGGCAGTTTGTGTATATGTAGATATAAAAATATCGAAGCACTACTGTTCACAAACCAAATGTAAATGTTATTTCAAAAGCAAGTTAAAATTTGCCATGTTATTTTCTTGCACTATAAGATTCCATGCACCTGTAAACTCCTCACAGCACAAATATTGTACGTTGCCTTGATGCCAATATTGTTCAAAGAAAGATGTTTAGTGAAACATTGAGCGTGTGCCTTTCATGTAGCCTCATAGAGAGGATTTATGCTTAAAAACTGAAACACTGTAAAAATACACCTGTTAAATGCTCTCGTATAAGTGCCGCATTTAATATATGTAGAACAAACTTATATTTTTTATTTACCTTTATAAAATACTCCAATACCGTTCACACCTACTCTTTGCCCATCTGTTTCTTACTGCATACTTGTGTTTTTGTTTTATAAAGTTTGCTTAATGTAAGTACCTGGAACAAAGTCTGTCATTGGAAAGCAAACTGACAATGTATCCGAGCATATTAAAGATGATTAAAAGCTCTGTATTTTTTGAGTGTTATTGAGAAAATTGATTATCTGATTTATTTTATTGTTTAAGGTATACCACATCATATGTGTTTCCCTAATGGATAGACTTCAAAGTCATTAACATGCTTACAAGGCAGGTAAAGGTTAGTGAAAATGTGTTAAAGTATTATAAGCTAAAACAGGCTAGTTAGCTGGAAAGATATTTTTGAAATCAAATTTTTATAAAACATTAAAGATGAAAACAAAATAAACAGTCCTGCTAAAAGCAGAGGTGGACACTACTTAAGTATTTTAGTTACATTTTCCAAGCATCTGTGCTTTATCAGAGTGTTTGTCTTTGGAAAATTTTGACTTCACTACATTGCATACTGTTTATTCCTTTATATCGCATATTAGAATTTATTTAAAAGGGACATTTCACAAGACGTTTTTTAAGATGTCAAATAAATATTTGGGTTCCTAGAGTACACACGTGAAGCGCAAAATATTATTTAGATAACTTATTATAGCAAGTAAAAAAAAATCACTTTATAGGTGTGCAAAAATGTGCTGTTTTGGGTGTGTCATTTAACATGCACATAAGCTGATCACTGTACTAAATGGCTGTGGCGTGGTTGGATAGTGCAGATTAAGGGGCGGTATTATCCCCTTCTGACATCACAAGGGGAGCCAAATTTCAATAAACTATTTTTTCACATGTTTGCAGAAAATGGTTTACCAAAACTAAGTTACTGGGTTGATCTTATTCACATTATCTAGGTTGATAAAAGCAATGGGCCCCAATTATAGCACTTAAACATGGAAAAAGTCAGATTTTCATGGTATGTCCCCTTTAATACCTGATAACATTAAAATATTGTGTTTTTTCATGATTAAAAGTACTACATGTTTAATGTAGGCTACTTAAATATTAATTGTAAAACAAAACTTGTATTTATGAAATGTGGTGGAGTAATATTTCTTTTGGATATATGTATATTTTCCTAAGAAAAACTAATAAAATACAAATACTTGAAAATTATTTTTAAGTAGAATGTAAAATACTGAAGTACTATCCACCTCTGGCTAAAAGACAAATCATTACTGATTTCCATTACAAACACCATGAATAATATCAACTGTACCATTGAAACCATCACAATTTCCCTTATGTAGGTCTTAGTCCAGTATTTAAAGGTGCTCTATGGTTCCCATCTGCCAGATAACATCCCACCAGAACCACAGAAACCATTCCCAATAAAACAAAATAATTCCCATTATAACTATTAAAGCCATTATAATTTTTCTAGCTGTTTCCCAATGCGGATTATGAACTAAAGGCTAATCTAAAAAATGTGAAGTGAAGGTCTGAAGAGAAAATATTGAGTATAGTGAACAGAAACCTGTTACAATAAAGAAGACAATTCAGAGAACTGGGCGGGGATTCTTCGCTTTATTTTTACTTCTACTATTGCCCAACGAAGTCAAGTGACTCGAGGAGATCGCACACAATCGGTCTTTCCGACGTTTTGTTTATACAGTAAGGATATTTTTTATACTTTAAGCCTTTATACGCTTGTAGTCAGGTAGAAGGTAGTCTAACGTTTTGCTTATATGTATAATCGTTTTAGTATATTTACTTAAAATTAAGTTTTACGCGTAGTTTCAGTTTCACTGGCAGTCAGTCTGGCATTGAATGAGGACAACCGTCGGGAGATTACGGAAGTGTGGGCATGGCGCGTGTGACTTTGAGGGTTTTATTAATTTATTAATTTTAATAACTCGATTATATCCACATTTGGACACATTAGTAGACCCGCTGAATGAAAAAGAAACATTTTGAAGATGGCTGATGGGCCATGTAGCGCTGAGATCCAACGGCGACGCGTGGAGCTGGTGGAGAACTGCAGCAAACATCTGACGCGTCTGCTCGACGTGCTGTTTAACGTGGGCGCGATCACAGAAGAAGACGTCAGCCTGGTTGAAGGTTCGAGTCAGGGGGGTGAAAGAGAGTGTTTGAGGGCTCTTCTGGATGTCCTAAACGGGAGAGGAGAAGAATCATGTAGGGCGTTCCTATACATCCTACCAAGTGTTCAGGAAGACACTGACTTTCCTGCAAAACCTGGACAGGCAGACCATATTAAAAAGCATAAGGATATTCTGGCCCGGCAGAACTGCCTGGTGGATTACCTGACCAACAGAGGTCAGGGTTCAAATCAGGCTGGGTCGTTGACTGATATAACTTTCTCAAGACAGGCCGGTTTCGCCGTGCCCTTTCAATACAGACACGAGGCAGCCGGGGTGGGAGATGCTTTCAGGTCACGTGGTGGGGATGAGATGTGTGTTTTCAGGGATTTGTACGACAACCTGCTGTCCGCCTTGACGAGCGGTGTGAACATGCTGTCGGGGGTCGCCGGTAGTGGGAAAACCACTGTGGTGAGGCGGCTGGTCCGAGAATGGGCATCGGAGCCAATCTCCAGCAAGATTATGTTATCCCTGTCCTTTCGGGAATTAAACCTTATTACTCAAGAGCAGAGCTTCCTGGAACTTCTCTCGGACCACTACAGCCATTTGAAACCCATTCTGCATGGTTTGCTGACCTCAAACCCGGCACAGTTGATACTCATCTTGGATGGCCTGGATGAATTCTGTCACCCTCTTAATTTCGAAAACACCCCCAAGTGCTCGGACCCCGAGCGGGTGCAGACCATACAAGCCATTGTGGTGAATTTGATCAAGGGCAATCTGCTTCCAGGGGTGTCCATTTTCATCACCTCCAGGCCTCATGCCGTCTCCAAAGTGCCTCCGGTCTTGGTCAGTCAGTTTTACAGCCTGTTGGGTTTCTCAGTGGCTCAGCAGAAGCAATACTTTGAGCAGAACTGCAGTTCTCTGGAGGCCGCTGCTTCGGTTTGGGCATCCGTGTCGAATCATAAGCCCCTCTTACTTATGTGCCACATTCCTGCATTTTGCTGGATTGTGTCCACTGCGTTAAATGATGGCAGCTCCTGCCTTTATAGTGACACTGTGGTGGTGACCGATGACAAGGTCAATGAAACAAACTCTGATCAATTATCAAACAACTCAAAACCGGTGACGGTCACCGAGATATATTGCTGCTTTGTTAAATCCATCTTGCTCTTCCACGTGCAGGGCCGTACAGAAGCCTCCCATCTCACCAGGCTCCAGCACGCCCCTGGCGTCCTAAGTGAAACGCAGCCTGTGCTCAGAAGCTTGGGAGCTATGGCCTTCAAAAGTCTGCTTGAAAGACGCTTTATCTTCAACAGCTCGGATTTGAGCTCTTTCAATTTGGCTAGCACCAACCTCTCGCAGGCGTTCCTCATAGAGACCTTCAAAGAAGATCGGGCCTCGCTTACTTTCGAAAAGGCCTTCCATTTTGTCCACACCAGTGTGCAGGAGTTTATGGCTGCCCTCTACTATGTTTACCAGTCACTCTCGGGTTCAGATCCCTTTGCAGGGCTCAAACCAGACACCAGCTATCTTAGATCAGTGTGTAAGCAGGTGGCATCAGCAGCTACTAAACTCAGCAGACCCCATCGTCTTTTCCACAGACATATTAAGAAGGGGCTTCGCTGTGGTGAACGAACTCAGTCTGGACATATGGATCTTTTCAGCAGGTACTTAAAAAAGCTGCATAGCTCCAAGTCACTTATTTACTTTTTTTTAGGTGTTCAATCAGTGTGCCTTATTTTGATTGGTTTATCAGCATTTTTAATGGATTGAACCACAAAACCTGTGATGTCCATTTCAGTGGACACAGGGTCTGAAGGGGTTAAAAAAGACTATAGTATATATAATACTATAGTACATTTCCTAGATACTATAGTGCTTAGTATAGGCTACTACAGTCTACAAGACTTTGCTATAAAAAATACTATAGCGTACTTTTTTGCTTTCACATTTCATAACATACCTTTTTATATACTCGTGCAGGTTTGTATGTGGCCTGTTGGTTCCTACAACACGCTCAATCCTAAATGGATTTTTCCCTGACGGGCCCCGGACGCACCTGCTCCGCTGTCAACCCTCTCTAGACCGGACTCCTGTTTTTTTGCTCCATCTGTTATACTCCCAGCTCCGGAAAAGCACCCTCAGTCCGGAAAGGCAGGTGAACGCTTGTCACTGCCTATATGAGGCCCAAGACCCCGGCTTATCGCAGCGGCTGCAGGGCTGGATGAAAGTCCTTTCACAGCAGGCCTCAGATCAGTCGGGTGCAATGAACAAGGATTGGAGTGAGCTGGCTTTCCTGTTACAGCTGTGCCCAGAACTGCAGGTTTTAAATTTGGACGCTCAGGGTCTCAATGCAGAGGGCCTGCGCATGCTGCTACCGGTTCTTCCTCTCTTCACAACAGTCAGGTAAGTGCATTGTAAACATATTAACTATAAACTGTAATTTTGTGATATTTATTGTGTCTTTTGCATCTTAAGCTTGGGTCAGAATCCGTTGGGCCCAGAAGGGGCAGCTGTCTTATCCCTCGCTTTGCAAAACCCAGACTGTTGCATTCAGCGGCTGTGGTAAGTTGGCATTAAAAGTGCCTGAATAGAGAATTGAAGTGGCGGCCGGTGACTTCTTTTTCGAGAGTGCACGATGCGAAGTTTGCCCATTATGTATTTAGCCCGTCATGTGTGTGGCTCGTCATGTCAAAATATGTGTCTGCTGCAGACGCGTCTGAAGGGTTTATGATAAAAGTGATGCTCGCGTTTGTCGCTTAATCTCATGTGTAATCAGAGTTTAGTGTTAAGATAGTGTCTTGGGAGTATTTTGTGAACGTTAGCGTCTCTTTTATCATAAACCCTTTTGACACGTGTGCAGCAGACACGTATTTTGACAAGACACATGATGCACATGGTTAACATGATGCAACAAACACATATTTTGACATCACGAGCAAAATATATTGCACTACAAACACATATTTTGAATTCTTGCCCCTCGAGAGAGAAGTCTCTGGCCACCACTGAAAATGCTACAGTATACAGTGCAAAAAATTACTTTATTACATAGTATTTTCGTCTTGTTTTTAGTAAAAATATCAAGAAAATCTTAAATTACGATGCATTTTCTTGATGAGAAAAATTACCTAGGAAAATAAGTTTAGTTTTTAGACAAAAATGATAAAATTTAAGAGAATTTGTGCGTAAAACAAGCAAAAAAAAATCTGCCACTGGAATAAGAAAGATTTTCTTGAATTAAGTGTTTATGAAAAAAAGTAAACTTATTTCAAGAATATTTTTTCTATTCCGTTGGCAGATTTGATTTTTTTTTTTTTGCTTGTTTTTAAGCACTAACTTATCTAAAGTTTATATTTTTTTCCTAGACTTATTTTCCTTGGCCCTTTTATCAAGAAAATACATCTTAATTTAAGAATTTTTTGATATTTTTACTGAAAACAAGACAAAAATACTAAGTAAGAGAGTCATTTTTTGCAGTGTACTTATGTGTGTTTAATTAATTAAAGGGTGGTTGCAACTGGACTCGGCTGTGAGGGCCTGAAGATCCTTGTAGAGGCGCTGAAAGAAAATCGTACTGTGACAGATCTCAGGTGAGGTGTAGAAATGATGTTGAGTTAATCGATCAGTGTCATCATGTGTCTAAACTCATCATATCAATCTCATCTTTTTAGAATGGCCATTAATAAAATTGGAGATGATGGTGCCGGTCATCTCGCAGAACTGCTGAAAACAAATAGCACATTGACAGATATCAGGTAAAACAGACTTCTATGCCCTTCCATACAAGTATGTGTAAGGATAATGCTAAATGCATTTTTTACATTTTACATACAGACTTCGTGACAACCTGGTAACAGACAAAGGTGCAGAACTGCTAGTAGAAGCCCTCAGTGAGAACACTACATTACAGTACCTGTGGTATGAACCATTATGAATGATGTAATCATTATGTTTCTCTACACTGTACAAGGGGGTACCTAATGTTTTCTTTGTTTATCACAGGTTGTTCGACAACAAGTTTTCCAAAGATGGAGTAAAGAAGCTACAAGAATTTGCAAAAATGAGACCCAATCTTGACATTAAAGTCTGTGTCTGATACACAACCAATCAGGAATATCATGGATCATGCTGTCCTTGAAACATGCCACTCTTTTAAAATGGCAAATGCACTGATTAACTGATCCAATGAACTACTTTATATTACTGCCATCTACTGGACTGTAATGGACTTTTATTCAGTAAGTGTATTTAAAACTGTCTGTGATCATTCAGACGGTGCTGCTTTCTGCACTTTATACAATTTAGACTTTTTTTGTACTACTTTTCCTGTAAATGAGATGGGATTGCATTAATTTATTTTATAGAAGATGAAAGCAAGTGCTTTAGCAAATCTATTACTTGCATAGCTCTTCTTCTGTAGTACCAATAATAGTTGCACCGTCAATCTCTGCCATGGTTTATTACCCATTTTTGTGGGTTATTTTACATGCAGAGACCAGGTCTCCCCTTTGCATCTATTCTGCTTCTTAAAGAGAAGTAAAAATGTATGTGTAAAATACACAAAAGCAGGGTTTCACATTTTATACTTTGCATGGTCAACGTTTTCTTAAAGCTTACTGCTTCTAAGTTAGTATATTAAGTATGTGATTTACATCATGGTAAATAGATAAGTAGATATTGTTTAATTTTTCCTTAAATGTTTTTAAAATAGTTTCCCTTCATTTTATTTTTGTAGCTTTAGAATTATTTATGTATCTGGGAGATTTTTTTTTTATCCAAACCAATTACAATGCATTTAAGTTTCACAGTTTATCACTATGCGTGTTCCCTGGGAATTTAACCCATGATCTTTAACTCTGCTAATGCATTGAGCTACAGTTGAGCCAATTGTAAAATAACAGTGTCAAAGGGTACTGTATACTCTTAAAAATAAAGGTTACTGAAAGTTTGTTTTTATAAAGAACATCCACACAACCTTTCTGTTACAGGTTCTATTATTGTTTAATGATATGCAAAGTACAAGCATTGTGATGTCATTTAAACAAGTGGTACAAGTTCAGGAAAAGTGTTTTATGGATTTTCTAGATTCCAGGGTGCTATGGAAATGGAGTCTGTAAGTCATCTCTCCTAATTTTACTGTTGTAAGCATATTCTCTTGTGTACAAATGGGCTTCAATATGTGTTTATACTTATGTCTGTTACCTTTACATTTTAACTAGAAATCCTAAAAAACGCACAGATTTATTATGTAAGCCTATTTTGTGAATAAAGTATAAAAAAAAAGTGTAATAAAAAACATTACTGTACAAAAGAAGAGCTTCAGTGATGGGTTGGTATCTGTCATTCCTAATATTTGATAATCTGTCATTCCTGAAAATGCATTTGGCTGTCTGTAGTTGTAATTTCATTTCAGACCAGCAGATGGCGACGCGATGTTTTATGATTCATCAAGAATTTGTGATTAGAGTTTTAGTGCTTTGAGAAAGAGAAGCAAGTCTTCCGCGAGATTTTAGCTATTTATGACAACTTTCTTTACTCTTCTATATAATAATAATAATGATAATACTTTTACATTTTATATTAATTATTTCTGAAATATCAATCGTCTTTGATGAATCGTTACGGATGACGTCTTCAGTAGTTTGATACCGTTACGGAGAACTAAATCGACTGTTGCTTGATACGAATGAGGCATTATATTTTATAATACATGTAATCTTGAAATGATACAATAAGTTTAATATATATGCCAAGCTGCTGTTTTTAAGACTATATTATGTTTCAGTTTGTTATAATGTTTTAGTTTGTGTACCAGTCTTTGTTATTGGATCTCAGCTTTGGTCAATTTTAGGGATGTTGAAATCAGGATGAAGTACGTGAACAGTTTTCTTTGTTTTGAAATTGGTCAAAATGTTAACAAATACAAACTGGAAACAAAAGTGGCAACCACAATTAAGTTTTAAGCGTTTTGAACACCACTTTCTTTGTACTGAAGCCAGAAAAACAAAACGAGTAATCCCTTATATATGTTTTATTCGCAGGGAGCTTCTGATTGGCTAGTCTCATCTCTAGCTCAGGAACTAGCCAATGGGGAAGTTGGCTTGTTTGTGTGAAGCAAGCGGTGCGAATATAAAATCAGAAAAAAGCGATGTGGGAAACAAATTGATGTATGAACATAAACCAAATGGTGAAATCTGCTTCGGAAGGTTATTTATACGTTTCCTTCTCTAAAAGAGCCGAAGGGAAGATTTGGTGAAGGATTCTGATAAACAGGTATGACTCATTATAAGGATGCTCTTTTGTAAGTTTACCTGGAAGATGCTGATCTTACATTATCAAATCTAAGGACATATAAAGGAAACAATCATTTATTTAAGTTGTCAATTTGACACAAGATGCAATATTGTTTAGATTTAGGTTATTGTTTAAATTTTTGCACATAATCTTCCTTATCAAACACAGGCATCGCTATGACACATTTTCATTATGCTTAAATAACCAAGCTTTGTAATGTCAATGCATGTTTTGTTAATTTGAACTGTGATGCTAAGGGATTCATTATAATGCAGCGAATGAGCACCATGCCGCAACTTTATTCAGTGTCTCTACCTTAAATAGAGGCACAACAATGATATTCACTATGCAAGAAGAGATTAAAACAGTTACATTTAATATATGACGTAAATATTACCCGAATAATGCCTGGCGTAAAACATATCGCTTGCTATAACGGTTGTCATTGTTTAAACAGTCTGAATTTCCATAAAAATCTGTTTATTATGCTAATATGAACCGGGAACAGCTTGTACAGTACATCAGCTGTCATGGCTGCATTTACGCTGCGACTAGTACAGCCAAGTTAAAGCACAATACCGTGAAGTATATAACCAGGAAGTGCTGTTTTTCTGCTCGCAGATGTCTTGTGAGCGTACAGAGTGTGTACATACAAGCAGCTGGAACAGCTGAGTTCAGTATGCATGAGGAAGGAGGAGTGACGGGCTGTGCATACACCGCCGTCCATGCCCGTCCAGTTCAGACCAGTTTTAGGGCTACTTATTTTCCGCAGGATACAGCTTATCTTTAACACGTTTGACAGCGCTTGCAAGCCAGGCGAAAAAAAATCAAACCATAATGCAGTGTATCTAACGTTAACGTTACATGCTTTGCAAAAATGTTGTATGACGCGACTATGAGTTACGTCATGTGATAGTACACCGATTTTTGTTTGTATCAAATCAACTAGACAATTTGTGGATAGCCACTGAATGTAATCGTATATCTTGTACTGTTTCTTTCCTTGCGGTCAAAACGATTATGCACAAAGATAACAGCACAAAGCGATCGACTCGCGCCGCACTGGTTCGAACCGGCTGGATCTCGGTCTCACGTGGAGATGCCTCTGAAATTTTTTATCGGCAACCTATGAGGGTAAAGAGCGAACGTTCAGCAGCCAATCGGACGATGGTGGGCGGGGCTAAACGAGGAAGAACAGGCGGAGGTTCAGTCAACAACATGCTTTATTTGGAACTCTGTCGTGTTCTGTTTATGAGATGTATGTAGCGGAGACAAAGGAACTAAATTAAAATGTACAAACTGTCCTAAAATAAACATTCACCATATGCTGTGAAAAATTTAGTTTTTATAATTAAATGTATAAAAATATTGAAAAGTTTCAAAATCGTATTATAACGTTATATGGTTTATTTACATTTATGTATTTGGGAGACAAAAGCCACTTACACTGTTGTATTCACTCAATACATTTTATTAGCATGTTTGTATAAAAGAGCTTATACAAGATATTAATTCGTATTTAACATTTAATATTAACCCCCTCAAATCCCCTCTCCATTTTCTCTTTTGTATGACCACTTTTACAGGACTGACCAAATTTAGGGGAATTTCCTCTGTTAATCGGATCTCCTGCAGTCATGGCTCCCTCGCTGGCCACTGCCTTCTCCAGGCGCTGGTGGATGGCAATTACTGCGGTTATTGAAAGCCTGCTGTTCTCTGCTGTGCTTCTCGGATGGGGCTCGCTGCTCATTATGCTGAAATCAGAGGGCTTTTACTCCTACCTCTGCAGAGAGCCAGGTAAGGAGGGAGGTAAACGAGTAACAGATTTAAAGAAAGTCTGTAAAGAAAATGATTCCACTTTTGGCACCCGATTGCATGTTGCGAAAATGTACTTCATCAAAGTCAAACTTTACATGGGCAGCATAACAATAGCTTGGAATGGGGTATAAAAAATGCTCACGCAGGTAATAAAGCTTTTGAAAACTTTTCTTTGTTTAAATCAAATTAAGCCGTGACAAAACATGTCTCTCATATATGAGACTGCACTTCATTAAAGCAGAAGCTTTAAAAAGACACAGTTGTTAGATGTTGTCCAACAATGGTGTGAAATTATAAGAATAACATTTAGAAAACAAGAATCTCTGTTATCTGGCACTCATCGCAGACCCGGTGGAGGAATAGAGTATCCGATCAATCATTAAGAGCCACTACACCTTATTTGGAAGCCCTCCTGCCTTGTGTTACCATTTTTGCAATTACAAACAACATCTACAAGATGCTTGGCATCACAACCAGGGCTTTGGAATTTTGGCAAAGGGCTCTAGATTATTTATGTCCAGACCTCATATTTGATCTAGGGGTAAACAAATCCGACAAGATCAATTTGTTAGGCTTACATAATACATTAGAGATAGCGCAGCTGTATGTGCTTAACCAAAAGTCTTGGACGAATCGAATAAAACTTTTTTTGCAGACATCAAAAGCTGTTGTATTGTATTTAAATGCACATTAAAGAATACATTAAATGATGCATGATATTGAGGTTTATCTGGGTACATCGGTGATAGCTATATTACCGTTAAAGGCACTGGCCCTTGAGGCAATGGATGAAATATATAAATAGACCACTTAAAAAGATGAATGCAACCATTCAGTAATCTTATGTAAGTCAGCTTATAATTGTTTATTTGTTGGGCTTTTCAATATACTTTGATATACGGTACATGCAATTCATCTAAATAAGCATATCCCTCTTGACCAAGAAAGAACATTGTATTCTTAGGAACTTTAGAGCCTAACTTTATTTTAGTTTTAAAAACAGTTGGGTTAAAATATGGAAAAACCCCACCCGTTGGTTTAAATTAACCAAGAAAATGTTTTGACAACCCACCACTAAAAAAGTTTATTGACGCAACCTTTATTTATGAACATGTTTTCATATAAGTACTGATACATAAATCAAACTCGATATACTTCCTGGCTCCCGCGTCACCGTTTCGTTGTCGTTAAGCCTGACCATTGGTTGATTTTGATATACACATTCAGACGCACTTAACCCTGGAGGCGTCCCCAAAGGGTCACCGCAGTGACGCAGCGCAAGTTTCCTCGAAAGGGAACTGTAACGATGTATCTCTAAAGGTAACACGATGTAACCTTGCTCTCACTTGAAATGTGTCCCCACATGTAGTCCTTGAATTTGAGGGTATTGGACCTGGAAAGTTCTTGAAAGGTCCTTGAATTTAATTGGCTTATGGAGTTCAATGTAAATTTCACAAACAAAGAAAGCTCAAAAACAGAGAAAAACACTCCAAGATATTAAGAAAACTCAAACAAACATGACAATCATGTGTGTCTGTGGGCCATATATATAGAATATCACGTTGGATGTTATGTATCTCTTAAAAAGTAAACAGTTTTTTTCTTCCAACTCATTGAGACCCCACAGTTATGTTGTTTACTGTCATAGGACTGCTGTTAAACTAATGTGGTTTCTAATGTTTTTATAACGGATAGTTGCTGACACTATTTTAAAGTGTCTCTTTCTGGAGTGTACTTTTGATTGTGTGATGGGATCAGTATATTCAGCCTCGCTGTTTTTCTGAACTGACCCCAGATGTTATTTCAATACAAAAGCTATTTGGGAAAACACATTTCACTCCTCTGATTTCTGATGACCAAGCTCACATTAGCACACTGGCCACAAGTAAACACCACCGCAGTGATTAATGTCTGTCAAATGTTCTTAACTTTTCTAGTAATTGAGATTTTGTGGTTCACATTTCAGTGTGACGTGTGAAGCCCATGTTTCACACATTGTCCTTTCTGCCACTTTTGTTGATAGGCTTGTACAGATATTAAACACAGAAATTGACACAAGCCAGACTCAAACTTGTGTTGCCCAGTTCAGCAACAACAATTTACATTAACATACCACTGGTGTTCATCTATCCCTTAAGTCAAATGGAACCAACATTACAGTTTCCACTTCGCTCCCACAATTCTGTACTTCCCCTCTCTATCTCATTTCTGCTTTTGTCAGCATCTAGTTTAAGGAATGTAGAAATCGTGTCTCACATGTCAGGAGGATAACAGGAGAGGATGTAAATGTGGCTTAGTGTTTGCCCAATCCAGATATGAGATTAGCTTACCCCATCACACCTCTTGTTCTA